>NW_012101454.1:4412609-4449827 GCF_000951045.1 Mandrillus leucophaeus
TTTTGAGTGAGTTTCTTAATCCTGAGTTCTAATTTGATTGCATTGTGGTCTGAGAGACAGTTTGTTGTGATTTCTGTTCCTTTACATTTTCTGAGGAGTGCTTTACTTCCAATTACGTGGTCAATTTTGGAATAAGTGTGATGTGGTGCTGAGAAGAATGTATATTTTGTTGATTTAGGGTGGAGAGTTCTGTAGTTAGGTCCACTTGGTGCAGAGCTGAGTTCAATTCCTGGATATCCTTGTTAACTTTCTGTCTCGTTGATCTGCCTAATATCAACAGTGGGGTGTTAAAGTCTCCCATTATTATTGTGTGGGAGTCTAAGTCTCTTTGCAGGTCTCTAATGTCTTGCTTTATGAATCTGGGTGCTCCTGTATTGGGTGCATATATATTTAGGATAGTTAGCTCTTTTTGTTGAATTGATCCCTTTACCATTATGTAATGGCCTTCTTTGTCTCTTTTGATCTTTGAAGGTTCAAAGTCTGTTTCATCAGAGACTAGGATGGCAACCCCTGCCTTTTTGCTTTCCATTTCCTTGGTAGATCTTTCTCCATCCCTTTATTTTCAGCCTATGTGTGTCTCTGCACGTGGGATGGGTCTCCTGAATACAGCACACTGATGGGTCTTGACTCTTCATCCAATTTGCCAGCCTGTGTCTCTTAATTGGGGCATTTAGCCCATTTACATTTAAGGTTAATATTGTTATGTGTGAATTTGATCCTGTCATTATAATGTTAGCTGGTTATTTTGCCCATTAGTTAGCGTAGTTTCTTCCTAGCATTGATTGTCTTTACAATTTGGCATGTTTTTGCAGTGGCTGGTACTGGTTGTTCCTTTCCATATTTAGTGCTTCCTTCAGGAGTCCTTGTAAGACAGGCCTGGTGGTGACAAAATCTTCAGCATTTGCTTGTATGTAAAGGATTTTATTTCTCCTTCACTTATGAAGCTTACTTTGGCTGGATATGAAATTCTGGGTTGAAAATTGTTTGCTTTAAGAATGTTGAATATTGTCCCCCACTCTTTTCTGGCTCTTAGAGTTATTGCCAAGAGATCTGCTGTTAGTCTGATGGGCTTCCCTTTGTGGGTAACCCTACCTTTCTCTGGCTGTCTTTAACATTTTTTCCTTCATTTCAACTTTGGTGAATCTGACAATTATGTGTCTTGGGGTTGCTCTTCTAGAGAAGTATCTTTGTGGTGTTCTCCGTATTTCCTGTATTTGGATATTGGCCTGCCTTGCTAGGTTGGGGAAGTTCTTGATACTACCCTGAAGAGTGTTTTCCAGCTTGGTTCCATTCTCCCCATCACTTTCAGGTACATCAGTCAAATGTCGATTTGGTCTTTTCACATAGTCCCATATTTCTTAGAGACTTTGTTCATTTCTTTTTACTCTTTTTTCTCTAAACTTCTCTTCTCACTTCATTTCATTAATTTGATCTCTAATCACTGATACCCTTTCTTCCACTTGATCAAATCGACTACTGAAGCTTGTGCGTGCATCACGTAGCTCTCATGTCATCGTTTTTAGCTCCATCAGATCATTTAAGGTCTTCTCTACACTGTTTATTCTAGTTAGCCATTCTTCTAATCTTTTTTCAAGTTTTTTAGCTTCCTTGCAGTGGGTTCGAGCATCCTCCTTTAGCTTGAATAAGTTTGTTATTACTGACCTTCTGAAACCTACTTCTGTCCACTCGTCAAAGTCATTCTCCATCCAGTTTTGTTCCATTGCTGGCAAGGAGCTGTGATCCTTTAGAGGAGAAGAGGTGCTCTGGTTTTTTGAATTTTCAGCTTTTCTGCTCTGGTTTCTCTCTATTTTTATGGTTTTATCTACCTTCAGTCTTTGATGATGGTGTCCTACAGATGGGGTTTTGTTGCAGATGTCCTTTTTGTTGATGTTGATGCTATTCCTTTCTGTTTGTTAGTTTTCCTTCTAACAGTCAGGTCCCTCAGCTGCAGGTCTGTTGGAGTATGCTGGAGGTCCACTCCAGACCCTGTTTGCCTGGGTATCATCAGCAGAGGTCACAGAACAGCAAATATTGCAGAACAGCAAATATTGCTGCCTGATCCTTCCTCTGGAAGCTTCGTCTCAGAGGGGCACCCAGCTGTATGAGGTGTCAGTCAGCCCCTACTGGGAGGTGTCTCCAAGTTAGGCTACACGGGGGTCAGGGACCCACTTGAGGATGCAGTCTGTCCATTCTCAGAGCTCAAGAGAGCTCTGTGCTGGGAGAACCACTGCTCTCTTCAGAGCTGTCAGACAGGGATGTTTAAATCTGCAGAAGTTTCTGCTGTCTTTTTCTCAGCTATGCCCTGCTCCAGAGGTGGAGTCTACAGAAGCAGGCAGGCCTCACTGAGCTGTGGTGGGCCCCACCCAGTTCGAGCTTCCCAGCCATTTTGTTTACCTATTCAAGCCTCAGCAATGTTGGCTGCCCCTCCCCCAGTCAAGCTGCTGCCTGGCAGTTTGATCTCAGACTGCTGCGCTAGCAGTGAGCAAGGCTCTGTGGGCGTGGTACCCACTGAGCCAGGCACAGGATATAATCTCCTGGTGTGCCATTTCGTTTGCTAAGACCATTGGAAAAGTGCAGTATTTGGGTGGCAGTGCCCGATTTTCCTGGTACAGTCTGTCGTGTCTTCCCTTGGTAGGAAAGGGAAATCCCCCAACCCCTTGAGCTTCCTGGGTGAGGCGATGCTCTGCCCTGCTTTGGCTCACCCTCTGTGGGTTGCACCCACTGTCCAACCAGTCCCAATGAGATCAACCATGTACCTCAGTTGGAAATGCAGAAATTACCCATCTTCTGTGACGATCATGCTGGAAACTGCAGACTGGAGCTGTTCCTATTTGGCCATCTTCAATGTTTTCCCAACATTCCCTCTGTTTTAATCTTCACAACAAAAAGTCACCTGCAGCCAGGTGCAGTGGCTCATGCCTATAATCCCAGTACTTTAGGAGGCTGAGGCAGGTGGATCACGAGGTCAGGAGATCAAGACCATCCTGGCTAACACAGTGAAACCCCATCTCTACTAAAAATACAAAAAAATTAGCTGGGCATGCTGGCAGGCACCTGTAGTCCCAGCTACTCGGGAGGCTGAGGCAGCAAGTGGTGTGAACCCAGGAGGCAGAGCTTGCAGTGAGCCAAGATCGCGCCACTGCACTCCAGCCTGGGTGACGAAGTGCGACTCTGTCTCACAAAAAAAAAAAAAAAAAAAAATCACCTGCAGTAATCTGATGTCAGTCAGTTATATTTCTATTTTTCTGTCTCCCTATTTCTGCCTTATAAGAGAACTAACTTTAAAATGACTGCATTTTGTTCTTTGTTTCTGTTTTCTTCATCCCTTTCTGTCTGTAAAACCAAACCCTTCTGCACATCTCAATGGAACACTTATTTTATGGAATGAAGTGTCATCCTATTCTAGAATTGCAAACAAAGCCAGTTAAGCCAATAAATATCTCAGTTAAGATCTTTAACTAAATTGATTGTACCTTTTTATTTTGACATGAGCTAATTGGTTTCTGCTGAGAAGGTTTTGCAGTTTGCATTGTGGGCCATTAAAGATGCTGCCTCTCTGAGCTGCTTTACCTGCCTGAATGGTAGGCTCAATGACAACAAGGACAAATCATACACATTTTTATCTTTCTTTGTCAAAAGTCTTTCATTTTTCTTCTGTATCCAATTACGTTATCAACTCTTACAGGAAATGTTTCAGCTACATCTATGAAAGGAATCAGTGACTCTGAACCCAGGACATATTACCATTATCCAAAAGAAGGCTATTTGCTTAAAAATTTCCTTTGATTAAAAATGTCCTGTAGCTTGATAACATAAGCCCAAATCACCTTAATAAAATTACAACTGTTCTCCTACTGATGCAAGTAGGGTACCTCAGTGACTTTCCACATTGGTCTGGCCTGTAGCTAGTTTCCAAGTTTACAAATGCTTTTCTAAGAACAACTGAAAGGCTAACCACACATTTAAGTACATGCTAATAACCAATTGTGAGCATCTTCCTCAACCTTACGGTCAAATTTACAAAGCAATCATATTCTTGGAATCAGTGGGAACCAGTTGGAAAGGCCTTTTTGAGGTACATCATGCTGGTTCTTTTGAGTAGGAAGAGGCTGGGTTGGCCACATATATCATAGACCACCACTTCCCTCTTCTTTGGACCTGGAGATTGGCTATGGCAGTGAGTATTCTGACAACTGCTCCTCATGGCTTCTATGTCATGGATAATTACTATCCCAGGCAGCAGTTCACACCCTCAATTCTGGTTCACATGGGGCTCACAGAACCTACTGGATTCTCCATCAAGCCTGCACGGAGATTCTGCACAAACTCCTGTTATCATCGCAAGGAGTTTATCTCTTCTCCTTTAATCATATTCAGCATTATTTTTTAGACCCCTTGGGCATTTGGATCATCCCTGGTGAAAACTGAGATTCCAATGAGTAGTACAAATGTCATTAAGAATTTCTTATAGGAAGTATTTGAATTTCATTACAGTATTTGGACTGAAGCAGCATTGATGTCAGATGAGTGCCCTCACCCTGTTATCCTCAGTCTGATATGTACCAGGGTGCTCTACTCTGCCCCAAAGTTCCATATGTGGATTTAATACTATATACGGCTTTAAATACCATCTATTCACTGATGACTCCTCAATTTATGTTTCTGGCATAGGCTTCTCTTGTGAACCCCATACTTACAAATTCAACTACCCACTTGACATCTTCAAATGCATGTCTAATAGGCATCTCAACTTAATGTGCCCTAAAACAAATTTGTAATCTTTCCCGAAATATGTTCCTTTCTAAGTTCCCCCATCTCAGTAATAAACAAAATCTCTCCAGTTGTTTAGGTTAAAAGCTTGGAAACATCTTTGATGCCTCCTGCTTTCATACACCCCCCATTTGATCTATCAGCAAATGCTGATGACTGTGCCCTCAAAATATATCCAGAACTCAATGACTTCTCATTCCTTCCTTTGGAGCCAACCTAGTCCAAGTTATATTACCTTTTGCAATAGCCTCCCAGTTGATATCATTGCTTCTGTTTTTGCCCCACCACAAAGAGAGACAGATCATATCACCCTTCAGCTCAGAACCCTCCAATGTCTCCCCATCTCACTCAGTGCAAAGTCAAAGTCCTTTCACAGGCCTACAAGGCCCTACGTGATTCTCCATTACTTCACCTATTTCAAATCTCTTCTTCCTTCACACATCTTCAGCCTCATTATCTCACTGTTCTCCCAAAATACAGGATATAGACCTGCCTCAGGGCCTTTGAACTTGTTACTCCCTCTGCTATGGATTTTTGTCCCTGAGATAGTCACAAGTTTTTCCCTGTAACCTCTTCTAGGTTTTTCTTCAAATGTTCATTTCTCAGTGACCACCCTATTTAACATTACAGCTGCTACTTGCAACACTCTCTGCTTTGTTTTTCTTCATTGCACTTACCACTATCTGACATTGTGATTGTTTATGGTGTTACTCTCCCCACCTACCAAAATGTAAGCTTTATAAAGGAAGGAATTTTTGTTCTCCCACTTCAAAAGTCTAACCCCGGATCAAAAGCCTGCCCTATACAGCTAATCTTCTGTATCTGTGGGTTCCACATTCATGAATTCAACCAACCATGATTAAAACTATTAAGGAAAAAGTTCAAAATAACAGTACAATAAAAATAATGTAAATATAGTATTATGATTATTTACATAGCATTTACATTGCATTAGGTATTATAAGTAATATAGAGATTATTTAAAATGTACAGGAGGATGTACATGGGTTATATGCAATTTCTATGTCATTTAATATAAGGGTCTTGAGCATCTAGAAATTTTGGTATCCTGCAGTGGTCCTGGAATGAATCCCCCTCAAATACTGAGAAAAGACTGTATTAACTACTCAAGAGATCTGCATTGCATGATTACCAAAGCTGTCAGTAGTCTCTGGTGAGCATGAGTCTTCAGTGTGTTTGCTGGTGAGTAGGCTAAGGTGTGACAAGTCCTTAGGACCAGTGGAAGGAATTAAAGAACCTAACAAGAACACATACAACTGCTCAGAATTCTCCTCCTGGAATGCCTGGGAGGTTAGGAAGACCAGAATGGCAGCCTGCCTGATGGGGAGACATCTCTCCATTCCCACAAGCAGCCTCAGGAACACAGGGCTGGGTAGGCTTCCTTATCTGGCCACCACATGGGGTATGAAGCAATACTCCACTCACAAGAGTTCTTTTCATTGTACCAGATCCTGACACTTCCTGGGCCTCATGCGAATCCCCAGGACCCCACCCCCTCTCCTTTAGACCCTTGGGCACAAAAAGTTCTCCCGTTTCTCTGAAAATAGAATTCCACTACCTTTGAGAAAGCTTCCAGAACTTAGAAAAGCCAGTTTATCCTACATGGAGGGTAAAAAGTTCTGGAATTTAGAAACTTTAAAGAACAAAGACCTTCTTTTATCCTGTCTCAATACCTACACTCTGTGTGTGTGTGTGTGTGTGTGTGTGTGTGTGTGTGTTTATGTGCGTGCACAGGGGCAAATACCCACCATTAGTCTCTTACAGTCACCAGCCCCTGCCTTCTGTAGCAGGTCACTGCCTTGCGAATCCTGTTATTTGAATACTGGAGGAAATTGAAATAGTGCTAGACGTCAAAATAAAATCATTGAATTCAGTTTTTTCATAAATAATAATGAGAGAAGATTTGTTTTTGACCAAGGGCCTATGAGATGATCAGGAAGCCATATTTAATCAAGCAAATTATATAGCTATATCATAAGAGTATATGGAGGCTTATGTGGCAAATCTAGCATGTTGGCTTCTTTTTTAAATATTTAAAAATTATTTTAACTGGCATTTTAAATTTTAAATTGGCATTATAAATTTAAATTTGAAATTTAAAAATAAAAATTTTAATTTTTTCTTAGCAGAGATAGGGCCTTACTTTGTTACCCAGGCTGGTCTTGAACTCCTGGGCTCAAGTGATCCTCCTGCCTCAGCATCCCAAAGGACTGGGATTACTCATGTGAGCCGCCCCTCCCAGCCTGCATGTTGGTTTCTTAAACACAAAAGTTCGTTGAAGGCTACAAGATAAATGAGCTTTTTACTAACTAAAGAATCAATAATTTCTACTTTTATTTTTTGAGACAGAGTCTCGCTCTGTCACCCAAGCTGGAATACAGTGGCACGATCTCTGCTCACTGCAACTTCTGCCTCCTGGGTTCAAGCAATTCTTCTGCCTCAGCCTCCTGAGTAGCTGGAATTACAGGCACATGCCACCACGCTGGGCTAATTTTTGTATTTTTAGTAGAGATGGGGTTTCACCAGGTTGGTCAGGCTGGTCTCGAACTCCTGACCTTATGATCCTCCTACCTTGGCCTCCCAAAGTGCTGCGATTACAGGCGTGAGCTACCGTGCCCGGCCAATAATTTCTACTTTTAAAAATATATACTAATTAAAATGCTCATTTTATTAAAGTATATTTTTAATTGGCATTTCTTCTGAGAGAAATAAGGAGACAGAAATGCCATAAAGGGCAAAATGAATGGACTGAATTGCTTCAATCAGTAAAGGTGAAACTTGGTCCACCAAGAAACAAGGTCATCTCCATTTATAGGTGCCTAATACAACTTAATTAAAAGTAGTAAAACAAACTGATAGTTACAATAAGTAATAAAGCTGGAAAGTAAGCTAAGGTCAAGTACATAGAAACAAATGGTTTAAAGAAAAGCAATTACCTGAGGAGTGGTAAAAAATAAGATAACAGAGACTCACCTACATAATGGGTGATATATTAGCTAGAAAATGATAATCTTTGCTATTCAAATATGGCTGAAAAAGAAATTTGAAATCACTGTCATGCATATTGCTATTGCAATCTTTGATCTGCAATAATTCAAAGGAAGGAAAGAAAGGTATAAATATAAACATGTACAAATTTAAATATAGTTTTTTAAGGAACTATATTTCCTTTGAATTATATTTAACAGTTCCTGAAGGAAGGAAAGGTGTAAATTTAAACACATTCAAATTTAAATACATAAAACATAGGTTTACTAACATTGAGGGGTATTTATGCCACATATATCCATTACGCTACTAACGTTTCATCACCCACAAACCCTACTAAGATGGGCATTATCTTATCCATTTTACTAATAACAAAATTGCCTCCCAGAGAGATCTTGTAACAGATTCAAGTTACAAAACCAGCAATCACTGGTATGGGATTTGAACCCAGGTCTGTATAACTCCAAAACCCGTGTTTATTCTACTTAATGATCCAGCCTCTTTTCTGATCCTAATTAAACAAGTCTTGATAAGTGAAATGCAGGCAATGATTGCGGAAGCCAGGATGCAGGGTAGAACAGGACTGAACTTTGGGCTGCAGAACCAAAAGCCAAAGATATTTAATGACAAAAACAACAATAATTTTATATATGTATATATAATTTCAGTGGCTGGTAGCCACTGAACCAGAATACAAAGCCAAGAAGACAGCCCAAAAACATATCAAAAAGATGTTAAACAGTGTTCCAAGAGGAAATGGGCCATCATTGGACACTCTCCCTTTCAAAAAAACCCCTGAAGAAAAGGGTGGGGTTTTTAACACCAAGAGAAATAGAGTAGTATAAACAGAAAAGCCAATCACCCGTAAGCGGGTGAAATTTGACAGTGATGAAAGCTATTATATAAATACCCAAGGGAAGTCAGAGTAGGGGATAAATGGGGCATTTATATCTCTTTCATGAGATAATAGTAATGATAATAATATCAACAACAATAGGAGCAACAGAGCTAACACTTACTGAAACCTGTCAACAACTGTGTTAAGCACTTTGTAAACATTACATAATTTGATCACAATATCCCTCCAAGGTATATGTTCTTAAGGAGGCCTGCAGAGGAATTTGGCCCCAGAACTCTGAACTGTTACATTATAGATTCCAATTTCCTAAAGAAATAACCTAGGCTCACTAAGGAAATTTTCTGCTTTTAACATAATTTTTGCCCCCTCCCCTCCCCTCCCCCGACTCCTTCCCTCACCTCCTCTCCCTTCCTCTCCCCTTCCCTTCCCATCTTTTTAAAGAGACAGTCTCATTCTGTTGCCCAGGCTGGAGTGCAGTGGTGTGGTCTGGCTAATTTTTTTATTTTTAACTTTTATATAGAGAAAGACCTATGTTACCCAGGCTGGTCTCAAACTCCTGGCTCCAAATAATCCTCTCACCTTGGCCTCCCAAAGGGATGGGGTTACAGGTATGAGCCACTGTACACTATACCTGGCCTCTATTTCTTTTTGCTCCTTTTTTTTTTTCTTTTTTTTTTTTTGAGGTGGAATCTTGCTCTGTCACCCAGGCTAGAGTGCAATGGCATGATCTCGGCTCATTGCAACTTCCGCCTCCCAGGTTCAAGCTATTCTCCTGCCTCAGCCTTCCAAGTAGCTGGGATTACAGGCACCTGCCACCACGCCTGGCTAATTTTTATATTTTTTAGTAAGGACAGGGTTTCATCTTGTTGTTCAGGCTGGTCTCGAATGCCTGAACTCAGGTGATCCACCTGCCTAGGCCTCCCAAAGTGCTGGGATTATAGGTGTGAGCCACCGTGCCTGGCCATCTGGCCTCTGTAATACTCTAGTCTTATTATGCAAAGATTTATTATTTCAAAATTCTTTTCTTTCCCTCAACTATTTAAAAGTATAAGAACTGGCTGGACATAGTGACTCTCTCCTCCTCTCTCATATTCTCCCACTTCTTCCCCCACAACAACCCCCCGCCCCCACAAAGGGAAAACCCTATCGGATGACACTGCCTCCAGGTTTTAGCAGGTACCAAGAAGCTACAAGTGATCATCTTGGCAAGCTTAAAATTTATGTCAACCAAATGTAACGGGAAAACATAAATTAAAGACACGTAAAAGCTAAACTATTTATAAATGACATTGAATGAATTGAAATCATGAAATGCTCAGGAAAATAAAATATAAAGTAACATTAAAATTTACATTTTCATTGATATAAAATTCATTTTAAAGTTTGTGTGTATGTGATTTAGTTCCATATTTATTGAAAATGAAGGATGATTATGATATATTTAGAGAAAAAGACTGCAAAAGAATATGACCATATGATTCTATTTTTGTTTTAAACATGAGTGTGCATTTGTTCAAAGAATAAAAATGTCCAAAAAGGTAACAACAAAAATATTTATAACATAGTAGTTATCTCTGAGTGATAGGATTATAAATAAAGATTTTTTCTAATTTTCCCAGAGTGAACATAAATTGGTTTTGTAAATTTTAAAACTTAATGAAACAAATCATGGCCTGGCACTCAAGAAACATTTTACTCTGGGAAAGGGAGCAGGATTTATTTATTTGGGGGCCAGGGAGGGGAGTTAGTAACAATATTTAACAGTTATACTTTGCTGGTGACCAAGTTTTGTTTTTTTCTTTGTTTGTTTTTGCGTTCTATTTGAAATGGAGTCTCACTCTGTTGACCAGGCTGGAGTGCAGTGGCATGATCTCAGCTCACTGCAACCTTTGCCTCCCAGGTTCAAGCAATTCTCATGCCTCAGCCTCCCAAGTAGCTGGAATTACAGGTGTGTGCCACCATGCCCAGCTAATTTTTGTATTTTTAGTAGAGATGGAGTTTCACCATGTTAGTCAGGCTGCTCTTGAACTCCTGACCGCAAGTGATCCACCCACCTTGGCCTCCCAAAGTGCTAGGACTACAGGTGTGAGCCACTGAGCCCAGTCAGCCAGTGACCAAATTTTTAAAGAGATCCTCACTAAGCATCAGAAAATTCTGGATCCATTTTCTGGCTCTGCCATGGGCCATCTGGGCATGTTGGACAAATCACGCTGAGACACAGTTTACCTATCTAAAACATGAAGGTGTAAATGTACTTAATCTAGAATTTCTTTCCCAGAACTAATATTCATTGACTTCACATTCCTAGTTCTGTGGTAACCAGTAACATGGTGATATGGTTTGGCTGTGTCTCAGATGGAGATAAGGAACTTGTGAACCTCCACCTAGATTTCAAAAGATATATGGAAATGCCTGGATGCCCAGGAAAAAGTTTTCTGCAAAGGTGGGGCCCTCGTGGAGAACCTCTGCTAGGGCAGTGTGGAAGAGAAATGTGGGGTCGGAGCCCCCACATAGAGTCCCTACTGGGGAACTGACTAGTGGAGCGATGAGAAGAGGACCATTGTCTTCCAAACCCCAGAATGGTAGATCTATCCCACAACTTGCACTGTGCACCTGGAAAAGCCACAGAAATTCAATGCCAGCCTGTGAAAGCAGCCAGGAGGGAAGCTGTACCCTGCAAGGCCACAGGAGTGGAGCTGCCCGAGACCATAGGAACCTACCTTTTGAGTCGGCATGACCTGGATGTGAGACATGAAGTCAAAGGAGATCATTTTCGGGCTTTAAAATTTGACTGCCCTACTGGATTTCAGACTTGCATGGGCCCTGTAATCACTTTGTTTTGGCCAATATCTTCCATTTGGAATGGGTGTATTTACCCAATACCTGTACCTCCACTGTATCTAGGAAGTAACTAGTTTGCTTTTGATTTTACAGGCTTACAAGGAGAAGGGACTTGGCTTATCTCAGATGAGACTTTGGACTGTGAACTTTTGGGTTAATGCTGAAACAAGCTAAGACTTTGGGGGACTGTTGGGAAGGCATGATTGTTGTTGAAATGTGAGGACATGAGATTTGGAGGGACCAGGGGCAGAATGACATGGTTTGGCTGTGTCCCCACCCAAACCTCAACTTGAATTGTACCTCCCAGAATTCCCATGTGTTGTGGGAGGCCCTCAAAAGGAGGTAACTGAATCATGGGGGCCAGTCTTTCCCGTGCTATTCTCGTGATACTGAATAAGTCTCACGAGATCTAACGGGTTTATCAGAGGTTTCCGCTTTTGCTTCTTCCTCATTTTCTCTTGCTGCTGCCATGTAAGAGTGCCTTTCTCCTCCGATAGTGATTTTGAGGCCTCCCCAGCCATGCGGAACTGTAAGTCCAACTAAATTTCTTTTTCTTCTCAGTCTCAGGGAAGCAGCGTGAAAATGGACTAATACACGTGGGTAGATCTTTTCTTTTCCTTCCCAGGTATTTATTTATCTATTTATTTATCTATCTTTTTATTTATTTATTCATTCATTCATTCCTTCATCCATGCATTCATACATCTATCTCTTTGCTCGAATAATATTTATTGGCAAGCTATTATGTGTCTAGAACTTAGCTGAAGCATTTCCCTGTGACTTTTTGGTTGAAGCTTGTTTTCTCTGTATATTTCTCAGGGAATAATATTCATTCAGTTCTTGCATGCTCACAATTGCTTTATTTTTCTGTAGCTTTATATTTTAAAGTAAGTTTGGGTATGTGTAAAAATCATGGTTTCATTTTTTTTTTTTTTTTTTTGAGACAGAGTCTCGCACTGTTGCCTGGGCTGAAGTGCAATGGCACGATCTCAGTTTACTGCAACCTCTGCCTCCCAGGTTCATGCGATTCTCCTGCCTCAGCCTCTCTAGTAGCTGGGATTACAGGCACACACCACCACGCCCAGCTATTTTTTTTTTTTTTTTTTGAGACGGAGTCTCCCTGTGTTGCCCAGGCTGGAGTGCAGTGGCCGGATCTCCGCTCACTGCAAGCTCCATCTCCCGGGTTCACGCTATTCGAGTAGCTGGGACCACAGGCGCCCGCCACTTCACCCGGCCAGTTTTTTGTATTTTTAATAGAGATGGGGTTTCACTATGTTGGCCAGACTGATCTCAAACTCCTGACCTCGTGATCCGCCCCACTTGGCCTCCCAAAGTGTTGGGATTACAGGTGTGACTACCATGCCCAGCCTATTTTTTTTCTTTTTGATATATTAAATATATTGCTCCATGGACTTACGAAATCTGATGTAAATATGATTTTATTTATGATTTTATTTTTGATGACTTGGTCTTTATGCCTGAATGTTCAAGGAGTTTTTTTATTTTCCAGTTATACTGAAGTATGTCTTGGTATTGGCCATTCTGGCTCCACTTTTCCAAGGCTAATGGTGTGCTCTTTCAAAATAGGTGTTCAATTTTTTTCTAATTTTAAGAACGTCTTTTTGCATTACGGATTTTTTGTATTTGCTTTGTTCCATTGCTTTCATTTTCCTTCCAACATAAATTACACTTATGTTGGACTTTCTTTTCCTGTTTTCTATATCTATCATTTTTCCTCTTGAATACTTTCTACTTCTTTCTTTGTTTTCTTTTGCTCCTTTGTAAATTGTATTTCCCAAGTCTACTAGGCTGTTTTAGAACAATTTGAAGGTATTGAAAAACCACTCAGGTAGTGAGGACTTATGCGGCCAGGATCCAGAAGAATAGGGAACCCCAGAGAGCTGAGACTGACATGTGCCATTGCTTTTAGTCTTGAGGCATTTGCCTATTTGAGAACAATGGCTGAAAGGATGAGAATTTGAACAAAACTTTCAATAGACTGAAAGGAGTTGCAGGGAAAATTGGAGTTCTGAGCTGCACAAGGAGGATGAGATCTAAAATAAAACAAAAAACAAAAAACAAAAACACTAGGATTTCAATTGGGACCACAAGAGACCACATTTTATGAAAAAGGATAAACTGGAAATGGACCAGTGACTCAACTACAGTTCTGAATTATATCAATCCCCAATTGATGTTTAGCTATCTTATCTCTGAGTTTCCTGGTTCTAATATATGCTGTTATTTTATAGTTTCTATTATTTTCTTAATTTGCTTCCATTAATTTTGCTATATTATTTAGTTTTCATTTTTTTAATTATGTATTTTCTGGTACATGTTAACTACCCTTTTTTTCATGATTTAGTTCATTTTCTTTATAATAGTATACTTGTTTGTTGTTCAACCGTATCCTTTTCTGTTGCTTTTGTATAAACAAAATCAGGTGTTCTGTACTTTTAGGAAATGGTTCCCTTGTAGGGAAATGGGATATGCCATGATAGCCTTTATAATTTCATTGCTTAAGGGATTCCTCCCCTATTATTATCACACAGTAGATAGATTGAGATACACATGTAGATGTAGATGGCCTTTGTGTAGTCACACCCACTTTCAGAGATCTGCCTTCTCTGGAAACCCACGTGATATCCCAGTGTTTGATCTTTTTCTCTCAACAAACAACAAAGGCATTGTAAGGTCGTCAAAATATTGGATTTACTCTCAGAGTTTCTATCCTGCTCAATTTGAATTTTCTTCATAGAAGTGTTTTCCTCAGGAAAGATATTTTATTGGCTATTTCTGAGTTCTTTGAGTACATAAGCCACCCAGTACCTTTTGATCTTCCCATTTTCTCTTAGTGTGTGGCTGAGATATTTTTGTTCTACTCAGCCATAAACTGGAGTCAGAAGCCTTCTCCTTTTTACTGCTATTTTCACAATATTTACCTGCTGAGAATTCCACTCAAGGTGAGACCTTCTCTTTTTGAGTATTTATGGACAATTTCTGTATCGCAGTGTTCCTAGAACCTTCTAAACTCTTGTTCTTTCCTGTCCACTGCCTCTGCATAGCTGCTAAAACTAGGCATGCTTTGTATGAGTTCTGCTGCTGTTGTCTGTGGTTTGGGTGGGGCAGAACCCACTGGCATTCTGAGACTCGTGGGGATGTTTTTTCAGTTGGCTTTCTGGCGGATGTGGTGAGTAGAACTTATCTTTTGCTATTCTAGTTGGTTCAGTATGATTTTAGGAACGGATTTGGGGAAATTAAAAAACTTCACATCATAACCTTGCTCTGACCTGAAGTCAAGATGAGTTTATTTTTAAATCATGAATCTATCAGTCAAGGCACTGATTCTGTGTTGCTCTACTGTCTTGACTGGCTTCTAAGGTTATACTTATTTCTAACATAGTTTCTGTTCAATTTAGTTAAGTGTTTATTAGCTTCCCTAAAGATACTGTTTTGAAGTATAATCAACCTCTATCTCAGAGCTGCCAACATTCTTATATTGCTTTCATTTTCTTTACCAGCACACTTCAAATTTCAGTTTCTTCTTTAGCTAGCCTCAGTAAGGGTATCTATGTGTACATTCTGAACAATTCCATCAATCAATGAGAACTCTTTTCCTTTAAAATCAGACTTTATTTGAGAACTGTCTTTTTGCTAAAATTGCTGTATTTTCCTCCCAGACATGTTTCAAATTGTCCTTTATATTTCAGGAACCTCAGTCAGAATGCCTCCTTTAATGTTCAGATAACTTGCTAAATCAAAAGTAGTTTCCTCAAGTTGCTGTTGCATTAACTTAGCAGTACATTCCCTTCACATGAAAATTGATGTATTCGAGCCTCTTACCCTCACACGACCACAGTTGAAATATTTCTCTGATGAATAAAGTAAAATTACTATATCCCTCTGAAGTTCTGTAGAGTCCACTCTAGTCTTTAGAACCTGTTAGAATGTCCCTTCCTTTTTGCTAAAGAAGAGAAATTAAATGGGAGGTTGGGGTGGGGATGGGAAGAGTGGTCTCTAGTCTCCAGTGATCTACTGCAGGGCTCTATACCTGACTCTGTTCCATCTAATTCAATTGGCATTCCAGTATTTCATGAGCACCTCCTATGTGCTGAGTTTTGTGTTGAATAGAAAGGAAAAATAAGTCTCCAATAAGGCATTGGAGTTATATGCGGATTCAAATTCTGACTCTACTCTTCACTAGCAGGTGGCCAGAGTCAGCTGTTTGATCTCTCTGAGTCTTAATTTCCATATCTGAGTATAATGATTCGTATATAACATAGCTGCTGTAAACATTTTGTATATATTTTTTATTATATTTTACATGTTATTTACACATACATTTATATATTTATAAATTATATAAACATATTTGTATAAATTTACAGGTTTATACACATATATTTCATCTATAATTTTATAAAAGCTGTATCACGTAGGATTCATATACACTATATATTTCATCTATAATTTTATAAAAGCTGTATCACGTAGGACTCATATACACATATATGATATGTAATAGGTGGTCAAATAAGTGTTTGTTCCTTTTGGATAATGTTATGACCTACTTGTAATTAGATAACATTTCTTTCCCTTTTTCCCTCCCCAAACACACAAAATGGCTGTTATGTGGCCTATTGATTTTCTTAATGGATTAAAATTTACTGTATTTTAAGGCATTCTATCTCAAACTGTGTGACATTTGTGAAATATATTGAGACAACAAGCAGGGTTCTTGGTCTGAGGTCATAAACTATTAAGGGGTTCAGGGAGTTTTTGAATCTTCTGAAATTATATGCAAATAGGGCATGTTTGTGACTTACACATTTTTGGAGTGAAGCAATTCACTGCTATCACCAGATTTTTAATGGTACTTAGAAAAAAAAGTCAAGAATCATGAAGGTGTTATAAAATCACAGCTGGGACTCAAATGATTGTATGCTTTTGGAGGTCAGAAACTGTCTATGTAATTTCTTTTTTACAATGCTTGGCACAGAGCCAAAAAGAGTTAAGTACTTAATTTTTATTTTTGAATGACTGTAATATTGACCATCTTTTCTCTACCAGGAGGGGTAGATATAAAAAGTAGAACTAAAATGTAAAAAGGAAGAGATTGGAAAGACACAGGACAAATACCAAGAGCAGTAAAAGACTAGGAAGCAAAGAAAAAGAAGGAAAGAAAGAAAACAGGAAGAGGAGGGGGAGGAGGAAATAGAGTGGAAGAGAAATAGAAATGCAAAGCAAAAGAGAAAGAGAGACGGGAAAGAAAGTGGTGTGTTGGAGTGTGCTGATTTGTTCCCTCCCTTCTTGTCCCCTTTCCCCAATAATCTCTTCAAGGCAAAGGCTCTCTAGAGCCCAGTAGAAACAGAACTCTTACAGACTACATGAAGGTGTATGAAATTATAATTTTAGCTTAATTTGATAGTAATGCCTTTGGAAAGTCACTATTTTTACATGTAGATTTTCTTTATCTGCAATCTTTAGATAATGTTAGCAAAGTTAAAGAACTTCGCTGTCTCCATGTAAATAAGCTATATTCAAAAAATTCATTTTGGCGGGCGCGGTGGCTCAAGCCTGTAATCCCAGCACTTTGGGAGGCCGAGACGAGCGGATCACGAGGTCAGGAGCTCAAGACCATCCTGGCTGACACGGTGAAACCCCGTCTCTACTAAAAAATACAAAAAACTAGCCGGGCGAGGTGGCGGGCGCCTGTAGTCCCAGCTACTCGGAGTCTGAGGCAGGAGAATGGCGTAAACCCGGGAGGCGGAGCTTGCAGTGAGCTGAGATCCGGCCACTGCACTCCAGCCTGGGCGGGAGAGCGAGACTCCGTCTCAAAAAAAAAAAAAAAAAAAAAATTCATTTTAATGCGATTCAATTCAAAGAATGCATTTGCCTATAGAAACAGTGTTACAAAGAGTATCACTACATTTCATAAAAACATACTTAACATGTAATGGAAGAAAAGGGAATTGGCTTTTCAGCCATTAGCTCCGAGCTTGGTAAACTGGAGCACAGCATCTCTTTTCATTTCCTTTGTCACATCCTAGGGAGCTTTGCACCAACCCATGTTCATAAATTGAGGGATATGTCTGCACTTCAAATATCAATGGCAGCAACACCATAAACGGCTGTTCATACATAAGTAAAACTAGTTAAATTTCCTGATTCTTATTCTTTCCCTCAGCTCTTTCCTGCCCCACATGTGTGTCCTTCTTGCCCCTAGTACCTTTCCACATTTTATATTGGGTACACATTCCAGTAGCCTCATGGAACTAGAGATCTGTTTCTTCTCAACTCTGGAAAATTCTTTCTATTCTGTTTCTGCACATGACCTTTACCTTCCACCTAGATCTTTTTGGTCTTCAACTGTACAGAGTGTTATCTCTTTCTTGAACCTCCACCTACCTCCAACCCCTAATTCCTGCCATTTTCCTAATCAGGTATATGCTTGACAAAAGTCTGATGTATAAGGGGACAGATAATATTACCTTGATTGACAGTGTTCTAATACATATATTAAGCAGTTGATGTAGAACAGGAAGGAAGACAAAATGTTACCCTGTTTCTCATGAGAAAGGAGGCTACACTGCTCTTCTTAGGAAGTAGGAAGATAGATGCAGAGACAGATATTCAGAAGGGGGGGAAATAAAAGTGGTCTATGTGTCTGCTAGCCTAAATCTATTCAGTAAAAGAGAAGTCAAGTCCAGTTCAAGATAGAAGTAAGGTTGGTTCCAAAGGATGGACACATACATGCAACTCATTCCTGGGTACAAAAGATGAAATAGAGGCCATGTGTCCAAGTACATGTCCAAAGGTGTGAAGTAGCTACAGGAATTTTATGAGAGAAACCAGTCCCCAGGACTAATGTTAACAGATGATAGAGGGAAAGCTGTCTGAATTATTTGCAAATAGACTACTGGTCAAGAGGAACTGGAACTATAGCTGAAAAAAAACTTAGAACTACACACACAAACACAGTAGTAATCAGCAGAAGTAATGAGTATTGAGAGAAAACAATAAGCCATAATTTACAATTAACTTAAATAGAATTTATGCAACTGAAAAGCTAAGGCAGAATAATAGGCAGTAACTTCCAGTTTATAATAATGACTACTTGTGTAGTCATTACCACACAAAATTACTGACTACTTATGTACTGACACATATTTTGCACAATGATATGATAGACTAAGACAAACTGGATAGTTTGCAAGTAAACTACTTGTCAAGAGGACTTGGAACCATAGCTCTATTGACATGTAACCATCCTAACTAAAGAGAGACTCAAATTCTCAGAAATGTTTGTTTCTATTTTGGGGAGATCATCCAAATCCATAAACTTGTGAGGCTTTAACAGTGGGAAAAAACCTTACAACTCATTTAATCTAACTTCTTTACTTTAAAGGTAATTGCCCCTTGGATAAAAATCACAAACATTTTAGTATAAACATATTTATAGTGAATAACTTTACATTTGCTAGCCAAAATTTGTTGCTAAGGGACTAAAAACTGTGGCAATAAATTGAAGTATTTGTTAAAAAGATATTTACTTTAAAAATTTTTTATCAGTCCACTTTTTATTGTGAGAGTTGCTGATAAAAATAACTACCATTTATTGAATACTTGTAACATGTTAGACGCTTTGCAAACATCCTCCCCTTTAACCCCCACAACCACTAGAAAAGACAGGCATCATCATCTTCCTTTTACAAAGTTGAGGATCATGAGGCTCAGAAAATAGTAGCTAGTAGCTAGTAAATAGTAGAGCCAGGATTAAAATACATGTTTTCTAATACTTAATACTTTATCAGATTGTGTCGCAGTGGTATTAAAAAATTAGAAACATAGGAAAACATGAATACTTTCCATACTTTCTATTGTAGGTGCTATTTCACGTATCCTTAAAATATGTGTGCAAATGCAGAAGATTTTATTGAAGTTTACCTTAAGGCAAAGATAGTCATAAAGAGGTCATAAAGAGGGCTGACTTACTGAAAGTACTTCAAAATTCTACTCTCTCATTAAATGTGAACAGTTCAAAAACTTTAGTAATTGTCGTTGATCAGCATGGTGAAATATAATGGGCTCATTTGTGGACAGGACTGATAGGTTGCACTGGATCTATCTTTCTTCATTTCTCATGTGGAACATTGTTGTTAATGGGTCTATGATGTATGAAGAGCTAACTGTAAGTAAGCAGAAGTAACTCAAATTCTATAACCTGTTGATCTTAGATCCCTAAAAAGGAGCTTGGATTTCAGGAGGATTGGGAAACAGTTCTCCTCTTGCTTCATATTTTGCCATAGGCTGGGTTTTCCAGAAAACAGACTCTGAAATGGAGATCAGCATGTAGAAAGTTTATTAGGGAAGACTTTTAAGATCAGCACCTGTGCATGGAAAGAGACAGAAGCAGGATTGGACAGTGGGAAAAGTTGGGCTGTGATGTAGTCTTAACAAAGTCCTCAGTCAACCCGATGGGGAACTCTGAAGGTGGAATGGCCTTAAAGAGTATCACAGGTCAGGGAAGGAAAGCTCTATTTTTAATACCCCTATGTTGATCAGTCATTGGATGTGGATGCCTAAGAGGGGGCATGGCTTTAAGTTGTTTGCACCTGAGGCAGTTCCCTGAGAGGGCTGTTAGCTGAAGGTCATCTGCTGGCAGCACTCCCAATAGGTGGGGAAATAAATCTTTCAGTCCTGAAGGAGGATCAGGGCAAAGCATTACAGTGTTCACCTTGGGTTTGCTGCCTTTGATTGCATGTAAATATTATTTTGTATTATTTAAGATGTATAGGGTGAGTAAAATGCCCTAAAAACCTTAGTAAAGATTAACCTTGTCTGTCAACTTTATTCATTTAGGTGTTTCTTTTAGATTTGAAAGCCTCAGAGAAGGACCAAACAGTGTCTGAGAAGTTTGAATTTAGACTAAAAGCTTGGTCTGGTGTTTTTATGTGAACAGAACTAGAAATCACAGCAGCCAGGAAGAGAAGATGGCCAGATAACTGAAAGACAGAAGGCAGGTTAGGAAGGAGCTCAGGCCAGGTCGTGCCCACCCATCTGTGTTAGAGGATGGTGATCCTTGTGCAAGCAGATATGGAACTAAATAAAGCCTCTTTACTCATTGTGGTGGGATTATGTGGAATAGAAGCATGCACCTAGGTGCCTTGACTATTTTTCCATTGCTTCATTTTACATAATTATACCCATTTAATTTATCCTTTAATTTTTGTGAATGTATCACTCTATTTCAGTTATGCTAAGGGAATAAGAAAAAAAATTTGTGTCCATATTTGGATTAGAGAGAAAAAACAAACATCACATCCATGGGGGTGCAGATGAGACAGGTGTAGGAGAAGTCAAAGTGAGAAAGGTTAAGAAGGACATTTCAGTGTAGGAAGCTCTAGATGCAATAATTCAAAGCTTTCAAGACAGGAAGAAAGAGTCCAGAAAGGCATGTACTGCTATATCTTTTCTCATTTCCTTCTCCGATATATTCCCTTTCAGGAGAAAAAAATGAATAGTTATAAGCACCAATTTATGCTCACATGGTACCAGTTGAGCATCTGTAATCCAAAAACCCAAAATCCGAAATGCTCTAAAATCCAAAGCTTTTTGAGCATCAACATGATGCTACAAGTGGAAAATTCCACACCTAACGTTATGTGATGACTCACAGTCAAAATAGAAAAACTTCATTTCATGCACAAAATTATTGAAAATATTGTATAAAATTACCCTTAGGTTATGTGTATAAGGTGTATATGAAACATACATTTCATGTTTAGACTTGGGTCCCATCCCAGAGATATTTCATTATGTATATGCAAATATTCCAAAAGTTCAAAAACATCTGAAATCCACAATACTTCTGGTCCCAGGCACTTGAGATAAGGGACACCTGTACTAGGTGTTTTCACATGTTATCTCATTTACTGATAACAACCATGTGAAAAAAACATATTACTGCCATTTTATTATGAGAAAAAGTAAGACTCAGAGAGAATAATTAGGTTTCCTAAGCCCACACAATAAGTGATGGAACTGGGAAGAGAGTGTAGCACAGGTTTAGGGTGAGAAACAATTGGATTAAATGTCCTTCAGTATTTGAATACAAAAATTGTGGTATGTTCTTATAATCGAATACTATTGAACAATAAAAACTAATAAACTACTGATAAACGTAACAATATGGTTTAATTTCAAAGTAACAATGCCAGTGAATAAAACCAGATATGAAAAACCACATAATGTATGATTTCATTTTTATAACTCTAGAAAATGCAAACTAATCTCTATTGACAGAAAGTAGATCAGTGTTTGCTTAGAGAGGGGGCAGGGTGGGAAGTGGCAGGAAGAAACTTTTGGAGGTGATAGATACGTTCATTATCTTGACTGTGGTGATAGTTTCATGGGTGTATACATATGTCACAACATCAAATTATACACTTTATGTATACTTATGAATGTCAATTATATCTCAATAAAGCAGTTAAAAACAACTGGGTTGAAATCTCTGTTATACTACTTACAAAATGCTTAATCTCTGAGACTACATTTTTTAAAAATCAGTTAAATGGAGTTGCTAATGCCTACTACAGAGGGTTGGTGTAAAGATTAAATCAGTAAGGCACGTACTTAGCACGCTGCGTAATACAATAGTAAGCATGCAGCAGTAGTTATATAAAGAGTCCTAGACTGAGTTCTTCCTTCTTAGAGCTTTCTCCACTTTAATTAATCATGTTAGTCCTTTTTATTTACAGCTGGAATTCAAACACATCAGTCTTACTCCAAAGACCAAGATCTTTCCACTAAACTATGCTAAGCCGTAACAAATTTTATGATTTGAGTTGAGGAGGGCATTCCATGATCAGACACCAGGCTCAGAGTATTCCACATAAATGCTCCTCTGTCTTATCTCAGGGTCTAGAAAAGTCACTCTGGGCCAGGGAGGAAGACCAGTAGTTCCGCTGCATATTCTTTACCTATACTCCTTCAGATTCTATCTCTGCTCCTTTTATCAGATCCCTACTGGCTAAACAGCAATGAAACTGCTTATGCAGTGTAAAGATAAATTGAGTGCAACAGGTCCTGTTTCTCAGGAGTTTGCCCTGAATAGCAGTCCAAACTAGATGTAATATTGGGAGAATAGCATTCATTGAGATTAACTGACCTACTCTTTAGGGAACATTTGCTTTCCTGGATAAAATAGTGTATTAAGCATGTTTACATCATGTATTAAAAATGTTATACTGCATATTACACATCACACATTTAATCTTAAACTATATGTAAATTTATAAAATATATAAACAATGATAAAGCTCCCATGTTTATTTCCTAAAGAGTACTGTTAAAAGTAATACATCTTTAATATGTCCAATCAAGAGGCCATTTCATAGAATTATGTTTTTTGTTGTTGTTGTTGTTGATTTGTTTTTTCTCCAAGTGATAATCATTGAGAGGGTCAAAACAAGCAGAATTTGTGGTATGCTGACATCTTATAAGATTGTCCTTGGACATTCTAATTTGCCAAAATTTGGACCCCCTGATACTATAGCTCTTTCCTTGGCCTACTACCCCCAGGCCTCTTCTCACAGTGCCCAGACCCTTATTCTTCTGAGACTGTTCTTTCTCCTCTTTTCTCACCCTCCCTCTGCCTACTCCTATGAAGCAGCAAAAACATTCTCCTAGACCCAGACTGAGCAGCTTAGTTCTTGTCTCTGAAGCCTTGGTTAGCATCAGCCATATGGCATCCTAAGAACCTTACCTTCCACTCCATTTTTTTTCAAGGTTTTAAATTTTCTTTCAAAGAAAGGCACTTTTCTCTCTTAGAGAAATTCTGATGCCATCTATAAAGAAATATGTTCTCCACGTTTCACAAGGGAATGAATAAATTCATGACTAGGTAAGTAGAGATGGTGAATGCAGGCTGCTGTTTCAAAAAACCTAGTGATAATGCAAAGGAAAGAAGTGTGCAACAGTTGTAGAAGGTGGTAAGGTAATGGGATATAGAAGTCAGAGGAGTGACAGAAATTGGGAATTCAGAAAAGATGCAGGTTAGTCGCTAAGGCAAGTGCTGAAGAGGAGGGAGGGGCTGGTCTCCAAAGCAGAGTAGGGCTGGAAGGCCAGCCTAGAGCAGGAGGAGACAACACTTCAGAAGTTGCTATTGAGGGAAGTTTGCAGGTAGAAGAGAAGGAGATGAGTCATATCATCGTAAAAAATACCACCTGGTGAGAATAAAAGTGAAAGCAAATAAAGGAGTGTGAATATTGATGCAAGTAACTTTCATGGGAAATGGGAAAGAGAATTGGAAAAGTAAAAGGAAAGCCTTTAGACCCCAGCTGAGACAACAAACCTAATAGGCATAGTAGAGAGATTTCTTCCAACAATCTTCTCCTGTTTTTCCTGTTAATGGGATAACTCTTAAGAGTTACAATTTTCATGGTTACAAAATATTTCATCAAGTAGATGTATGATAATCTATCAAGATTACTCAATTCCTTTTCAAATGAATTAAAATGTGGTATTTTTAAAAAGACAACTAAGCATACTTTAATTACCTGTAAGAATATTGTCTACCTACAAATAATTAAAGTCCCTAAAAAAGGAAGCAAAACAATACATTTGTCTTTTCTGCCAGCATTATTCCTTTCTTCAGCAAAACACTGTAATTTAAAAATATATACAGAATCATTTATTTTTTTATTATGGTAACATATACATAACACAAACTATGACATTTTAACCATTTTAAGGGTACAATTCAGTGGCATTAATTGCATACATGCTATTGTGCAAACACCACCACTATCTTTTAACAAAGCTTTTCCATCACCCAAAACAAATTCAATAACCATTAAGCAGTAACTCCCCTTTATCCCCTCCACCTTTAACTTATTTTCTGTCTCTATAAATTTGCCTATTTCAGATATTTCATATAAGTGGAATTATACAATACTTTGTCATTTGTCTGGCTTATTTCATTTAGTATCATGTTTTCAAGGCTCATCCATGTAGTAGCATGCATCAAAACTTGATTTTTTTCATGGCTGAACAGTATCCCACTGTATGTGTATAAGATATTTTGTTTATCCATTTCTTGGTTGATGAACACTCGGGTTGTTTCCACCTTTTGGCTATTATGAATAAGGTCACAATAAACGTTCATGTACAAATATCTCTTGAGTCTCTGTTTTCAATTATTTGGGGTGTATATCTCAGAGCTGAATTGCTGAGTTGTATGGTAATTCTATGGTTAGCCTACTGAAAAACTGCCATGCTGGTTTCCACAATGGTTGCTCCATTTTACATTCCCACCAGTAATGTGCAAATGTTCCAATTTCTCCACATCCTTGTCCACACTTGTTATTTTCTGTTTGGGTAGTTTGTTTTGTTTTTTCTTAATCTTACAGCTATCCTAGTATGTGTGAAATGGTTCCTCATTGTTGTTTTGATTTGCATTACCCTAATAACTAAGGATGTTGAACTCTTTTCATGTGCTTATCAGCCATTTGTACATTTTTTTGAGAAGTGTCTATTCAAGTCTTTTGTCCATTTTTAAATCATGTTGTTTATCTTTTAAGGATCCTTTTGGATTCAGTTTGCTAGTGCTTTGTTGAAGATTTTTGCTTCAATATTCAGAAGGGATATTGGTGTGCACTTTTTTGTGATGTCTTTATCTGACTTTGGTATCAGGTTAATGCTGACCTCACAGAAAGAGTTTGAGAAGAATTGGTGTTAACTCTTCTTGAAATATTTGGTAAAGTTCACCAGTGAAGCTATCTGGTCCTGGACTTTTCTTTGTTGGGAGGTTTTGATCACTGATTCAATCTCTCGACTTGTTATACGTCTAGTGAAATTTTCTATTTCATCTTGAGTAAGTTTGGTTAATTTGTGTGTTTATCCAGTTCATCCAGAGTATCCAAAGCTGGCAGTAATGTCCCTATTCTCATTTTAAATTTTAATCATTTATCATTTGTGTCTTTCTTTTTTCCTTTGTCGGTTTAGCTAAAGGTTTGTCAATTTGATTACTTTTTTTACAGAGCCAAATTTTGGTTTTACTGATTCTTTCTATTGTTTATTCTGTTTTATTGATCTCTGCTCTAATCTTTATTTCCTTCCATTGGCTAGTTTTGGGTTTGGTTTACTCTTCCTTTTCTAGTTTCTCAAGGGATAAAGTTAGGCCATTGATTATCTTTTGTTTTTTTCTAATGTAGGAATTTACAGTTATAAGTTTTCCTTTGAGCACTGTTTTTGCTGCATCTTACGCTTTAATATACGTGTTTTAGTTTTCATTATTAAACATCTTATGTTAGGCTGGGCATAGCGGCTCATGTCTGTAATCCCAGCACTTTGGGAGGCCGAAGCGGGCAGATCACCTAAGGTCAGGAGTTTGAGACCAGCCTGGCCAACAGGGTGAAACCCCGTCTCTACTAAAAATATGAAAATTAGCCGGGCATGGTGGTGGGCATCTGTGATTCCAGCTACTCAGGAGGCTGAGGAAGGAGAATCACTTGAACCCAGGAGGCAGAGGTTGCAATGAGCCGAGATCGTGTCACTGCACGCCAGCCTGGGTGACAGAGCAGGAGTCCATCTCAAAATAAACAAACAAATCTTATGTTTTAATATGTTTGTTTTCATTTTCATTATTTTCTAATTTTTCTTGTAGTTTCTTCTTTGACCAATGAGTGTTTGGTAGTGTGTAGTTTCATTTCCATATATTTGTGGATTTTGCAGTTTTCCTTTGATTTTGATTTGTAGCTTCATTCTCCTTGGTCAGAAAAGATACTGTATATGACTTCAACTTTTTAAAATTTATTCACTTGTTTTGTGGCTTAACATGTAATCTATCCTAAAGCATCTTCCACGTGCCCTTGAGAAACACGTATTCTGCTGTTATTGGGTAAAATGTTCTATATACTCATGTTTGGTCTAGTTGGCTTATTCAAGTCTTTTATTTTGTGACTTATCTTCTGTCTAGATATTCTATTCATTTTTGAAAGTAAGATATTGGAGTCTCCAACTATTATTGTACAACTATTTGTTTCCCTTTAATTCTGTCAATATTTGCTTCAAATATTTTGGGTCTCTGTTGTTTGGTGCATATATGTTTATGATTATAACTTTTTGATGATACACATATTTATCTATATATCAATATATAATGTCCTTCTTTGTCATTATAACAGGTTTTGACTTGAAGTTTTTTTTACCTAATATTAGTATAGCCTCCTCAGCTCTCTTTTGGTTCTATTTGGATATAATATCTTTTCTATTCTTTCACTTTCTACTTATTTGTGTCTTTAAATCTAAAGTGACTCTCTTACAGACAGCATTTATCCATTCTGCCAATCTCTGCCTCTGAGTGAATAGTTTAATCAATTTATATTTAAAATAGTACTCCTAATGAAGTACTTCTGCCATTTTGATACTTGTTTTCTGTATGTCTTATACTTTTTTCCTCTCTCATTTTCTCCATTATTGCCTTCTTTTTTGTTTAGTTGATTTTTTTGTAGTGAACCATTTTGATTCTTTTCTTATTTCCTTTTCTATCTTTTCCTATATATCTCATTTCCTATAGATCTTTTAGATATTTTCTTTGTGGTTACCATAGCAATTACATTTAATGCCCTAAATTTAAGGTAATATATTTTGAATTGATACCAACTTAACTTCAAAAACATTTAAAAACTATACTACTGCACATCTTTATCTTCCCCCTTTATGTTGTTAATGTCTTTTTACATCTTTAACATTGTGTCCCCAACAGGAGATTTATTATTTTTACATATGTGTATGTTAAATCGTATTAAAAATAAATGGTAGAGTTACAGACAAAAATTAAATAGCACTTGTTTTTATATTTCCCCTACTTTTACTGTAGGCCATTATTTTCCTCACGTGGCTTTGAATTACTGGCTAGTGTCTTTTCATTTCAACTTGAAAGACTTCCTTTGCATTTCTTGTTGGACTCAGCTTTTGTTTATCAGAATATATCCTAACTTTTCCATCATTTTGAAGGACAGTTTTGCTAGATATAAAATTTCAGTTAATAGGTTTCATTTTCTTCCACCCGCTTAAATATGTCACTCCACTGTCTTCTGGCTTCCACGTTTTCTGATAAGAAACTGGCCTTTAATTTTAATGAGGATTCCTTGTACGTGATGAGTTACTTCTTTCTTGTTTGCTGCTTTCAAGATTCTCTACCTTTGACTTTTGATGGGTTGGTTAGAATGTCTTAGTGTGGGTCTTTTTGAGTTTATCCAACTTGGAGTTCATTCAGTTTCTTGGATTTGTAGGTTAGTATATTTAATAAAATTTTGGAAGTTTCTGGCTATAATTTTTCAAATATTAGTTCTGCCCCTCTCTTTGTCATCTAAAATTCCCATAACACATATGTTGATCCTCTTGATGATGACGCACAGGCCCTTTCGTCTCTGTAAACTCTGAAAAAAAAAAAAATTAACAGACCTTATTTTTAATGCCATTTTAGGTTTACAGTGAAATGCAGTGGAGTTACAGAGAATTCTCATATATTCCTTACCCTCACACACATACAGCCTCCCCGACTATCAACATGTCACACCAGAGTGGTACATTTGTTACTATCAATGAACCAACAGTGACACATCATTATCAAAGTCCATAATTTACATTGGAGTTCACTCATGGTGTTATACATTCTATAAGTTTTGACCAATGTATAATGAAATGTATCTACCATTATAGTGTCATAAAGAATAGTTTCCCTGCCATAAAAATCTCCTGTGCTCCACCTATTCATCATTCCTTCCCCTCATCTGACTGGAATCACGCAGTCTGTAACCTTTTCAGATTAGCTTCTTTCGCTTAGCAATATGCACTTAAAGTTTGATATAGTTTGGATATTTCTCTCTGCCTGAATCTCATGTTGAAATGTAATCTCCAGTGTTGGAGGTGGCGCCTGGTGGGAGCTGTTTGGACCATGGAAGCAGATCCTTCATGAATGGCCATCCCCTTGGTAATAGGTGAGTTCTTGCTTTGGTTCACATGAGATCTGGTCATTTAAAAGTGTGTGGCATCACCCCTCCACCTCTCTCTTGTTCCTGCTCTGGCCACATGATGTGCTTGCTCTCCCTTCACCTTCTGCCATGATTGCAGCCTTCCTGAGGATTCCCTGGAAGCCAAGCAGAAGCCAGCACCATGCTTCCTACAAAGACTGCAGAACCATGAGCCAGTTAAACCTCTTTTCTTTATAAATTACCCAGTCTTGGGTATTTCTCCGTAGCAATGCAAGAATGGATTAACACAAGGTTCAACCATGTGTTTTTTTGGCTTGATAGCTTATGTCTTTTTAGCATTGAATAGTATTCCATTGTCTGTGTGTACTACAGTTTATTTATCCATTTACCTTGTATTAGTCTGTTTGGGCTGCTATAACAAAATAGTACAGACTGGACTGGGCACAATGGCTCATGCCTGTAATCCCAGCACTTTGGGAGGCTGAGGCAGCAGATTGCTTAAGCTCAGGAGTTGAAGACCAGTCTGGGCAACATGGTGAAACCCTATTTCTACAAAGAATACAAAAAATTAGCTGGGCATGGTGGTGCATGCCTCTGGTCCCTGTTACTTGGGAGGCTGCGACAGGAGGATCACTTAAGCCTGGGAGGTGGAGGTTGCAGTGAGCTGAGATCATGCCACTGCACTCCAGCCTGGGTACCAGAGCAAGACTCTGTCTCAAATTTTTTTAAAATAGGAAAAAAAATATAGATGGGGTGTCTTAAACAACAGAAATTTACTTTCTCACAGTTCTGAGGCTTGAAATCTGTGACAACAGTGCTGGCAAATTCACTTTCTGGTGAGGGCTCTTTTCCTGGCTTTATAGGTGGCCGTCATTTTTTCCGTTTTTTTTTTTTTTAATGTCCCCACACGGCCTTTCCTCGTGTATGCATAGAGAGGGGCAGAGAGAGTGCTCTGGTATCTCTTCTTGAGAACACTACTCTTACCAGATCAGGGCTCCACCCTTAACCTGCACTACTTCCTTAGAGACCCCATCTCCAAATACAGCCACACTAGGGGTTAGGACTTCAGCATAGGAATTCTGAAGGGTACATAAAAGGGCCTCTTGGTTACTTTCAAGTTCTGGCAATTATTAATAAAGCTGCTGTAAACATTCAAATGCAGGTTTTTGTGTGGACATAAGTTTCACCTGATTTGGGTAAATAACAAAGAGCCCAATTGCTGGATTGTATAGTAAAAGTATATTCAGTTTTGTAAGAAAACTGCCAAACTGTCTTTCAACATGGCTATACTGAACCCATGCCTGTAATCCTAGCACTTTGGGAAGCTGAGGTGGGAGGATCACAAGCTCAGGAATTCAAGACCAGCCTGGGCAACATAAAAAGAAAAAAAAAGTGGCTATACAATTGGCATTCCAACAAATGAAATTTTCTTCATTCTTTTTCCTTTCTGCTCCTCAGGCTCAATAATTTCAATGGCCTTATCTTCAGGTTCACTGACTCTTCTGCTTGCTCAGTTCTGTTGCTGAAGCCACCTAGATTGTTTTATTTTTATTTTTCAGCTTCAGAATTTCTGTTTGGTTCCTTTTTATAATTACTATCTCCTTGTCGACACTCTCATCTTGTTCATACATCATTTTCCTGGCTTCCTTTAGTTCATTGTCAATGTTTTCATTTCCATGTTTAGCATTTTGAGCATATTTAAGACAATTGTTTTGAAGTCTTTGTTTAGTAATTCCAATGTCTGGACTTCCTCAGGGACAGTTTCTATCCATTTATTTTGTTCCTTTGAATGAGCCATACTTTGTTTCTTTGAATGCTTTGTAATTTTTTTGTGTGAACTTGAAAAGTGGACATTTGGCTCCTACGATGTGGTAACTAGGAATTAGATTTTCTTCACTTTCCTAGGCTTTGCTGTTTTCTGGTTCTTGAAGGCTGTAGCAGTCAGTTTATTTGAGGCCTGTCTCAAACATTATTTCAAAGACTGTATTCCTTGTCAATATGGTCACTGAAGACTCTGTCCCTTAGCTATGTTCAGCTAGTGTTTTGGCAGATTTCTTCGAATACCAGAAGCTCTCACAGTCTTTGCAAATTGGCTCTAAGCCAGGGCTCTACTTCAATTCTTAGTCAGGCTTGCACTGTGCTAAGGGATCAGCCCAAAATGAAAGCTCAGGGTTTTCTCAGGTGTTTTCTAAGCATGTGTTTTGCCCTGGGCATGTGCATGGCTTTCTAAATTTCCATGTATACATGGTTGCTTTTGAATATTTTAATTTCCCAAATAAACTCTCTCCAGATTTTGCCTTAGGCAGTCTATTGCATGTTTCAACTGTAATCTCTGCCTCCAGGTGTCTAGAGTTATTACTTCAGTTTGCTGTGTTTTCCAGCTTTTTCTGCCCTAAGTTCTGAGTTAGACAAAACAGAGGACAGGATCTTGCATCAACCCTTCAGGTAGCCCCTTGTATTAGTCTGCTTGGGCTACTGTAACAATATACCACAGACTGAATAGCTTAAACAACATAAATTTATTTTTCACAGTTCTGGAGGCTAGCAAGTCCAAGATCCACATTCTGGCTGACTTGGTTTCTGCTGAGGGCTTTTTTTTTTCTGGTTTACAGATGATTGGCATCTCTCTGTGTCCTTACATAATGGGGAGAGAGAGCTCTTCCTCTTCTTAGAAGGGCACCAGGTCTACTGGATAAAGGGCCCTACCTTTATCACCTCATTTTACCTTTATTACCTCCATATACCTATAAACCCCAACAGGATAGGGTTGGGGGGCTTTCCAAACACACAGAGGTTCCTAGAGGTTGGTATGCCTGGAGACAGCATGGAAGCTACATGCCATTTCTCCCATACCTTACATTATACATCTCTTCTATCTGGCTATTCATCTGTATCCTTTATAATAAGTGAGTAAACATAGGTAAAGTATTTGCCCAAGTTCTGTGAGCCATTTCAGCAAAATGGGAATTTGTGGAAAAAGGCTGAGGAAGGAGATGCTTCTCAATGGAGGATGAATAGAAACCAGAAAAGGTATCTACCACAGGTCCACTTTTAGATTTAGAAATACAACTTGAAATAAGAAAAAAAATATGCCACATTATGCAGCTACACAATTTGTAAGTCAATTAGTTCTTTACAATAACAGATGCAACATATACATTTATAAATAATTTACTCCTTTGGGATTTCAAACTAAAGAAACCAACTATTTCATTTACAACAAATGTTTCTGCTTCTGTTTCTCATCAATTGAGAAAACAATTAAGGAATACTCTTGATTCTTATTCCAGGGAACTGGAGGAACAGAGAGTAACCCTAGGGATTCTAGCCTCATAAGCTGAGAATATTTTTCTAGATGACACAAGTTCCTCAGTGCACACGTGACAGTCTCTGCTTTCAAGCTAATATGCTGTGAGTCACACTGAGTCCTCTTCCCTTGAGGTTAAATGTACTTCCTAGACTTTTTTCTTTATTTCTTCCTCTGCTCTATTCTCCATCTGAACCCTATTCCTCTGTCAGTCAATTCAGAAAACACCACCAGCCGTTCCAATTGTCTTGAAATCTTGGTAAATTTTGTGAAGATGTAGCTGCAAGGAATAAAAACTGTTCAGAAAATCTTCCCTTAGGTTATACAGGGTGGCACTGTCAGGTATTTTCAATAGAAGATGAGAAGCTCTGTCTAAAAGCACAATGTTGCCAGAAGGATTTCCCTCATCTTTGTTTCCTGGTGCCCATTTTTCACTTACTTCCTAATTTAACATAGGAAATGAGGTACATGAAGCTCTGTCCCTTTCTTCCCCCTAGAATTCTTCTTTTTCTTACTCAGGGATCATCCACAACAACAAACAGTCTGATATCTAATTAGGCCAGTAGTTTCAACTGATTTGGGCTCACAGTTGAATAGCTGAAAACAAGAAACAACAATACAATTAAACTAGGGACCTTGTATTTAAGGCCATTCATTCACTACCTAATCAGGACTTGAATCTCACACTAAGGCTCTGTCTTACTCATTCTAACATATATTACCTCTCAGGTTAGTCATGCCACAAAAATGTGCATTGTTAATAATTGCCTCATCTCTACCTTTGATGTTCCAGTATATAAAGCCTTCCCCTGTGTGCCCTAAGCTCTGCCCTCTGAAAGAGAAAGACATGTTTTCTGCCATTTATTTTCTTGCTATTGGATGCAATTTTGCTCTAGGATGAACTCATAAACTCAAATAACCGGTTAAATATATGTTTGTTATTAATTTTGTTTAAGTACCTCTGTTACAATAAAGAGGAGCAGATATACTCAGCCACAGTTACAAATTAATTCATGAAAAGAAAAAGGAGCCAGTGATAATTATGCATTCTTTTAAAAGAGTAATAAATTTTCAACAGGCTAATAAAATGAGATCTGACATATAAGCTACCATTCCGCCATACTCTTAAATCCAAACTGCTTGCTATGAATGATGCTACTATTTTATACAGTACACAGTAAAATCAGTAAATAAGTTGTCACTTCCTGAAAGAAAGATCTCCATGGTATTCATGTAAAATACTTAATGCTTAACTACTTAAACATAAGGTAGACCTCATCAGCCTAATTTAATTAAAAGAATGCTAATACTGTATATATAAAGCATATTTATACATAATCTCATTGACTGCCTTTTGGAGTACATTGGGATTATTTCCCCCAGTTAGTGGATAGGGAAATTGAGATTCAGAAGGGGTAGGTGACTTATTACAGGTCATCCAGCTAATCAGTGATAAAACTGGGGGCACTGAAGGATAAGTACCTTGACTGGGCTTACCAAAGTGGTGGCTACAAAAAGGCTAGAGGTGTGTTTAAAAGTTTACAGGAGAGCCATCCATTTTCAGTTGACTTTTTCAGGAAATGATTCAGTTTGAAAAGGAAGAATGCAAGAATCCTGCAAAAGAGGGCTTTGAGAGAATTTAGATCTGTAGATTCTGATCTTTGGATCGATTACATCAAAGGAGAATTGAACCGCCCCCTTGGTAGACCTGAGAAATGCAGACAGACCTATTGGTGAGCCATGAAAATGCTGCAGGGAAAGTCATCAGAGGCATCTGTAGCTAAACGTGCTATGCATCAGACTGGTCATTTGTGAAGAGAAATAATACAGCCTACCTTGTGAAATAGTATTGCAAGCCCTGTGGGCAAATTTGTATTATGAGTCAATCTGTAATTTGCTTGGAGATGGCAGACAAGATGGCTGTCTGGTTTCGAGACATGGTTTAATTTTGTGTTAACTCATTAATTTTTAAAACATTTTTGATTGAGGAAAAACAACTGGGGGCAGAATTCAAGTTTCAAGGATTCTATTCTGTTCACCATGTTACTTCCACAACTGGCGAAGTTTAGCTCTCAGTAAGATTCACACTTCATTTCTCTATGAGAGATCAAAAAACCCTTAGATAATACAGGTGTCAGGGAGCAAAGATAAACCTAACATTGTATGCTACCCACTAAAGTGTAAAAGATATACTTCATTCAATTATTTATTCATTCAAACAACAAATAATCGAACACCAGCATGTGTGCCAGGCATTGTGCTAGGCTCTATTATATCCAGCTGCATGAGTTACCTAGTGTTGCATAACAAACTATCCCAAAACTTAGTGGCTTAAAACGAAAATCATTTAAACATTTAGTATCTCACCGTTTCTGTGGCTTAGGAATTCAGGACCGTAGCTGAATGATTATGTCTCAAGGTCTCCTTCTAGGTTACAGTCAAGATGTTGACCAGGATGCATGCAATCATATGAAGGCCTGACTGGGACTGGAGGATCTGCTTCCAAGCTCATTCACATGGCTATTGTCAGAAGGCCTCAATACCTCACCGATTGTTAGCTGGAAGCCTTAATTACTCACCATGTGAGCCTTTTTATAAGTTGCCTGAGTGACCTTATGACTCTGACATGACAGCTACCTGGCCCCAACAAGTAATCCTGGAGAAAGAATAAAAAGGCTGGCATGTTCTATAGTTTCCCCTCAGAAGTCACACTACATCATTTCCTCTGCATTCTATTCATGAGAACAAGTCATTTGATACAGTCCAAACTCAAGGTGAGGGGAATGAAGTTTGACCCTTTGAAGGAAGAAGTATCAAATAATTTGTGAACATATTTTAATACTACCATGAGTCAATAAAATTTAATTCATGAAATTTAACTTAATTATTATAAAGTGGTGTCAATATATTTGTAAAATGTAGGTATTTAAAGGGAAACTAAGTCTATTAAAGAAGACAGTGTTTCACTGTTGTTGCTAGTTTGTTTGCATTTTCTGTCACCATTTTCGTCTCACTCTGTCTGTTAAAAAAATTCTGTATATAGTGCTAAATAAATGATGACTTGGCCTATCTTATTATGTCAACTAAGAATTGGATTTGATACTTATAACAGACAATAACAAAATCTTATATAGAAGGGATATAGTCTTCCTCACCTAACAACAAATCCAGAAGTGGGACAGTCCAGAGCTGGTCAGTTTGGCCCTCCAAAGCAACCACGGACCTAGGCACCTCCGGTGTCCTACATTATTAATAGTGTCAGTGTGGCTTTTGTTATTATGGGTGAAATATGTCTGCTCTACCTCCAGTATCATGTCCCTGTTTCAGGTTCAAAAAAATAAAAGGGGTGGGTGCAGATCAAATGGCTAAAGCAATATTTATTGAGCCTCCTCTACGGAAATACACTTTTATTTAATTGATAGTCACATGGCCAGCCATGACTTAAGAAAGTCTAGGAACATGAATATTTTTAACTGGACATGCTGTCACCCTGAAGAAATCAGAGTTCTACTAGTAAAGAAGAAAGGATATTGGTTTAGACAACCAGTAATGTCTACCGACCTACTCTAAGGAGCTTTAACATGCATTATTAAACACTAGACACAAGAAAAACAACAATACTCAGGTTTACCTGTGTTTCAAATATGTTTCAAATGGGAGAATCTGGTCAGTTTTGAGTCCCACATATAAAGTATATTTTTCAAAGTAACCACAACTTTTATTCTCTAATTGAAAATGTTAAAGAATTGGCTGACATTAGTGTTACTTCTAGGAATGTGTCCAAGGAGATAATTGCACAATTGTGCAACAGCCTGTGGATAAGAATGTTCATAAGAGACTTTTTTATGATAGTAAAAACTTGGAAACATAAATGTCAATCAATAGAATACTGGTTGGATAAATGACGGTATATCCATCTAACAGACACTATGCAACTTTTAAAAATGATGTTTTTCATGACTATTGTTCACTGTGCAGATAATAAGATCTAATTTATGAAATATTGTATTTATATGTCTATATGGGCTTCTATTCTTAGAGAGATGCCTAGAAGAATGTAACACAAAATTTAAGAAATGGTTATCTCTATATTATGGGATTTGGACAGATTTTAACTTCTTTGCATTTTTGTTTAAAATTTTTCAATTTGTTTGCACAAGCACGTAGTGTTTTTATAAAACAATAGTTATTAGCTGGGTGCTACAGCCTGTGCCTGTAATCCCAACTACTGGGGAGGCTAATGTAGGAAGATTGCTTCAGCCCTCAGCCCAGTTGCTCGAGGCTGTTGTGTGCATGATCACATCCGTGAATAGCCACTGCACTCCAGCCTGGGCGACACAGAAAGACCATATCTCTTTAAAAAAAGAAAAAAAAAAAAAGCTATTTTCAAAGAAAGGCAGGGTGGGAGCAGGGCTGATTTGGTCCAGTATTGTTTCCAGCAAGTAATTTTCCTGGATAAAGCTGTGGCTGACCTTATCTTAGGAAAGGGTTCTAATCTTTGCTCAATGGAAAAAAGTGTTATTCTTTATTCATTGTAACTTTTAATAAAATTAAAATGAGAAAAGGAGTTGCGAGTTTTGGTTTCTATTTGGAACACTGACCTCTGAAAGGGTCTCCCTTCCATGTTTTACAATGGGTGAAAGATATTGTGGAAAGGTGGAGGGGGAGGAGGCTGAGCAACAACTGTATACAAGTTGGGGAGGAGTAGAGGATGGAGGTAAGGATGTAAGGGAGAGAAGTCTGGACCCATGAGCCAGGGAAAGAGCAATAACCTGGACAGCAGGATAGCTGCACTTCTCTTCTAGCATGGACCTATCAGTTTATCTTTCTGGCCTTAGTTTTCTCATCTGAAAAATAAGACATCTGTATTAGAATCACTACATGTGCTTCATGTTTCACAATTCTTTTGGATATATTGATGCTATGTCCTGAGAAACTACACTACAGCTGAACCTAAGCAAATTAAAGAAAAAATAACAACAATAATGTATATTGTTTATTATTTGTCTCAGACATTCTAAGTAACTTGCCAATAGGTGGAGGGACCAAGATGCCAGCCCAGGCAGTCTGATTTTAGAGCCCATACTCTAACAACCACGCTGTAGAGTACTAAAGAACCGCTTGGATAGGGCATTTAAAGGAAGTAGGATAGCTTTCCTATTCTGGAACTTGGTCTTGTAGATAATGGTTAACGCCAGTAAAGCCGATACCTTACCCTCACCTCATGACTATTATGGGGTTGCCTCAACAGGTGGCAGTCTCCTCCCCCTATTCCAAAGACAGCTTCCTTATTCAGAGCCCAGTGAAAGGGGAGATAGGTTTTGTTAAGCCCCGAAGAAGCTCTTCTGGCCATTGCCCCCACAGAACCTAAGTGCTGACAGAACCAAAGACGAAATGTGCCTACAGAAAGCTTTCTAGTATCATTATCT
>NW_012101454.1:4451137-4455201 GCF_000951045.1 Mandrillus leucophaeus
CCAGGTGTGGGGCACCTTCGCCGAGAGCTACTCAGCTGCCGCGCCGCCTGAGCGCCCAGCGAGCAGGCTCCTTCCAGAAGTGCCTGGAGCTTGCTTGGGGCTAGCTTGGATCATCAGGTTTGTCTGTGGCTGATTTATTTCTTTAAGTTTCCGTGCCGCAGAGTGAACCAGATACGTGTGTGTTGGGGCATTCGCTGCGTGGGGGAGGAAGAAAGGCATTAAAAAGAATTTTTTTTTTTTTTCATCTCCACCCCATTTTCCCCCAGCAAATTGTGATGGGATTAGTAGGTGTTGACAAGTTGTCCATATTGCTTTGAATTTGGGTAAGTTGTACACTCTTAAAACATGACCATAATTTAGCGCTGTGGATTTATTCTTTCCTAGCCCTTACCGTCTCCCCACCCCCACCGCCCCGCATTTAAAGCAAACAACAATATCAGCAACACAAAACCCACACATTCTGGAAAAATTCTCAAGATTTCTAACCTAGTTCTCTATATCCATTGTATATATTACTCTATTTCCGTTTCACGCTTTTTAAGATAGAAAACTATTGTGCTAACCATGGATTGATTTCATTATGAATTTAAAAGTTATAAATTTAGAATCATAATGAATCAGTGAATAATTAGGCCAGTGTGTAAGGGACAGAAATATGTTAACTTACTAAAAGTTGGGCATAGAACATAGCTTTGCCAGGAAAAAGTGTGCATAATTTCAAGTTGCTTGATTGTGATGTGAGTTTGGGAAGTGGGAATCTGAGTTTTTAGAAGGTATTTAGATGACAGCTTTTCACCCTCTTAGGTAAATGTCAGATGAGCTTGATGCACATGATGCTGTATGTTTTAAGTGTTGTATATAGTAAACTATGCTTTCTACCAGCCTTTATATGTAGATGTACAGTTTAAGTGAATATAAGGTTTCAAGTTAGCAAACAGTTAACTCTTCACCTAATGTTGAGTAAAGCAATGATTTAGTCAGGAAAGTATGACTCATTTAAAATTCTTCATAAAGAGAATAATTTTTCTCTATTAGTGGAGAACCATTAAATGCCTCTCTTAAATTTGCCTGGAATTTGTATTTTTTTGTATCTTCCTACTTAGGATTAAGCATTTTAGAAATATTTTGTGTTTCCTATTTAAAGTTTTTCATAATTATGCTTTTTAAGACTAGACTACATTGAGTAAATTCAATATTCAGTTATTAAAATCGTATCACAAATTTATTTCAGGGTACATATGATGAATTCGTGTTTACCTAATAGAAATATGAAAAAGTATGTCACTAGGCATATGCTACTATTTGTATGTTGATTTGTGCTAAAATTAAAATTGCATTATGCAGTTTAACTTTATAAGCCATGGTAATTTAAAGTAGAGTCTTTGTGTGGTAAAATTGTTGATTGGAATTTTTATGACAGTGCAGCTATAAATAAACCTTAAGTAGAAAATGGAAAGCTTGATGCTGAAATTAAATTCAGATAGGCTTAAAAGTTTAAGCTTCCCAATACAACCATCTTTTCTTTTAGAAGATTTCTTAAGATTTGATTAAAGAGGCTGATGTACAAATTATAGCAAGGCTGAAAGAAAGGTATGACAAAAATCTTTTTACTCCAGATTCAGTGGGATTAAGTCATTCTTTTAAAAGAAGAAAGGGGGTGGAGTTGGGAAGGAGACTTGTTCATAAAATGAGAAATTAGACTTTTATCTTGAAATCTGGTTAGAGAGGAACTCCAATGTGTACTTAAATTATTTTGCAGCTAATTCAAATGTCCAAGGGGAAAATGTATGCCAACATCTGTAATGTGTGAGAATAGGAAGTGTACCTTGGAAAGAAAAAAAATATATATAAAGAAACTGGTGTTTGTGATCTAGGGAAGCACATAAGAAGGTGGGTGAAACTGAAAGGAAAGTCTAAATAAGCACCTGTAGTATGTGCTGCCTTGCACACTGAAGGGGAATGTTGGGGGCGACGAGAGGCAACACTAGGGAGATTCTGGAATGGGAAGCCTGTATATTAAAGCACATTTAAATGGGTAGATGTTGGATAATAGGCAGAACTTGAAATTAAATACAGCTTGGCATAGTTATTTGCATTCTTGGTCATTGTATTAGTTTTCTAGGGCCTTGGTAACAAAATACGACAAACTGGGTGATTTAAAACAACAGATTTATTGTCTCAGTTCTGGAGGCAAGATGTCTGAAGTCAAGATGTAGGTAAGGCTATGCTCTCTCAAGGTTCGAGGGGACAGTCTGTTCCATGCCTCTTACCTTGTGTTACTGCCAATCCTTGGCATTTTTTGGCTTGCAGCTATCACTCCAGTCTCTGATTCTTATCACGACATAATCCCTGTGTGGCTCTGTCTTCATATGGTGTGCTCCACTTGTTAGAAGGATACTAGTCGGATTAAGATCCACCCTAATCACCTCATCTTTACTTATTACATCTGCAAAGACGCTGTTTTGAAAAAAAAAAAGAAAGAAGGTCACATGCAGAGGTACTGGAATTAGGACTTCAACCTATCTTTTGGGGGAACACAGTTTAACCTGTAACAGTTACACGGTTTCTTTTACAGTGTTCAGTAAATGTTTAGCATCATAGGCTGAGTCAGAGGCTACAGTGGAAACAGGATGGGACACTTATATTTATTTACATATATCAGTGATGTCTTAATAGCAGAATATCTGAAACTGGGTAATCTATAAAGAAAAGAAATTTATTCCTTACAGTTATGAAGGCTGAAAAGTCTTGGTTTAGGGGGCCACATCTGGTGAGGGCCTTGCTGGTATGGACTCTGCACAGTCCTGAGGTAGCACAGGGCACCACATGGTGAGGGGTCCGAGCATGCTAGCCCAGAACTCTCTTTTCTTATAAAGCTACCAGTTCCTTTCCCATGATAACTCGTTCATGAGGGCCGAACCCTTAGGACCCAGTCACCGTTTAAAGACTCCAACTTTCAGTACTGCAACACTGGTGATTAAGGTTCAACATGAGTTTTGGAGGAGGCAAGCATTCAGACCACAGCAAGTGCTTACTATGTGCCAGGTCCTAGAGATAAAACAGTGGATAGACAAAAATCTCTGTCCTCATGGAGCTTACATTCTGAAACAGGTTCTAAAAATGTGGTCCCTGGATCTGCAGCATCAGCATCACCTGGGAAGTTGTTAGAAACTGAAATTTTCAGGCTCCATCCCAGAACTCTTTATTTAACTAGCCTTCCAAATAATTGTGATGCAGACTCAGGTTTCAGAACCACTGATCAAGATGGAAAAGACACAGTAAACAAGATGGATAAGTAAAATAATATTAGATATTAATAGGTGCTATGGGTAAGCATAGGGTGGGCCAGTGAAGACTCCTGAAAAGTGAAGACCTGAAGGAGTTGGAGAGTGAGCCATATGACCATCTGGGTGCGTGTTCTCAGCAGAGAACAGTAAGTGCAAAGACCCTGGCACGTCTGAGGAATGGCAAGCAGTTAGTATTAGGTTCAGTCTATGAAATGGCCGCTGTTTGTTCATTTTTTGACCTACAAAAACACCAAATACTAGGGAGAAGAGATCAGAAAGAAAGGGGTGGAGTAGGATGCAGATTGTGGGAAGATCGTTGTAAGGTTTTGGCTCTCTGAGATTAGGAAGATGGGAGGGTTTTGAGCAAATGAGTGACGTGATCCGATTTCAGTTTTAAAAGGATCACTGTGGCTACAGGTAAAAATGGGCCTAAGAAGGAAAGGCTAAAGGAAGGGGAAAGTTGGTTAGCATGTTGTTGCAGTAGTTAAAAGAGAGCGGTTGCACAGACCAGGGTGATAGCACTGGAGAAGTTAGAAGAGGTACAAGACTAAAAACACACAGTGAATGTTTTGAAAAGTAAGTTTTTTTCATCCCACTCCAGTTACCCAGTTGTCTTCCTCAAAGGCAATTAGTGTTAAAAGTAGTCTTATCTGTATTCTTCCTGAGATTTTTTTTTTTTTTTTTTTTTTTTTTTTTTTGAGATAGGGTCTCTTCCTGTCGCCCAGGCTGAAGTGCAGTGGTGTGATCTCAGCCTCCTGAGTAGCTGGGGCTAACTAT
>NW_012101454.1:4455272-4464652 GCF_000951045.1 Mandrillus leucophaeus
TTTGTATTTTTAGTAGAGACGGGGGAGATCTTTTATGTAAATATGAGAAACAGTTTTAACAAATTAGTGGAGAAGTTGTTACCTGGGCCTGTTTTCTTCCCCAGGAAACATTTAGCAATGTCTAGAGACATTTTTGTCACAACTAGGGGGAATGCTACTGGCATCTAGTGAGTAAAGGCCCAGGATGATGCTAAACATCCTACATTCAACGGGACAGCTTCCACAGCAGAGTTATCCAGCTGTTGATGTCAGTAGCGCCAAGGTTAAGAAACCTTAGTTTGATGGGATTTACAGAGGTTGGTGGAAAGCAAGTGTTGTAGTCAGAGAAGACAGTAGGAATAGAGGAGCTGACCTTATTGGGAATCTTTCAGGAACTGTAGATAGTTCAGGATTGCTGAAGTAGACATTAACTGTAATGCACAGAATAGGAAAAGATGAGGCTGGAAACCTGGACAGGCTCTAGATCATAGCCTTTATATATATCATGTTAATTAGAAATGTTTAGTTTTTTTTTGTCTTGTAGGCAGTGGAGTGCTGTGAAAGGATTCGTGGAGTGACATGGTCAGCTTTTCATTTTAGAGAGCTCATTCTGGTGAGAGTTACCCAGCTCTGAGGTCAGTTAAAGAGGGATAGCACCTGAGTCAGGTTAGATATTGTAATAGCCTGGGGGAGAGAGGAGAGTCTGAAATAGGATAAATACTAGAAATGGAGAGGAGACAATGGATTAGAATAATATTTAGGAAATAATGTTGGCAAGACTTGGTAATTAGATTTGGGGTGAAGATAAGGTAAGCATTAAGAATATCTCTGTACTTTCTAGTTTAGATAATCCTGTGACTCTGAGTGAAATAGGAACCCATTGGTGAGTAACTTAGGTAATTACCAGTAATTAAGGTAAAATGAGCAGAGGAAGATGATGAGTCACTTTGGAGGTGTTGAATTAGAGCTGCCTCAGGTCCAGGTGGAAGTGTTTAGCAGGCATTTGTGTACATGAATCTGAAACTTGGAGAAGTCTGAAAGGATCAAGAGATCATTTTGTTTAACAAGTGTAGAGAAATTAGTGAACTTTCATTTTTATCATATTATTTCACTCTGTAGATAAAAATAGCCTCCTTTAATTTTATCAGAAAAGTAATATGTGTACCTGATGCAAAATTAAAATGTCAAAAGGTTATAAAATTAAAAAATTGTGCTTCCTTGCTCGTGCCACCCAGTGCTAGTTCCCAGAGATAGCTCTTGTTAAATATCATATGTATATGTATCTTAACAGATTTTTAAATATATACAGAAACATTTAAAAAGCCAAGTGAGATCATACTAGAAAAGATTTCGGTATATTGTCTTAAACAAATAAACCTTTTATCTTACACAGTTGTTAAAATGAATGACATTATTTTATGGAAAAAGTAAGTGAAGGGATAAAGCACAGACTAATGGATAAGTGTGATCTCTGATGTAAAGTAAAAGCTGAACATGCATATGTGATGATATAGGCATTACCCAGCGATATGAAAGCAGTTACTTTTGGGGAGAGATAGTGGTAGAGATGGTAAAGAAAATTTATTCTTTTCTGTCTACGGTTTTCTTTCATTTGTTCAGGTTTGTTCCTTTTGTTTTCTTTACATTTTCTGATGTTTAGAAAAAATACCCAGTATACCTTATTAACAATAAAAAGTAACCTTTTTCAAAAGCACAAAGATTTTCCTTATCAGCACATGTAGATCATTTTTAACAGCTACAAGTATTCTATGCTATGGCTGTATCTTTTTTTTCTTTTAAACTGGTTCCTCATCAACAGACAAACATCCTATTATGGTTATGGCTGTCTTGAGCATCTTGGCTGACTTCTGTGATTGTATCTGTAAAATAAATTTCTGATCATGAAGTGATGTATCAATCCATAATTAAAAATTTTAAAGAATGTTGTGAAATGCCCTTCCAAAAGACAGTAAAAGTGTGTATTATGAGAAAGAATATAGGACTGCCAGTTTTCTTATATCTGTGTCAATAATAGCTGATAATAAACTTTAAAAGTTTTGCCAATATGTTAGGTTAAAAATAGTATCTCTTCATTTGATTTACCTTTGTGAGTGAAATTTGAACATCGTTGACCATTTTTGACTGTGAATCTTTTACTGTTTTTATATTTGGTTAATTTTTTATATTTTTTATTATTTATGATACTTTTTGGTTCTTTTTGCTGCACATTAAAAAAAAAATTTCATAAAGAAATATGCCCTTTAGCGACTTCATTGCCAGAAATTTATCCAGTGGATAAACTCATAGTTTTTTAATAGTCACAGCCTCCGAGTTTGGGAGAGATCTCAGTTCGTAATACAAAAATGCAAAAATATATTTTCTTCCAGTTTTGTTTTAATTCCATTTTCTAAAACACTGAAATCTTAGAAACTTTTGAAATTGTTACGAGAAAGTTAAGGATCCAGCTGGCTTTGTTTTTTCCCAAAAGATTAATTAATTCAATACCGTTTTTCAATAAGCCACCTTTTTCTTGATTTGAAATGCTATTATGTTTTAAATTTCCACATAAACTTTTGTTTTTCATAGACTCTTTATTTCAACCTGATAAAGTCCCTTTATAAGATATATCTGGTAAAGACCACCAGGGAGACGTCTGTAGGCTGACAAAGGTTAATTAGCTTGCTGCAGTGAGGGAGACTTGCACAGCAGAGGAAATGCCACCTTTTCACTAAAGAATGAACCAGGGTTATTATAGGATTTTGGAGAGGGGTGGAGTTTGGACAAAGTTTAAATGCAACAATATTTGATAAGCTTAAAGCACAGCAAGACAGTGTGTCAAGGGTTAATAAACATCAGGCCTGGGCTGAGAAGCTGACTCAGGGTTCTGATTCCCTGGAGACTACAAAATCGAGATACATGTGGAATGTGTGTCTGGAAACCCCTTATCTGAAGCTCTGAGTTGCAGTTGAGGCTGCTTCTGTTTCATAATGATCTACCATCAGTGCAAGAGTGGGATGTTCCATTCTCACTTTATAAAATTTCAAACGACATAGTTTTTGACAGTTTGATGGAGAGAACAGTTTCTCAGCACATTGTCTTTAGTATTAACAAATGCATTTTTTAAAAGCAGACTCAGAGCCTGTTCAGCATAAATATCATTGTTTTCATTACATTCTTTAAGGTAATATATTTTTATATGTAGTAAACTTCGTCTCTTCCTCTCCCTCAGTTCCCCTTTCAAGAGTTTTCCAGTTATACTCACCTGTTTTTCCAGATAACATTTAGAATAATTTTTGCCACATTACTTTTTGAAAATCTTTTTTATAACTTAAAATTGATCGGATCAGATTAGTACACCCCTTCCCACAGTGCCCCTTTCCAGAATTTTCCAGTTACACCCACTTGTTTATTGGTCTGAAGTTTTAGAATACTTTTTGCCAAGTTACATAATTTTTAAAAATCTTCCTGTGTTTTAGCTGGGATTACTTTACATACAGGTTAATTCAGAGGAAATCAACATCATTATCATTGATACCTTTTTTTCTCAAGCTTTTTAAAATTGTGGTAAAATACGTATAAACTTTACCATCATAATCATTTTTAAGTTTACAGATCAGTGGTACTACATTTATATTGTTGTGCAACCATCATCGCTGTTTATCTCCAGAACTCTTTATTTTGTAAAACTGAAGCTGTATATCCATTTAAACAACAGCTTTCCATTCTCACCTTTCCACAGGCCCTGGAAACCAAAATTCTCTCTCTCTGATTTTCACTACTTTAAAGTACTTCATGTAAGTGGAATTGTACATTATTTGTTCTTTTGTGATTGGCTTATTTCATTTAGCAAAATGTCCTCAAGATTCATTCATTTTGTAGCATATATCAGAATTTCCTTACTTTTTAAGGCTGAATAATATTCCATTGTATGTAAATACCACATTTTGCTTGTTCGTTCATCCTTGGTGAACACTTGGTTTGCTTCACATTTTAACTCTTGTGAATACTGCTGCAATGAACATGAGTGTACAAATACTTTCTTGAAACTCTGCTCTCAAGGGGTATATATCCAGAAGTGGAATTGCTGGATCATGTTGTAATTCTATTTTTAATTTTTTGAGGAATTTTCATCCTGTTTTCCATAGCAGAAATAACATTTTACTTTCAAACCAGTAGTGTGCAAGGGTTGCAGTTTCTCCACATTCTCTTCAACACTTATTTTCTGAATTTTGATGGTAGCCATTCTTGTGGGTATAAGGTAGCATCTCATTGTAGTTTTGATTTGTTTTGCTAATGATTAGAGATGTTTATCTTTTCCTCTGTTTATTGGCCATTTGTGTGTCTCTATTTGAGTCTTTTGCACATTGTTGAATCAGGTTTTTCTTTTGGTTGCGTTTCAGGAATTTTCTGTAATTTTGGATACTAATCTCTTATCAGATATATGATTTGCCTATATTTTCACCCATTCTGTGGCTGGCCTTTTACTGTTGATGTGGTCTTCTGATGTACAAATTTAAAAATTTTTCGTGAAGTCTAATTTGCCAGTATTTTCTTTCAGTGACTGCCTTTGTTGTCACATCCAAGAAATAATTGCCAAATATAATGTCATGAAGCTCTTTTGTTCAGTGTTCTAAGAATTTTATAGTTTTAGGTCTTATATTTAGGTCTTTGATCCATTTTGAGTTATTTTTTCTTTTCCTTTTTTTATTTCAATAGGTTTTTGGGGAACAGGTGGTGTTGGATTACATGGACATGTTTTTTGGTAATAATTTCTGAGATTTGGGTGCACCCCTCACCCAAGCAGTGTACACAGTACCCAGTGTGTAGTCATTTATCCCTCACCCTTTCCCACCCTTTACTTCAAGTTCCCAAAGTCCATTGTATCATTCTATGCCTTTGCATCCTCATAGCTTAGTTCCCATTTATGAGTGACAACATACAATGTTTGGTTTTCCATTCCTGAGTTACTTTACTTAGAATAATGGTCTCCAACTCCATCCAGGTTGCTGTGAATGCCATTATTTGGTTATTTTGCATGGCTGAGTAGTAGTCCATGGTGTGTGTGTGTGTGTATTTGTATATGTATTATACATACCACATTTTCTTTATCCACTTGTTGATTGATGGGCATTTGGGCTGATTCTGTATTTTTGCAGTTACAAATTGTGTTGCTATAAACTTGTGTTCAAGTGTCTTTTTTTGTATGACTTCTTTTTTTTTTTGGGTAGATACCCAGTAGTGGGATTGCTGGGTCAAATGGTAGATATTTGGTTCCTTAAGGAATCTTCACATCATTTTCCATAGTGGTTATACTAGTTTACATTCCCAGCAGCAGTGTAAAAGTTTGATCTTTTTACCACATTGATGCCAACATCTATAATTTTTTGATTTTTTGATTATGGTGATTCTTGCAGGAGTAAGATGGTATCGCATTGTGTTTTTGGTTTGCATTTCCCTGATAATTAGTTATGTTGAACATATTTTCATATGTCTGTTGGGCATTTGTATATCTTCTTTTGGGAATTGTCTATTCATGTCCTTAGCCCACTTTTTGATGGGATTGTTCGTTTTGCTTTTTTCTTGCTGATTTGTTTGGGTTTTTTATAGATTCTGGATGTTAGACCTTTGTCAGATGCATAGTTTACTAAGATTTTCTCCCACTCTGTGGGTTGTCTGTTTACTGATTATTTCCTTTGCTGTGCAGAAGCTTTTTAGTTTAATTAAGTCCCATCTATTTGTCTTTGTTTTTGTTGAATTTGTTTTTGGGTTCGTGGTCATGAAGTCTTTGCCTAAGCCAATGTCTAGAAGGGTTTTTCTGATAATATCTTCTAGGACTTTTATGGCTTCAGGTCTTAAAAGATTTAAGTCTTTGATCTAATCTTGAGTTCATTTTTGTGTAAGGTGAGAGATGAGGATCCAGTTTCATTCTTATACATGTGGCTTGCCAATCACCTCAGCACCATTTGTTGAATAGGGTGTCCTTTCCCCACTTTATGTTTTTGTTTGCTTTGTCAAAGATCATTTGGCTGTAAGTATTTGGCTTTATTTCTGGGTTCTGTATTCTGTTTCATTGGTCTATGTGCCTATTTTTATACCAGTACTATGCTGTTTCAGTAACTATAGCCTTATAGTTTAGTTCAAAGTTGGGTGATGTGATACACCCAGATTTGTGGGTTTTCGGTTTTTTTGTTTTTGTTTTTGCTTAGTCTTGATTTGGCTATGTGTGTTCTTTTTTGGTTTCATATGAATTTTAGGATTGTTTTCCCTAGCTCTGCAAAGAATGGTGATATTTTGATAGGAATTGCATTGAATCTGTAGATTGCTTTTGGCAGTATGATGATTTTCACAGTATTGACTCTAGCCATCCATGAGCATGAGATGTGTTTCCATTTGTTTGTGTCATCTATGATTTCTTTCAGCAGTGTTTTGTAGTTTTTCTTGTAGATGTCTTTCACTTCCTTAGGTATATTCCTAAGTTTTTTTTTTTTTTTTTTTGCAGACATAGTAAAAGGGGTTGAGTTATTGATTTGATTTTCAGCTTGGATGCTGTTAGTGTATAGCAATGCTACCAATTTGTGTACATTAATTTTGTATCCTGAAACTTTACTGAATTCATTTGCCAATTCTAGGAGCTTTTTGGATGAATCTTCAGGGTTTTCTTGGTATACGAGCATATCATCAGCAAACAGCAACAGTTCGACTTCCTCTTTAGTGATTTGATGCCCTTTATTTCCTTATCTTGTCTGATTGCTCTGGCTAGGACTTCCAGTACTATGTTGAACAGTAGTAGTGAGACTGGGCATTCTTGTCTTGTTCCAGTTCTCAGGGGTAATGCTTTCAACTTTTCCCCATTCAGTATAATGTTGGCTGTAGGTTTGTCATAGATGGCTTTTATTACCTTAAGGCATCTCCTTTCTATGCCAATTTTGCTGAGTGTTTTAATGATAAAGGAACACTGGATTTTGTCAAATGCCTTTTCTGTGTCTATTGAGATGATTATGTGATTTTTTGTTTTTAATTGTTTGTGTGGTACGTCACATTTATTGACTTGTGTATGTTAAACGATCCCTGCATCCCTAGCATGAAACCCACTTGATAATGATGTGTTATCTTTTTGATGTGCTGTTGGATTCGGTTAGCTGGTATTTTGTTGAGGATTTTTGCATCTATGTTCACCAGGGATATTGGCCTGTAGTTTTCTTTTCTTTTCTTTCTTTCTTTTTTTTTTTCTGTTATATTATTTACTGGTTTTAGTATTAGGGTGATACGGTCTTCATAGACTGAATTAGGGAGGGTTTCCTCTTTCTCTGTATTGTGGGGTAGTGTCAATAGGATTGGTACCAGTTCTTCTTTGAATATTGGATAGAATTTAGCTGTGAATCCATCTGGTCCTGGACGTTTTTTTTGTTGGCAGTTTTAATTACCATTTCAGTCTTGCTGCTGCTTGTTGGTCTGTTCAGAGTTTCTATTTCTTCCTGGTTTAATCTAGGAGGGTTTTATGTTTTCAGGAATTTACCCATTTCCTCTAGATTTTCTAGTTTGTACATGTAAAGGGGTTCATAGTAGCCTTGAGTGATCTTTTGCATTTCTGTGGTATCAGTTGTAATATCTCCATTTCATTTCTAAGAGAGCTTATTTGGATCTTCTCTCTTCTTGCTTGGTTAATCTAACTAATGGCCTATCGATTTTGTTTATCTTTTTCAAAGAACGAGCTTTCTGTTTCATTTATCTTTTGTGTTTTTTGTTTGTTTCTTTCTTTGTCTCAATTTCATTTAGTTCTGATCCTTGTTGTTTTTTCTTCTGGGTTTGGGTTTGGTTTGTTCTTGTTTCTCTAGTAACTTAAGGTGTAACCTTAGATCGTCTATTTATGCTCTTTCAGACTTTTTGGATATAGGCATTCATTGCTGTGAACTTTCCTTTTAGCACCACTTTTGCTTTATCACAGAAGTTTTTATACGTTGTGTCACTTTTATCATTCAGTTCAAAGGATTTTTAAATTTCTACCTTGATTTCATTGTTGATCGAATGATCATTCAGCAGTAGGTTAATTTACATGTATTTGCATGGTTTTGAGGGTTCCTTTTGGAGTTGATTTCCAATTTTATTCCACTATAGTGTGAGAGAGTACTTGCTATAATTTCGATTTTCTTAAATTCGTTGAGACTTGTTTTGTGTCCTGTCGTGGTCTGTCTTGGAGAAGGATCCATGTGCTGGTGAATAGAATGTATAGTCTGTAATTGTTGGCAAAATGTTCTGTGAATATCTGTTAGGTCAATTTGTTCCGGGGTGTAGTTTAAGTCCATTGTTTCTCTGTTGACTTTCTGTCTTAATGACTTGTCTAGTGCCGTCAGTGGAGTATTAAAGTCCGCCACTATTATTGTGTTGCTGTTTATCTCAAAATTTCTAAAGTCTAGCAGTACTTGTTTTATAAATTATGGAGCTCCAGTGTTAGGTGCATATGTATTTAGGATTGTGATATTTTCCTGTTGAACAAGGCCTTTTGTCATGATGTAATGTCTCTGTCTTTTTTAACTGTTGTTGCTTTCCAGTCTGTTTTGTCTGATACAAAAATAGCTACTCCTGCTTGCTTTCAGTGTCCATTGGCATGGAATATCTTTTTATTGTTGTCGTTGTTTTAAATTTTATTTTATTTTTTATTATTATACTTTAAGTTCTAGGGTACATGTGCACAACGTGCAGGTTTCATATGTATACATGTGCCATGTTGGTGTGTTGCACCCGTTAACCAGTCATTTACATTAGGTATATCTCCTAATGCAGTCCCTCCCTGCTCCACCCACCCCACGACAGGCCCCAGTGTGTGATGTTCCCCACCCTGTGTCCAAGTATTTTCATTTTTCAATTCCCACCTATGAGTGAGAACGTGCGGTGTTTGGGTTTCCCTCCTTGAAATAGTTTGCTGAGAATGATGGTTTCCAGCTTTATCCATGTCCCTACAAAGGACATGAACTCATCCTTTTTTATGGCTGCATAGTATTCCATGGTGTATATATGCCACATTTTCTTAATCCAGTCTATCATCGATGGACATTTGGGTTGGTTCCAATTCACTTTGCTATTGTGAATAGTGCCACAATAAACATACGTGTGCATGTGTCTTTATAGCAGTGTGATTTATAATCCTTTGAGTATATGCCCAGTAATGGGATGGCTAGGTCAAACGGTATTTCTAGTTCTAGATCCTTGAGGAATCGCCACACTGTCTTCCACAGTTGGTTGAACTAGTTTACAGTCCCACCAACGGTGTAAAAGTGTTCCTGTTTCTCCACATCCTCTCTAGCATCTATTGTTTCCTGACTTTTTAATGATCATCATTGTAACTGGTGTGAGATGGTATCTCATTGTGGTTTTGATTTGCATTTCTTTGATGACCAGTGATG
>NW_012101454.1:4465927-4467162 GCF_000951045.1 Mandrillus leucophaeus
GGGTTTTCTAAATATACAATCATGTCATCTGCAAACAGGGACAATTTGACTTCCTTTTTTCCTAATTGAATACCCTTTATTTCTTTCTCTTGCCTGATTGCCCTGGCCGGAACTCAACACTATGTTGAATAGGAGTAGTGAGAGAGGGCATCCCTGTCTTATGCCAGTTTTCAAAGGGAATGCTTCCAGATTTTGCCCATTCAGTATGATATTGCCTGTGGGTTTGTCATAAAGAGCTCTTATTATTTTGAGATACTTCCTATCAATACCAAATCCGTTGAGAGTTTTTAGCATGAAGGGCTGTTGAATTTTGTCGAAGGCCTTTTCTGCATCTATTGAGAAAATCATGTGGTTTTTTCCTTTGGTTCTGTTTATATGCTGGATTACGTTTATTGATTTGTGTATGTTGAACCAGCCTTGCATCCCGGGGATGAAGCCAGCTTGATCATAGTGGATAAGCTTTTTGGTGTGCTGCTGGCTTCAGTTTGCCAGTATTTTATTGTGGATTTTCACATCGATGTTCATCAGGGATATTGGTCTAAAATTCTCTTTCTTTGTTGTGTCTCTGCCAGGCTTTGATATCAGGATGATGCTGGCCTCATAAAATGAATTAGGGAGGATTCCCTCTTTTTTTATTGATAGGAATAGTTTCAGAAGTAATAGAACCAGCTCCTTTTTCTACCTCTGGTAGAATTCGGCTGTAAATCCTTCTGGTCCTGGACTTTTTTTGGTTTGGTAGGCTGTTAATTATTGCCTCAATTTCGGAGCCTATTATTGGTCTATTCAGGGATTCAGCAACTTCCTGGTTTAGTCTTGGGAGAATGTATGTGTCCAGGAATTTATCCATTTCTTCTAGATTTTCTAGTTTATTTGCGTACAGGTGTTTGTAGTATTCTCTGATGGTAGTTTGTATTTCTATGGGATTGGTGGTGATATCTCCTTTATCATTTTTTATTACATCTATTTGATTCTTTTTTCTTTTTTATCTTGCTAGCGGTCTATCCATTTTGTTGATCTTTTCACAAAACCAGCTTCTGGATTCATTGATTTTTTTGAAGGGTTTTTTGTGTCTGTATTTCCTTCAGTTCTGGTCTGAACTTAGTTATTTCTTGCCTTCTGCTAGCCTCTGAATGTGTTTGCTCTTGCTTCTCTAGTTCTTTCGGTTGTGATGTTTGGGTGTCAATTTTAGATATTTCCTGCTTTCTCTTGTGGGCATTTAGTGCTATAAATTTCCC
>NW_012101454.1:4467412-4484188 GCF_000951045.1 Mandrillus leucophaeus
TGTTATAATTTCTGTTCTTTTACATTTGCTGAGGAGTGCTTTACTTCCAACTATGTGATCCATTTTGGAATAAGTGTGAGAGAAAAATGTATATTCTGTTGATTTTGGGTGGAGAGTTCTGTAGATGTCTATTAGGTCCGCTTGGTGCAGAGTTGAGTTCAATTCCTGGATATCCTTGTTAACTTTCTGTCTCGTTGCTCTGTCTAATGTTGACAGTGGAGACAGTGGAGTGTTAAAGTCTCCCATTATTATTGTGTGGGAGTCTTAGTCTCTTTGTAGGTCTCTAAGGACTTGCTTTTTGAATCTGGGTGCTGTTGTATTGGGTGCATATGTATTTAGGATAGTTAGCTCTTCTGGTTGAATTGATCCCTTTACTATTATGTCATGGCCTTCTTTATCTCTTTTGATGTTTGTTGGTTTAAAGTCTGTTTTATCAGAGACTAGGATTGCAACCCATGCTTTTTGTTTTGTTTTGTTTTCCATTTGCTTGGTAGATCTTCCTCCGTCCCTGTATTTTGAGCCTATGTGTGTGTCTGCACATGAGATGGGTCTCCTGATTACAGCAAACTGATGGGTCTTGACTCTTTATCCAGTTTACCAGTCTGTGTCTTTTAATTGCAGCATTTAGCTCATTTACATTTAAGGTTAATATTGTTATGTGTGAATTTGATCCTGTCATTATGATGTTAACTGGATATTTTGCTTGTTAGTTGATGCAGTTTCTTTTTAGCATGGATAGTCTTTACAATTTGGCATGTTTTTGCAGTGGCTGGTACTGGTTGTTCCTTTCCATGTTTAGTGCTTCCTTCAGGAGCTCTTGTAAGGCAGACCTGGTGGTGACAAAATCCCTCCACATTTGTTTGTCTGTAAAGGAGTTTATTTCTTCTCCACTTGTTTAGCTTAGTTTGGCTGGATATAGAATTCTGGTTTGAAAATTCTTTTCTTTAAGAATGTTGAATATTGTCCCCCACTCTTTTCTGGCCTGTAGAGTTTCTGCTGAGAGATCTACTGTTAGTCTGATGGGCTTCCTTTTGTGGGAAACCCGACTTTTCTCTCTGGCTGCCCTTAACATTTTTTCCTCCTTTTCAACTTTGGTGAATCTGACAATTATGTGTCTTGGAGTTGCTCTTCTCCAAGAGTATCTTGGTGGCGTTCTGTGTATTTCCTGAATTTGAATGTTGGCCTGCCTTGCTAGGTTGGGGAGGTTGTCCTGGATCGTATCCTGAAGAGTGTTTTCCAACTTGGTTCTGTTCTCCCTGTCACTTTCAGCTACACCAATCAGATGTAGATTTGGTCTTTTCACATGGTCCCATATTTCTTGGAGGCTTTGTTCATTTCTTTTTACTCTTTTTTTCTCTAAACTTCTCGCTTCATTTCATTCATTTGATCTTCAGTCACTGATACCCTTTCTTCCATTTGATCAAATTGGCTGCTGAAGCTTGTGAAGCTTGTGAATGCATCATGTAGTTCTCGTGCCGTGGTTTTCCACTCCATCAGGTCATTTAAGGACTTGTCTATACTGTTTATTCTAGTTAGCCATTTGTCTAATCTTTTCTCAAGCTCTTTAACTTCTTTGCGATGGGTTCAAACATCTTCCTGTAGCTTGGAGAAGTTCGTTATTAACGATCGTCTAAAGCTTTCTTCTGTCAGCTCATCAGTCATTCTCCGTCCAGCTTTGTTCCGTTGCTGGCGAGGAGCTGCATTCCTTTGGAGGAGAAAAGGCACTCTGATTTTTAGAATTTTCAGCTTTTCTTCTCTGGTTTCTCCCCATCTTTGTGGTTTTATCTCCCTTTGTTGTTTGATGATGGTGATATACAGGTGGGGTTTTGATGTGGATGTCCTGTTTGTTAGTTTTCCTTTCTAACAGTCAGGACCCTCAGTTGCAGGTCTGTTGGAGTTTGCTGTAGGTCCACTCCAGACCCTGTTAGCCAGGGTATCACCAGTGGAGGCTGCAGAACAGCAAATATTGCAGAAGGGCAGATGTCACTACCTGATCCGGAAGCTTTGTTTCTTTCAGAGGGGCACCCAGCTGTATGATTTGTCAGCCAGCCCCTACTGGGAGGTGTCTCCCAGTTAGGCTACTTGGGGGTCAGGGACCCACTTGAGGAGGCAGTCTGTCCCTTCTCAGATCTCAGACTCCATGTTTGGAGAACCACTACTCTCTTCAAAGCTGTCAGGGACTTTTAAGTCTGCAGAAGTTTCTGCTGCCGTTTGTTCAGCTATGCCCTGCTACCAGAGGTGGAGTCTACAGAGGCAGGCAGGCCTTGCTGAGCTGTGATGGGCTCCACCCAGTTCAAGCTTCCCAGCTGCTTTGTTTACCTAGTCAATCCTCCTAAATGGCGGATGCCCCTACCCCAGCCTCACTGAGTCTTTCAGTTTGATCTCAGACTGCTGTGCTAGCAGTGAGCGAGGCTCCGTGGCCATGGGACCCTTTGAGCCAGGCGTGAGAAATAATATCCTGGTGTGCCGTTTGCTAAGGCCATTGGAAAAGCGCAGTGTTAGGGTGGGAGTGTCCTCAATTTCCAGGTACCATCTGTCATGGCGTCCCTTTGCTAGGAAAGGGAATTCACCAACCCTTTGCGCTTCCTGGGTGAGGCGATGCCCTGCCCTGCTCCGTGGGCTGCACCCACTGTCTGACAAGCCCCAGTGAGATTGGCGTGGTACCTCAGTTGGAAATGCAGAAGTCACCTGTCTTCTGTGTCGCTCATGCTGGGAGCTGCAGACTGGAGCTGTTCCTATTCGGCCATCTTTGGCATAGATTATCTTTTTCCACCACTTTACCTTAAGTTTGTTTGAGTCCTTTATGTGTCAGATGAGTTTCTTAAAGGCAGCGGATACTTGGTTGGTGAATTCTTGTCCATTCTGCCATTCTGTATCATTTAAGTGGAGCATTTATGCCATTTACATTCCGCCTTAGTACTGAGAAGCAATGTACTGTTCTATTCATTGTGCTAGTTGTTGGCTGAATAACTTGTTTTTTTTTTGTTTTGTTTTTTTTTTTTTTAATGTGTTACTGTTTTACAGGTCCTGTAAGATTTATGCCTTAAGGAGGTTCTATTTTGGTCTATTTAAGGTTTTGTTTCAAGATTTAGAGCTCCTTTTAGCAGTTCTTGCTGGCTTGGTAGTAGTGAATTCTCTCAACATTTGTTTGTCTAAAAAAGACTCTATGTTTCCTTTATTTATGAACCTTACTCTTACTGGATACAAATTCTTGGCTGGTAATTGTTTTGTTTAAGGAGGCTAAAGATAGGACCCACATTCCTTCTAGTTTGTAGGGTTTTTGCTGAGAAATCTGCTGTTAATCTGATGGGTTTTCCTTTTTAGGTTACCTGATTCTTTTGCCTGGCAGCTCTTAAGATTCTTTACTTTGTCTTGACTTTAGATAACCTGATGACTATGTGCGTAGGTGATGGTCTTTTTGCAATGAATTTCCGGGTGTTCTTTGAGCTTGCTTTATTTGTATGTCTAGATCTCTAGCAACGTCAGGAAAGTTTTCCTTAATTATTCCCTCAATATGTTTTCCAAACTTTTAGATTCTGTTATTCCTTGGGGACATAGCAGAGGAGTGAAGTGGACTCTGTGAGGGTCTTTGGTTATAGTTTCATTTAGTGTGCTGTTTTTGTGTTGGTTGGCCTCCAGCCAGGAGGTGGCACTTTCAAGAGAGAATCAGCTGTGGTAGTATAAAGAGGATGCAAGCTTGCGCTCGGGTCACCAGGATAGGTATTTGGGTTTCTCAGGTGGTGGGTGGGGCCATAGAGCTCCCAGGAGATTATATCCTTTTATCTTAGACTACCAGGGTGGGTAGAGAAAGACCATCAGATGTGGGCTGGATTAGTCGTTTCTGAGCTGAGACTCTCCTTAGGTGGGGTTTGCTGTGGCTGCTGTGGGAGATGGAAGTGTGGTTCTTATGCCAATGAAGTTATGTTCTCAAGGGGATTATGGCTGCCTCTACAGCATCATACAGGTCACCAGGGAAGTGGGGGAAAGCCGACAGTAACAGGCCTCACCCAGCTCCCACAAAGCCCGAAAGGCCAGTACCACTCCCGAGGTGCCCCTTCCAGCGGCACTGAGTTAATTTCCAGGCAGCTGCTGAGCAGGATTGAGAAGCTGCCCCAGACTGTAAGCCTGGTCTTGGCTCCCTTCCCAAAAATCCTTTGACCATAAAGTCAGATGCCTTTTTTTCCTGTGAAGTCTTTATTTCATTGTTCTGTATGTCTGTTTTCATGCCAGTACTACACTATTTTGATCAATGTAGCTTTGTAGTAAGTCTTGAAATCAGTAAGTATGAGTTTTCTAGCTTTGTACCTCTTTTTCAAAACTGACTATTCGGGGTCCCTTAATATTCCATGTGAATTTTAGAATGGATTTTTCTATTTCTGCAGAAAACGTTGGGATTTCAGAAGGAACCGCATTGAATCTGTAGGTCTCTTTGGATAGTATTGATATTTTAACAATATTAAGTTTTCCAATTGATGAACGTGTAATGTCTTTCTAATTATGTATTCTTTAATTTCTCACAGCAGTGTTTTGTAGTTTTTGTTGTACAGCTCTTTCACTGTCTTGGTTAATTCCTAAGGTTTCTTTTTTATGCTATTGTAAATGGAATAATTATTTCAAGAAATGTTCTAGTGTGTAAAAATGTAACTTGTTTTTGTGTTGACTTTGTATCCTGCTTCTTCTTTGCTAAATTGATTTATTAGTTCTAACAGGTTTTTTTTTTTCTTGGAATCTTTAGGGTTCCCTGCATATACGATCATATCATCTGTAAGAACATAATTTTACTTTTTCTTTCCAATTTGGATGTCTTTTGTTTCTTTTTCTTTCCTAATTGCTCTGAGTAGAACTTCGAGTAGTATGTTGAATAGAAGTGATGAAATCAGGCATTCTTGCCTTGTTGTGGATCTTAGAGGAAAAGCATTGAGTCCCTTACCATTTGATCTCAGAGGAAAAGCTTTTAGTCCTTTACATTGTGTATGATGTTCACTGTGAGTTTCTCATATATGGCTTTTATTATGTTGAAGTAGTTTCCTTCATTTCCTAGTTTGTTGAGTGTTTATATCATGGAAGGATATTGAATTTTGTCAGATGCTTTTTCTCCATCACTTGAGATGACCATGTAGGGTTTTATTTTTTCCTCCTGAATTCTGTTAATGGGGTGTATTGCCTTGATTGATTTCCATATGTAAAATCATCCTTGCATTTCAGGATAAATCCCACTTGGTCATGGTATATAATCTTTTAATATGCTGCTGAATTCAGTTTGCTAGTATTTTGTTGAGAATTTTTACATCACTGTTAATAATGGATACTGGTTTGTAGTTTGTTTTTTTTCTCTTTTTAGGTTGCTCTCATTTCTTTTTCTAAAAATAATTTTAATTGACACAGTCATTGTACATATTTTTGGAGTACATAGCAATGTTACAGTACATATAATGTATCAGGGTAATTAGCATATCTATCATCTCAAACACTTCTTTGTGTTAAGAACATTCAGTATCCTCCTAGCTGTTTGAAACTATATATTATTGTTAATTATAGTCATCCTACAGTACTATAGAGTACAGTAACTTATTGCTCCAGCTTTTATCATTAGCTGTAATTCTGCATCCTTTAACTCATCTCTTTCTCTCTGCATCCTTTAACACATCTCCCTTCCCCTTCCTGGTTTCTACCATCCTTTGTTGGTTTGTGGTTTTCTTGTAGTGTCTTTGTCTGGCTTTGGTATTAGGGTAATGCTGGCCTCACAGAATGAGTCAGGAAGTGTTCCCTCCTCTTCTGTTTTTTTGTTTGTTTTTGTTTTTGTTTGTTTGTTTTGAGAAGGCTTGGTTTTAGTTCTTTTTCATATGTTAAGTAGAGTTCACTAGTGAAGCCATCATGTCCAGGGGTTTTCTTTGTTGGGAGGTTTTTGATTACTGATTCTATCTCCTTACTAATGTAGGATTTTCACGTTTTCTGTTTGTTTTTGATTCTGGTTCTGTAAGTTTAGTGTTTCTAACAGTTTTTCCTCATCTAGGTTATGTAGTTGTTGGCATTCAGTTGTTCATAGTATCCTCTTATAATCTTTTGTATTTCTGTAAAACTGGTAGCAATGCCTTAGTTTCGTTTCTGATTTCAGTAATTTGAGTCTTTTTTTTTCTTAGTTTAGCTAGAGATTTATTCGTTGTTCCTTTTTGAAGAACCTTTTAGTTTCATTGATTTTTCCATGTTGCTTTCCTATTTTCCATTTTGTTTATCTCTGTTCTTGTTTTATTTCTTCTGCTAGCTTTGGGTTTAGTTTGTTCTTTTTCTAGTTTTTGAAGTTGTAAAAATAGGTTCTGTAATGTAATGGGGAGCCGAGCAAGAAGACACGAGGCAGATGAAAACAGAGGTAGCCTTTATTGGGCTCGCGGGCGAGGTTCACCGGCCCTCTAGGAGGAGGGCCAAGGAAGTCACGTGCGGGGCAGGTATCAGGGGTCTTTTATAGGACAAGGTAGGCGGGGTCTGTAGGTTTCGGTTTCCTAAGTTAGGTTTCGATTTCTGAGGAATGACGTGTCCAGGAGTTTGCACAGAGCGGGGGTTTTTTGGCGGGCGTGGGCTTTTTTCGAGCGCTGAGAGTCTTAGCAGGAAGTGATGGGTGGGAAGTCCTAACAAAGGACCTGCCATATCGGGTGATACCGCCATGTTGGGTCTAGGTTCCTGCCTAACATTCTGACCTCTTTCTAATAAGAAAAAGGGGCGACGTGTTCATCTGGCTGCGTCCTGCTGGTATAGGTCGTTGTGGGGTTCTTCGGAGGTTGGAACTCAGGTATAGGGGTGGAGTAGCATCTGACTGACAGTGACCTGCAAGACTTCCTTTATGCGGTCCTGGACAAAGCAGATGACACAGGGAGCTATGAGTAGCAAGAATCTAATGATTAGTAAGGGGCTTAGAAAGGGTAGGACCCAGCCGGCTGTAGACGATTGCCACCACCCAAGTGAGGGCCCTGGTCCGAGGTTTTTCTGGTGGAGCCCTTCCTGAATCATTTCTAGAGTGAGGAGATTGGTTTCTACTAGTCCTGACTCATTGATGTAGTAGCAACATTCTTCATTGAGGAACATGCTGGTGCCGCCTTTATCGGCTGTAAGGAGGTTGAGTGCCCGATTCTGGGCTGCCACCTGGGCGACTGAAGTGATCTGTCATTAGAGGGAAGCCAAGGACTCTGCAGAAGCTTCGATTGCTACCTGTAATCGGGCTGAAAGATCCTGAGAAGCCTGGACAGATTGAATTAGGGCTCTGGTTCCTAGGCCGGAGGCTACAAGGGATGAGGCTAAAGAGACCCCGATCATCAATGGAAGGAATACTGCCCTTGACTGGCAGGGGCGGGCAGAGGGCAGGAGGGAGGATAGCTCAGCCTCACTGTACAGGGTAAGGCTGGGGACTAGGGAGATGGGAATGCATAGGGTAGTGTTGGGAGCATGGAGGGTTTTTGATAGGGTGGAATTGCACCAAAAATACCCACCTGGAGGGGTGGTTAGATTTGGAGGTGCAGATCCGGTCTGGTTGCACCAGGAAGCATTTGGGGTGGAGTAGCAAAAGGGGAGTTGTTGCCTAAGCGGGTCTTGGAACAAGGGGACCTCTCCCAGGGTTCGGCCGGAAAGGGGAAAGGAGGGGGTTAGGTTAGAGGAGTTAAAAGGGCTGGGTAAGGGTACCGCAACCAGTGGGGGCTTATTCAAGGCTGCACACAGGAAACAATGAGAGATGTTGTGTACCTCGGCCGTTTGTACTACTTGAGCCCCTTCCCTGACTAAGGTTAGCCAGGGAAAAGGGTTGCTGCTGCCCTGGGGATTGCTGCCTGGGTCGGCTATAGCTGAGATGGCTTTCCCCTGTTGTTTGATGTCAGAGGCCAGGCTGACAAGGCTGCTTACGACCCTAATGTGGGCCCTAAAGATCCTGAGTCGGGCCACGGGATAAGAGTCATGGACGCCTTGGTAAAGGCAGGCCTCAACCCCCAACACCCACCTCAAGTCCCAAGGGTCAGGGATGGTGAGGAAGAATGTAGACTTGTCATACTTGTCACTCCTAGTCAGTCGCACAGAGGAAGTGGGCTGCTGCCAGAGGATTTCTTTGGTGTCCAGAATGGTCTTGTGCATGTTGCAGTAGCGATAAGGGCAGCCTCCATTGGTTTCAACCCAAGTGAATCGACAGGCGTCGTTCGTCTGATCATATGTGAAAGAAATGACTGGGTATGGAGGGGGGTACTTCTGGGGCATACTCTGGAAGGAGGAGATATTAAAGGTTACTTGGCTTTGTTTGGCACCCTTGAGGCTGGCAGTCTACTGTGGCTATAGTGAGGGAGCTCATGCGATCTCCTTGGTCCAGGTCTCGGTAAGGTAGAACCTCCATCGGAATGGATCGGTAGGGGTAGTTTGGGCAGGAGTCTTACCTAGACCTGGGAGGACTAGATGGCCAAGGAAGGTTAGGCAGAGGGTCGTTACCTGTGCATGTGAGTCGTAACTTGGTAGGGGTAACAACCTGAGTGGTCCAATTGGAATCATGTTGGGTGGGTGGCTTTTTCAGCTGGGACAGGTGATACCAGGAGGAAAGACCAAGAAGCTTGGCAGCGGTGGGAGTGGTGAGGATTACGGTGTATGATCCTTCCCACCGTGGAGATAAGGCTTGGGGTTGCAGCTGCTTGACCAGGACCAGGTCTCCGGGTGCTACGATGGCAGGATTCTTGAGGGTTGGGGAAGCGGATGCAGGGAGACACCGGTCTGTGTGTTTTCTCAGAAGCTCACGAAGAAGGGTTAAGTAAGGGAGGTAGGAGCCTAAGGGAGGGGAAAGGGCCGGCAGCTCCTGGAAGAGGAATGGGCGTCCGTACAGCAGCTCAAAAGGGCTGAACCCTGTGGGGGCCCGCGGAGCTGCCCTAAGACGAGTGAGAGCCAAGGGAAGGAGAGTCACCCACGAGAGGCAGGTTTTTAGATTGAGTTTGGTCACATGTTTAAGGAGACCGTTTGTGCTTTCTACCTTTCCAGATGACTGTGGATGGTAGGGAATGTGGAGCTTCCAGGTAATCTGGAGTGCGGCCGCCACCTGCTGGGTGAGTTTAGAAATGAAGGCCGGACCATTGTCCGATTGGATGGTTTGGGGGAGACCAAACCTGGGGATGATGTGCTCTAGGAGAGTGGTTGCCGCGACCTCTGCAGTTTCCCGGGTGGTGGGGAAAGCCTCGATCCATCCTGAAAAGGTGTCAACCAGGATCAGCAGGTAGTGAAATTTTTTATGGCAGGGCATGTGGGTAAAATCAGTTGCCAATCTTCCCCTGGCTGGTGACCCCTTAGCTGATGAGTGGGCCCTGGTTGCCTGAGCCTGCCTTGGGGGTTAGCAGCTGAACAGGTGGCACATTGCTGATGTACCTTTCTAATTTGGGCCTGCAGTGAGGGGAGGTGACGGGTGGGTTCCAGGAAGTTATACATAGCCTTAGGCTCTATGTGGAGAGGGCGGTGTATGTCGGTCAATATATGCACCGCCTGAGTCTGAGGGAACGCTACTCGGCTGTCAATGAACACCCACCCATCCTCGCTCTGGGTAGCACTGGGATGGGCCATCAGGGTTTGAAGTTCCTGGGGAGAGTAGTCGGGGGAATATGTGGGGGAAAGAAAGTAAAGGCGCTGGGGTAGGGGAGGAAGTGAGGGTGGTGGCCCGTGCAGTGGGATCAGCTAGGTTGTTACCCTGCGACACAGGGTCCTTAGAATGCTGGTGGCTTTTACAGTGGATGATGGCTACCTCCTTGGGGGCCTGGAGAGCATTAAGCAACCTCTTTATAAATGGTCCATTGACTACTGGCGTCCCTTTGGTGCTAAGGAACCCACGCTCTTGCCAGAGAAGGGAGTGGGTGTGTGCAATAAGGTAGGCATATTTGGAGTCTGTGTGGATATTAACCCTCTGCCCTTCGGAGAGAAGTGAGGCACGAGTAAGGGCAGTGAGTTCAGCCTTCTGGGTGGTGGTGCCTAAAGGCAAGGGCCTGGTTTCAACCGTCTGGGTTGCTGTTACGACAGCGTATGCCACTTGCCAGTGGCCATTGGGGGTTAAGACAGAACTCCCATCCATGAACAGGATACGGTCCGGGTGTTCTAATGGCTGTTCGGAAAGACCGAGGCAGGCGGGCAGCAAGGTGGTGAGAACGTCCGGGCAGGAATGTGCGGGAGCGGAATCGCACCCTGGAGTGGGCAAGAGGGTAGCAGGGTTTAGAGGAGGTGAGGTGGTGAGGGTGATGTGAGGATTTTCGTTGAATAGCAGGTGGAACTGTTGAAGCCGGGACGGGGTGAGGTGGCTGAGACACTTGTGTGTGATGAGATCTGATAGTCAGTGAGAAGGGTAGACAGTAAGAGGATGTCCTAGAGTGAGCTTGAGGGCCTCCTTGGTAAGTTCTGTGGCAGCTGCCAGGGCTCACAGACAAGGTTGCCAGCCCTGGACTGTGGGGTCTAACTGCTTGGAGAGATAGGCCACAGCCTGGTATGTGGATCCAACCAGCTGGGCTAGGAGGCCAGTAGCTACCTTTTGACGCTCGGTGAATAGATGAAAAGGCTGAAGGGGGTTGGGGAGAGAGAGAGAACGGGGGCAGAAAGGAGACAGTCCTGAAGCTTCTTGAAAGAGTTGGCAACCAATGACGGGTCGGACAGCGGTCCGGTGGGTGCTTCCTTGGCAGCCTGGTAGAGGGGCTTGGCTAGGACCCTGAAGTTGGAAATCCAATGCCTGAAATACCCTACCAGTCCCAGGAAGGACAAGATCTCTTCCACATCCTGAGGAGGCTGAAGAGTTTCAATAAGGCTTATTCTATCCGCCATGAGGCTTTTCGTAGTGGGTGTGAGGAGTATGCCTAGGTAGGTGACAGAAGGGGTGCAAAGCTCAGCCTTGGCTGGGGTAACCTGATAACCTCGGTTGGCAAGAAAATTTAAAAGTGTAGCAGTATCTGCAAGGGAGTTCTCCCAGGAGGGACTACATAGCAATGAGTCATCTACATATTGCAGTAGTGTGCTGTGAGTGAGGGGACAGAGGCTAACATCCTGTGTCAGTGCCTGTCCGAAAAAATGGGGGCTATCTCGGAACCCTGAGGCAGAACAGTCCAAGTCAGCTGGGAGGAAATATGAGTGGATCTTCCCACGTAAAGACAAACAAAGTGACAGTCGGGGTGTAGGGGAATAGTGAAGAAGGCATCCTTTAGGTCAAGGACAGTAAAATGAGTGGTATCAGGGGGAATGTGTGAGAGGGAATGCGTGAGAGAAGTGTATATGGGTTAGGAACAACTGGAAAGGTGGGGACTACTACCTCATTGATGAGGCGTAGATCCTGCATGAGGCGGTAGTCTGCAGAGCTTTTCCATACAGGCAGGATAGGAGTATTGCATGGTGAGTTGGCAGGGCTAGAATGTGCTGCTGGAACAGGCGCGTGATGATGGGTTTTAGTCCCTGTCGGTGTTCAAGGGAGATAGGGAACTGGGGTCTAGAGGGAAACTTGGAGGGATCCTTCAGCCGGATGCAGACTGGAGTATGGTACTGGGCAATGATTGGGGTGGAGGTGTCCCACACCTTAGGGTTAATGGGTACTGGAAACGGGAGTGGGGGTCAGCCCGGCGGGGTTTATCAGGCAAGAGGAGGGGAAAGAAGAACGCAAGGTGCGGGGAGGGGTTGGGCCGGAAGTGAACTGAGGTCCCTAGCTTGGAGAGGAGGTGTCGTCCTAACAAGGGGACTGGGCATGAAGGAATGGTAAGAAATGAGTGCGAGAAGAGGGAGCCATCCAGGCAGCAAGACAGAGGAGGAGTCTGGCGGTAGGTGGAGGGAGTGCCATCAATTCCCATGACCGTGACAGCGGGAGGATGGCTGGGGCCACTGAAGGAAGGCAAAACAGAGTAGGTAGCCCCCATGTCCATAAGGAAGGATATGGACTTAACCGCTACCTGGGCTCAGCGAAAGTAAGAGGGGTTCCCGAGTCTGAGCCTCTTCAATCTTCGTCGGTGTTGAAGAGCTGGAAGACGCCTCCAGTACCTGGAGGAGGGTCATCACATGGAGGCGTAGCGACCATCCTCAGGTTGGGGCAGTCTGACTTCCAATGGCCCATCTGCCAGCAGCTCAGACAGGGGCGAGTTGGCTCCTTAGGGTTGGGCCACTGCTTGGCCCAGTGGCCTTCGTTGCCGCACTTGAAGCAGGCACCAGGTGGCGCTCGGGGAGTACCTCCTCTCTGAGAGCTCCTGGAGCCAGCCGGCCTCAGGGCTGCTACCAAGGCCTGGGTTTGGAGTTGTACCTTCTGTTTTAGCCTGGCCTGTCGCTGGGCCTCAGCTGCTTCCTCCCTGGAGTTGTAGACCTTGAAGGCCAGTTTGACTAAATCCTGGATGGGAGTTTGAGGGCCGTCCTCCACCTTTTTAAACTTTTTCCAGATATCCGGAGCCAGCTGAGAAATAAAGTACGTAGCCAAGAGAGTTCCTCCTGCTAGGGAGGCAGGGTCAAGGTGGGTGTACTGAATGAGTGCCTCAGTCAGTTGGTTAAGAAAAACAGCTGGATTCTCATCTGAGCCTTAGACTACCTCCTTTATCAAAGTTGACCGACTTATTGGAGGGTGCCTGCATGCCAGCAAGAAGGCACTGGACCATCATGTCTTGGCGGCGGTGGCCTGCCTGCCCAACCTGGTACTCCCAGTCGGGCTTGGCCGAGGGCACCGCCTCGGTGCCGACTGGCATGACGGGGTCAGTTAAATGAACCTGGTCAGTGTGCTGCCTGGCTGCCGCTAGGATACGTTCCCATTCCTCAGGGGACAGGGTTGAGGTCATAATGACATGCAGATCGTGCCAGGTGAGGTCATACGCCTGGCATAGGTATCTGAACTCTTTGATATACAGAGTCGGGTTGGCCGAGAGCCTACATGCTTTTCAGTCTTAGGTCTGCCAGCGAAAATGGCACATGGACCTGGACCACTCCTTCGGTGCCTGCCACTTCCTGCAAGGGGCACAGGAGGTCGGTCCTGGACGGGGTATGGGCTGAGACAGGCAAGGAGGAGGAGGAGGTAGGAGAGACAGGATCCGTCAGGTTTGGTGGGGACACAGGAGGAGTGGACAGAAGGGGTGGCGCCGACGAGGATGGAGACAACGATGGGTCAGAGTAAGGGGGAGGTTGAGCGGGGGACTGAAGAAGGGCCAGGGAACGAGTATCAGGGGGCTCAAAGAAAGAGGAGGAATCATCTTTCTCCTTGCTTGACGGAGTAGATTTTGCGAACAAGACCTGGGCCGACGAACGTCGGGCACAGAGGTCTGGGCAAGAGCGCAAGTCCCAAAAAGCCTGAAAGTAGGGTACCTCGGACCATTTGCCTAGTCTCTTGCAGATGTTGGTCAGGTCTGTGAGAATGTTAAAGTCTAGAGTGCCTTCTGCAGGCCACTGAGACTGATTATCTAATTTATACTGCGGCCATGCCTCTGTGCAGAAGAAAATAAGCCGCTTTCGTTTTAGGTCTTGGCTGAGACCTAACATCTGGAAATTAGCCAAGAGGCACCCCAGAGGGGATTTTGGGTCTGGTTTGGACTGGGCAGCCCCCATGATCCTGAGGCAGGCAGTCCAGAGTCAACGGGAGCATCCTTCCACTGCCACATGGAGTGTGGGATATGGTGGCTTATGGGGAGGTTGGACGTCTCCTAGTCCCTGGTGCTGAGGTCACAACGCGGCTGCGTTTTTGGGCAGGGACTCCCGGAACCTGCAGGACGGGGGAAAACTTACCCAGCAGTGATCAAATTGAGTCTTGGATTTGGTGAAACGGCTCCCGGCTCGGAGAGGAGGTCCTGGCTTGGGGAGAGGAGAGCTTGACCGAACCGGCAGGGGCTCAGGGAGGGGGTCTCCTCCCGGGTTTCGGCACCAATGTGATGTAATGGGGAGCCGAGCAAGAAGACATGAGGCAGATGAAAACAGAGGTACCCTTTATTGGGCTCGCGGGCGACGTTCACCGGTCCTCTAGAAGGAGGGCTGAGGAAGTCGCGCACGGGGCAAGTATCGGGGGCCTTTTATAGGGTGAGGAGTCGGGGTCTGTGGGCTTCGGTTTCTTGAGTTAGGTTTCGATTTCTGAGGAATGACATGTCCAGGAGTTTGCGCAGAGTGGGGGGTTTTTGGTGGGCACGGGCTTTCTTCACGTGCTGAAAGTCTTAGCAGGAAGTGAAGGGTGGGAAGTCCTAACAAAGGACCTGCCATATCGGGTGATACCGCCATGTTGGGTCTAGGTTCCTGCCTAACAGGTTCTTGAATTGAGAACTTCCTTTTTGTTTCATGTAAGTGTTAATAACTATAAAGTTGTCTCTTAACACTGCTTTATCTGTGTCCCATAAATTTTCTTATGTTGTGTCTTTCGTTTGTCTCTAAGTATTTTCTGATTACCCTTGTGATTTATTCTTCACCCCATTGGTTGTTTGATTTCCACACGTTTGTGAATTTTCCATTTTCCTTCTTTTATTGATTTCTAACTTCATTGTGTTGTGTTCAGAGAAGATACTTTGTATGATATCTGTCTTTTAAAAATCTATTAAGACTATTTGTGGCCTAACCTGGCCTATCCTGGGAAATATCCCACATGTACTTGAGAACAATATGTATTTGGTTATTGTTAGGCAGAACGTTCAGTCTATGTCTGTTAGACCAAGTTGGTTTATTGTGTTGTTCAGGTTCTCCTTTCTGTGTGGTTCTGTTAATTATTGAGAGTGGGGTACTGAAGTCTTCAGCTATTGTCATAGAACTATTTCTCCTCTCATTTTTTTCACCTTTGGTTGATATATCTCAGCGGCCTTTATTAGGTATGTAAATGTTTATATAGCTGACCCCTTAATGATGCAGGGGTTAGGGATGCTATCCCCCCACACAGAAATCTGCGTATAATTTTTGACTTTTCTGAAGTTTACTAATAGACTACCATTGGAAGTCTTATTGATAATGTAAGCAGTTAACACATTTTATGTATGTATTATATACTGTGTTCTTATAATAAACTACAGAAAATAATGTGTTATTAAGAAAATTATAAAGGAGAGAAAATATTTACAGTTCATTAAGTGGAAGTAGATAATCATGAACGCCTTCATTCTTGTCATCTTCACATTGGGTTGAGGAAAGGAAGGATTTGTCTTGATGTCTCCTAGGTGGCAGAGGTAGAAGATGATGCACATATAAATGGACCTATGGAGTTCAGACCCATGTTGTTCAAGGGTCAACTATAATTATTATATCTTTTGCTGTATTGAATCTCTTATTAATATATAATGTCCTTCTTGTCTTTTGTAACCTTTTTTGATTTAAAGTCAATTTTGTCTGATATTAGTATGGCACTTCTGTTCTCTTGGTTCTTGTATGAATGGAGTATCTTTTTTCCATGCCTTCACTTTCACCCTGTTTGTGTCTTTGGGCCTAAAGTGAGTCTTTTGTAGACAGCATGTAGTTGGATGATATTTATCCATTCTGCCAATCTCTGCCTTTTGATTATAGAGTTTAACCATTTATATTTAAAATCATAAGGAGGAACTTCTGTCATTTTGCCTTTTTTTTCTATATGCTTTATAGCTATTTTCTTCATTTCCTGCATTACTGTCTCATTTCTTTTTGTATGTATTCTATTAGCTATTTTCTTTGGTTACCGTGATGATTACACTTAATATTTAAACATTACAATATTTATACTAGCTTAATTTTAGTAAAATAAAAACATTATGCTTCTTTACAATTCCTTCCCCACTTCTTGTTGATGTTGCAGAATTATATCTTTATACATTGTGTGTCAAAAATAAACCTAATTTTTAATGTGCTAGTCTGAAGTTATGTAGAAAACAAAATGTGGCGTTATAAACCAAAGTTACTAGCATTTATCATTGCCTAGGTATTTACTGTCACTGCAATTTTTATTTTTTCATACACCTTCAAGTTATCTAGTATTCTTTTGTTTCAACCTGGAGAATTTTGCTCTACAGAGCAGGTGTTTTGGTAATAAACTCTCTCAGCTTTTTACTTGAGAATGTTTTATTTAAGAATGTCTTGAGAGGCTGAGGCAGGCAGATCACCTGAGGTCGGGAGTCAAGGCCAGCCTGACCAACATGGAGAAACCCTGTCTCTACTAAAAATACAAAAAAAATTAGCTGGGTGTGGTGGTGCATGCCTGTAATCCCAGCTACTTGGGAGGCTGAGGCAGGAGAATCGCTTGAACCCAGGAGGCAGAGGTTGCGTTGAGCCAAGATCACACCATTGCACTCCAGCCTAGGCAATAAGAGTGAAACTCTGTCTCAAAAAAAAAAAAAGAATGTCTCAGCTTTTCTTTTAAACGACGGTTTTTCTGGATGTAGGATTCATGGTTGACATTTTTGTTTGTTTGTTTGTTTTATTATCTTAAATATATTGGCCTATGCTTTCTGTCCTCCAAAGTGTCTGATGAGAAATCTGATAATTTTATTGAAGACTGCTCATGTGTGATTAGTTACTTCATTCTTTCAGCTTTCAGGATTTTCTGTTTGCCTTTTGGTGGTTTCATTATAATATGTTTTGCTGTGAGTCTCTTTGAAGTGATTCTTCTTGGAGTCTTTTTCAGCTTCTTACATGTTTGTATCCATGTCTTTTATTAAAATTGGGATTTTCGACCATTGTTTCTTCAAACATTTTTTCTCTCTGCCTTACTTGGGACTATGACAGTATGTATGTAGGCCTACTTGATGGTGTCACAACTCCCTTAAGACCTTCACATTTCTTTTATTTCTTTTATTTATTTATTTATTTATTATTTATTATTTATTTATTTATTATTATTATACTTTA
>NW_012101454.1:4484702-4502245 GCF_000951045.1 Mandrillus leucophaeus
TTTTTTTTTTTTGAGGTCTCACTCTGTTGCCCGGGCTGGGCTAAAACTCCTGGGCTCAAGCAATCCTCCCATCTCAGCTTCCTGAGTAGCTGGGACTGTAGTTGTGCACCACTGTGCCTGGCTCAGATTTTCCATGTCTTTATTCATATTTCCATTTTGTTCATACATCATTTTCTTAACTTGGTCCACATTTTCCTTTAGTTCTTTGAGCATTTTTCAGAAAGTTGTTTTATAGTCTTTGTTTAACAGATGTTTAACAGATCTACCATCAGGTCTTTCTCAGGGACAATTTGTTAGTTTTCTTTCTCTCTTTTAGTGGACCATATTTTTCTGTTTCTTTATATACCTTGTGACTTTTTTGTTGAAAACTGGATGCTTAAATTTAATTTAATGTGGTAATTCTGGAAATTAGGTAGTATCCCTTCCCCAGGGTTTGCTTTTTTTTTTTTTTTTAAATTAAATTGTTGCAGTCTCTTTGCCAAAGATCAGTCTGAGATTTCGTAAAATTAAGGTATTTTCAGGTCTTTTCTATGCCTGTGCCGTAAGCTAGATATGTAATACAATAGTCCCTCTTTATCCCTGGTTTTACTTTCTGAAGTTTCAGTTATGGTCAACAGTGGTCCAAAAATATTAAATGGAAAACTTCAGAAATAAACAGTTCATAAGTTTTAAATTACGTGCTATTCTGAGTAGCATGATGAAATATTGTTCCAACCTGCTTGGGACATGAATTATCCCTTTGTCCATCATATGCACATTGTATATGTTACCTACCTGATAGTCACTTAGCAGCTGTGTTGATTTTTGGATTCACTCTCGTGGTATTGCAGTGCTTGTGTTCAGTTCAACAAAGTTAAAACAAAGGTTCAATAAAGTTAACCTTTATTTTACGTAATGACGCCACAGCACAAGAATAGTGATGCTGGCATGTTGTCATAATTTTTTTTGTTTGTTAATATCTTATTGTGCCTAATTTACAAATTAGACTTTCTCATAGGTGTGTATATTTAGGAAAAAACAGTATGTGTAAGGTTCAGTACTATATGCGGTTTCAGGCATCCAATCAGGCATCCACTGGGGTTCTGGGAGCATATTCCCTGTGGATAAAGGTGGACTACTATAGTGAATTTCTGTTTTCCCTTATATATGCAGTTGCTTTTGAATATCTCAGTCCTTAATGTCTGGCTCCACAAAAAAGGAAAAGGACAAAAATGAAGAGGGTTGGGGAAAGCACCAGCCTTTAAGTCCCCTGGAAGTTACCTCAGCTAGAGGGGGAGGGACTTGCATCAGTGGATGGAGGTACAACCACAATGGCTGCTAGCCCCTGCATCTTTACCTTCATGATCAGAAGTAGCAGTCAACAGTCAGGACACCTATTCCTGATATTTGGAGGACGGGGTCCTTATTGCCCACTCCAACTCCCACAGCTACGTATAAGCTGCTCCACAAACACCTGCACAGTTGCCTGCCTGTGGGAGTGAGAGTGGGGTGGGGTGGGTAGCTGCTGCTGAGCAAATAACTGAAATTGACTGAAATCAGCCACAATTTACCTTACTGTCCAGGACTTTTTCTTGAAGTTGGTTTTCAGTATACTTCGAGAGCTTCGAAATAGTTGTATGAGATAGATTTTACCAGCGTAAGTATTCTCTGGGTATACAGACTTATTCTTGGTGCTTTCTACTCTACTGTCTTCCAAGAATCTTCTAACTTAATCATGGATTCTTTATATCTCACAACATATCTTGTCTTTCCATGTACTCAAGTTTTATTTTAGATCCTTTATGGAATTATAGTTTTCTTTATGTAGAGCCTATACATTTCTAGTTTTGTTATTCTTTGTTACTTGTAGCTTTTTTGTTTGCTATTGAAACGTGACCTTCCATTTTAAGTTTCTTATTATCTGTATATTAAAAAGTGATTGACTTCACGCATTTTGTAAATGGCAGCCTTAAGTGAATTTACTGTTTTTTTTGGACAGCATTTTAGTTTTCTTTCTGAAGATGGCCATAGTATCTGCGGTTAGTGATAACTTTCCCACCTCTTCTGAAATATTTGTACCTTTACCTTCAGTTGGATTGGCTAGTGCTTTCAGTATTAAGTAGTGTTGATAACCTGCACCCTTGTCTTAAATGGATACTTTGTGCATGTTAAGTATAGAAATAGGAGCATGATATAGAAAGAACAAGCTCTTCAAGAATAATCTGCTTCCAGTATGTCTTACAGCCTTCTGAACCTTGTAATGGATAAGGGTCAGCCTACTCCTGGTAAAGGCAGATGGGAGATTCATGGAGAAAGAATATTAGATGTTCCTAGAAAGTTTTCAGTGTGATAAAGTAGTATAATTTTCTCCTAACCTTGGGTATTGTAGAACCTTTCTCTCACGTCCGTGTGAAGAGATCACCAAACAGGCTTTGTGTGAGCAATAAAGCTTTTTATTTCACCTGGGTGCAGGCAGGCTGAGTGGGAAAAGAGCGTCAGTGAAGGGAGATGGGGTGGGATCGTTTTATAGGATTTGGGTAGGTAGTGGAGAATTACAGTCAGAGGGAGTTCTCTGGCGGGCAGGGGCAGGGGACAGAAGGTGCCCAGTGGGGGAGCTTTAGAGCCAGGATGAGCCAGGAGAAGGAATTTCCAAGGTAATGTCATCAGTTAAGGCAGGAACAGGCCATTTTCACTTCTTCTGTGATTCTTTAGCTACTTCAGGCTATCTGGATGTATATGTGCAGGTCATGGGGAATATGATGGCTTAGCTTGGGCTCAGAGGCCTGACATTCCTGTCTTCTTATGTTAATAAGAAAAATAAAATGAAATAGTGATAAAGTGTTGGGGTGGCAAAAATTTTGGGGGGTGGTATGGAGAGATAATGGGCAATGTTTCTCAGGGCTGTTTCGAGTGGGATTAGGGGCAACCTGGGAACCTGGAGTGGGAGAGGTCAAGTTGGAGGATTTTGTGGTAAGGGGCGATATTGTGGGGTTGTTAGGAGCATTTGTCATATGGAATGATTGGTGATGGCCTGGGTGCGGTTTTGTATGAATTGAGAAACTAAACGGAAGACACAAGGTCCAAATGAGAGAAGGAGAAAAACAGTTATTAAAGGACTAAGAATTGAGAGGACCCAGGACATCCAATTAGAGAGTGTCCAAGGCGGTTTAGTGTAATTACTTGTTTGGTTGGTGAGGTTTTGGGCTCTATTCTTGACAGAGTCCTTTTTATTAAGTTGGAGGCTGAGCTTGGTGAGGTGTGTTTTTCAAAGACAATTAGTCCATTCTCCCTTTCCCGAAGATTGAGGACGGTAAGAGGTATGAAGGTTTCACTGAATACCAAGAGCCCGAGAAACTGCTTGGGTGATTTGACTAGTAAGGGCCGGTCCATTATCAGACTGTATAGAGGTGGGAAGGCCAAACTGAGGAATTATGTCTGACAGAAGGGAAGAAATGACTGCGATGGCCTTCTCAGACCCTGTGGGAAAGGCCTCTACCCATCCAGTGAAAGTGTCTACACAGACCAAGGGATATTTTAGTTTCCTGACTTGGGGCATGTGAGTAAAGTCAATTTGCCAGTCCTGGGCAGGGGCAAATCCCTGAGCTTGATGTGTAGGGAAGAGAGGGGGCCTGAATAATCCCTGAGGAGTAAAATAGCAGATGGAACACTGAGAAGTGATTTCCCTGAGGATAGGTTTCCATGATGTAAAGGAAATGAGAGGTTCTAAGAGGCAGGCTAGCGGCTTGTAACCTACATGGAAGAGGTTATGAAATGACAGAATAGAATGGGTCTGTGAGGCTGCAAGGAGGTACTTTCCTTGGTCCAAGAACCATTTGCCTTGTGTGGAAAGAGATTGATAGGTGGAAGTTTCAGTGGGGCAGTAGGTGGGAGTGACCAGATGAGGAGAAAAACTGCCCTGAGGGATAGAAGTTGGAAGGCTAGCTGCTTTTTTAGCTACATTATTAGCATAAACATTGTCCTGAGCATGGGATCTGATGCCTTTTGATGGCTGCTTTTTTAGTTACCTTATCAGCATAAGCATTGTGCTGAGTGATGGGATCTAACTCCTTTTGAGGCCCTTGCAGTGAATGAGTTCTGCTTCCTTTGGAAGTAAAGCAGCCTTGAGAAGATTTTTTACTAAAGAGGAATTAATGGTGGAGGACCCTTGTGTAGTGAGGAAACCTCTTTTTGCCCATTTAACAGTAGGTGCAGGATATGGAAGGCATATTTAGAGTTATTATAAACATTGATGCGTAGTCACTTTGCAAGCGTGAGGGCCCAAGTTAAGGTAATGAGTTCAGCTTGCTGAGAGGTAGTGGAGGGGGGCAGAAAGTGTATGCATCAGGTGTGAGGAAGAAAATAGATTTTGGAAGTTATGAGAACCGTAGTGAGTGAGTTGAGCATAGTTTGTGATTTTGAGGGCCTCTAAAAGTATTAAGGCAGTGGCAGCTGCTGCACGCAGACGTGAGGGCTAGGCTAAAACAGTAAGGTCAAGTTGTTTGGATGAAAAAGACAGGGTGCAGTCCCAGCTCTTGTGTAAGAATTCTGATTGCACAGCCCTGCACTTTGGCTGTGTGTGATGAAAAAGGGTTGGGATGAGTTGGGGAGAGCTAGTGTGGGAGCAGCTTCTAGGGCTGTTTTTAAGGAATGGAGAGGAGTGGTGAAAGGATTTAGGATCTGTGGGGTCAGCTAAGTTTGCTTTTCTGAGTTTATATAATGGCTTAGTCAGGATGGTAAAACTAGGTGTCCAAAGGTGGAAGGACCTAGCCATGCCTAGGAAGGAAAGGAGATGTTTTGTAGAAGTGACTGGGGTTTTGGGAGATTAGCCAGACACAATCAGCAGGGAGAGCACGTGTTTTCATGAGAATTATGCCGAGATAGGTAACAGATGACAAAGAAGTTTGGGCTTGACTGAAGTAATGGGGGCTGTCTGTGAAGCCTTGCAGCAGTACAGCCCAGGTAATTTGCTGAGCCTGATGGGTGTCAGGGTCAGTCCAAGTGAAAGCGAAGAGAGACTGGAATGAGGGGTGCAATGCAATAGTAAAGAAAGCATGTTTGAGATCCAGACAGAATAATGGGTTGTGGATGGTGGTATTGAGGATAGGAGAGTATATGGGTTTGGCACCACGGGGTGGATAGGCAAGACAATTTGGTTGATAAGGCGCAGATCCTGAACTAACTTGTAAGGCTTGTCAGATTTTTGGACAGGTAAAATGGGGGAACTGTAAAAAGAGTTTATAGGCTTTAAAAGGCCATGCCATAAAAGGCAAGTGATAACAGGGTTTAATTCTTTTGAAGTGTGTTGTGGGGTGCGATATTGGCATTGAGTGGGGTAAGGGTAATTAAGTTTTAATGGGATGGTAAGGGGTGCATGATCAGTCACCAAGGAGGGAGTAGAGGTGTCCTATACTTGTGTATTAAGGTGGGGAGATACAAGGGGGAGGGTGTGAAGGCGGCTTTGAATTGGGCAAAAGGGGCAGCAATGAGGTGTGGCTGTAGCCTAGGATTAGTCAGGGAAACAGATGATTTAGTTAAAATGTCTCAACCTAATAAAGGAACTGGGTAGGTGGGGATAACTAAAAAGGAGTGCATAAAAGAATATTGTCCAAGTTGGCACCGGAGTTGGGGAGTTTTAAGAGGTTTAGAAGCCTGGCCATCAATACCCACAACAGTTATGGAGGCAAGGGATACAGGCCCTTGAAAAGAAGGTAATGTGGAGTGAGTAGCCTCTGTGTTGATTAAACAGGGGATGGACCTAACCCTCCACTGTGAGAGTTACCTGGAACTCGGCATCCGTGATGGTCCAGGGGGCTTCCAAGGTGATCGGGCAGCGTCACTCTTCAGCCACTAAGCCGAGCAGATCTGGGAAGGAGTCAGAGAGCCTTGGGCTAGAGCTTTAGGGGCTGTAGGAGTGGCTACCAGGCAAGCTGGGCAGTCTGATTTCCAGTGGGTCCCTGCACAGATGGGACATGGCTTGGGAGGAATCCCTGGCTGCAGGCATTCCTTGGCCCAGTGGCCAGATTTCTGGCACTTGAAGCAAGATACTGGTGGAGGAAGTCCTGTAGGAATGCTTGACTGCTGCGGCTTAGGCATGTGCGGCTTAGGCATTTTGAAGTTCTTGTGTGCTGGAGGTGTGGCTGGGTTTTGTCTCACAGCAGGGGCAAGTAATTGTAACTCTTTTTTATTATTGTACGCCTTGAAGGTGAAATTAATTAAGTCCTGTTGTGGGGTTTGAGGGCTGGAATTTAATTTTCAGAGCTTTATTTGATGTTGGGAGTGGATTGGGTAATAAAATAAAATGTATATTGAGAATAAGACAGCCTTCTGACCTTTCAGGGTCTAGGGCTGTAAAGCATCTCAGGGTTGCTGCCAAACAGGCCATGAAATGGGTTGTTTTTCATATATGATGAAAAAGAGCCTAAACACCAACTGATTTGGGAGAAGTCGGATAAAGAAAAAGGAGTGTTAACCTTGACTATGACTTTAACTCCAGCCACCTCTTTAAGAGGAAATTGTTGGGCAGGTGGGGGAGGGCTAGAAACTATAAGCCAGTCGGGGTATGAGGAGGGGAGGTGATAAAAGAATTATAGGGTGGAGGAGTGGAGACTGAGGAAGAATTGGGACCTGGCTCAGCCTGGTGAGAAGCAGCCTGGGGAGGATGGGAGAGGTCAGATTGGTCCATGGAAAAGGAAGATTGGAAAGACTCAGCGACGCTTGGGGTTGGAACTGAGGGGACAGGCGGGAGGGAAAGAAGGAAGATTTGGGACGAGTTGTATTGGGAGCAGAGACTAGGGAGGGACCAATATGTTAAAGAATGCCTGGACGTCAGGCATCTCAGACCATTTGCTTATTTTACAGCAAGAATTATCTAGATCTTGTAGGATGGAAAAATTGAAAGTGCTGTTTTCTGGCTATTTTTGAACCATTGTCGAGTTTGTATTGGGGTTAAGCGGCATTGCAGAAGAAAATAAGGCATTTAGGTTTTAGGTCAGGTGTGAGTTGAAGAAGTTTTAAGTTCTTGAGAACACAGGCTAAGGGAGAAGAAGGAATGGAGGGTGGAAAGTTGCCTATAGTGGAGGAGGCAAGTCCCAAGAACAGAGAGGGTAGAGACACGGAGAGAAGGGGTTGGGGGTGCTTGCCTCCCAGGAAAGTAGAGAGAAAAGGGAGGGTAGAGACATGGAGAGAAGGGGTGGGGGGTGCTTGCCCCCCAGGAAAGTGGAGAAGGGGTGGGAGGTGCTTGCCCCCCAGGAAAGTGGAGAAGGGGTGGGGGGTGCTTGCCCCCCAGGAAAGTAGAGAAAAGAGAGGGTAGAGACTGGGAGAGAAGGGATGGGGTGTGCTTGCCCCCCAGGAAAGTGGAGAAGGGGTGGGAGGTGTTTGCCCCCCAGGAAAGTGGAGAAGGGGTGGGAAGTGCTTCCCCCCCAGGAAAGTGGAAAAGGGGTGGGAGGTGCTTGCCCCTAGGAAAGTAGAAGAGGGGTAGAGACATGGAGAGAAGGGGTGGGGGGTGCTTGCCCCCTAGAAAAGCGATTCTTGCTGCTAAGGGTGAAGGATCAAGGCAGGCGTCCCCGTGGTGATCAGACACCTCTGAAACATGGGTGAATAATCAAGCAGGCATCTGTGCAGTGATTAAACACCAAGGGAAGACTGTCTTCCAGAGTCCATGACTGGCGCTGGAGTTTTGGGTTCACAGATAAAACGCGTCTTCTCTGTTTCTATCAGAAAAGTCAAGGAACTGAAATTAAGAGAAGGGAGAGATTGAAGGATGACGCCAAGATTGAAGGGAGAAAGAGGTTGAGAGATAGTGAGAGAGGTTGGAGAAGGAGTAAAGAGAGGCCGCTTACCCAATTTAAAATTGGTGAGATGTTCCTTGGGCTGGCTGGTCTGAGGACCCGAGGTTGTAGGTGGATCTTTCTCACAGAGCAAAGAGCAGGAGGACAGGGGATTGATCTCGCAAGGGAGGTCCCACAATCCGAGTCACGACACCAAATTTCACTCGCGTCCGTGTGAAGAGACCACCAAACGGGGTTTGTGTGACCTATAAAACTTTTTATTTCACCTGGGTGCAGGTTGGCTAAAAGAGTCAGCTAAGGGAGATAGGGGTGGGGCCGTTCTATAGGATTTGGGTAGGTAGTAGAAAATTACAGTCAAAGGGAGTTGTTCTCTGGTGGGCAGGGACTGGGGACACAAGGTGCTTAGTTGGGGGAGCTTTTGGGCCAGGAGAAGGAATTTCACAGGTAATGTCATCAATTAAGGCAGGAACAGGCCATTTTCACTTCTTTTGTGATTCTTCAGTTACCTTAGGCCATCTGGATGTATACGTGCAGGTCACAGGGATATGATGGCTTAGCTTGGGCTCAGAGGCCTGGGCAGAACCTATTGAAGATGCAAAAAATATTTGTGACTCTTGGAACAGTAACAAAAAGTTGTTCTGACTTTTTGTTTTCTGAACCTGAAATTGTGGAGCTGTTTTAAAAAATAGAATTTCAACTTGAGACTTGTGCAACTTGATTTTAACTTGATTGCAGAGCATCTGTAAAATTCATGTTGCATGTCCAGTTTATGGCTTTGTATTACTGAAGTGTATTTAAAGCTTCAAATGATGAGACCATACATAATTTAATGGTGGGTAAATCCTTTTTTTTTTGTTTGTTTGGTTTTAAGGAGTGGAGAGTTTAACAGGCCAGAAAGAAGGGAGAAGGCAGAAGGAAGAAGCTCCCCCATACAGAGATGGAGGGAGGCTCCAAAGCCAAGATAAGGGAACCCCAAGTGTGGTAGACACCAGCCAGGTATATATGCAGAGGCTGGAGGAGGTGGTGTTCGATTTGCATAGGGCTCAGGGGATTGGTTTGACTAGGCACATCATTCATGTAGCTCATGAAAAATCTGGCCCTCCCACCCTAGTCTTTTAGTATGCAAATGCAGGGCGCCATGATGTTCTACCCACGTGGGGATATGTGGGGGTGGCCATGTTTCCAGGAACATGTGGGGCAAAGGCAAGAAGGCTGTGGGAATCGCCGTGTTTGCTGGCCTGGCTCTAAGAACCTGGGCTTTACAAGAAACTTTTCCAGAGATGCTTTAAAAAATGAAAACTTTCTAAGGACCCCTTTTCCTCTCTGCCTAAAATATTTCTTAATAACTCCTACAACATTCCTCCCTGTGGAGAATGCCACACTAACTGCTGTTAGAGGGTTTTGGGCAACAACTCCTTTGGCTACTTCCTGCTGAAAAGGGGCATCAAATGGGGAACAGCAACTTGGGCTCCTCCTGGGGTTGATGTAAGGATCCTCGGAAGAATGCCGTGTCCATGTGTGGTTCAGTTTGCAACACCATTTGGAGTTTGATTGCTTCTAGGTGAGAAGAAACAATTTGAGTTACAGTATTGAATATACAGGACCCAAATATCAATACAAGACGTATAAAAAGAGAGGGCTTAATAAAGGAGTTATCTAATTCCATAAAGAAGACTGGAATTTATTAAAGAGGGTAGCCACATGGGGTTGAATATGGTGTTTTCCCTGAGCCTGTCAATAATTTTGATTTGATCTTTAAGTACCTGTAGATTTTTCTCTACTTTACTAGAGGTGTTAATCATCCCTAAACCCAATAAAAAGTCCTAGCAGACTCAGTGATAGTAAAATTTTCATGCTTCCTTGTCAGTAACTGTTATTCCTGCTATAAGGATAATAATTAAGCAAAATACAACAGAAATGGAAACTGTGCCCAATATTTCAGTTAGAAGGTGCTACTGTGTGTGTTCCTATTGCAAACAGTAAAGTGAGTATACCAGTTCCCACAAGTGTGGTGTAGTAGATGATTTCCATCTAAAATTGTAGTTGCCAAGGTAATTTCCCTTTGGTGGTCTATGAAGCTTTAGTTTTATTTTCCTAAGCAAAGAAACCTCTGGGTTATGGGTACCCTACTTACTTTCATTACCCGGCAGAATTTGCAAGATAATTGCCCAGAACTAGTATATTGATTCAGATTTTTACATTACCCATCCCTTTTTCTTTCTTCTGAGCTGCAGAAGATTACCACTTGAGTCACAGGAATAAGCAGGATTAGTTTAAAACGTAGGCAAAAAGCTTAAACACAGTTAATGAGACTAGGATTTAATGACAAATGTATGCTAAGCTTTGGGGCACAATTTTTCTCTCCAGTTCTCATTTTTGGTAAAAACCAATTGTGAATGAACTTTAATCTTATACTTGGCCTGATTATTTGCATGAAGTGTTAGCAAGAATAGTTTTTCTACATAGGTCTTTTGGATTGGCTTTGATGAAACTCTGTTCCACAAGGAATCTTAGGTAAGACCTTTAAAACCGAGCCCAGCTGTGGGTTTGTATCCTCAAATACCTGTAAGTTGGGTGATCCTCTCTTCTTGAGGTCCCCAGAAACTTGGAGCTTCCAGACCTGTTAGAAAGTGACATTCTTCACTGACCACAGGTTAGGAACCCTGTGCAGGGACTGTGTAGACAAGGTACGATGCCAGTTCTCCCAGGGGCTTTTATTGGCTCTGCATGTCAAGCTTGATTCCTTAAAGGGAGACACACCCTTTCAGTCAAAGCCTTGGTAAAATAACCAGTTTTTCCGACTATGTCCCGTTGACAAAGAAAAATGGATTCTTACTGCACTAATGCAAACAACTATATTGCTATAAGTTAAGAGTACTTACGGGTAGTCTCCAAATTAAAGAGGAACCAGGTGGGGAAAAATGAACATTGTTACTCATGTCTGTATAAAGACCACCTGAGCAGGCTTAGTGTGATCAGCAAGGCTGTTTACTCACTTGGGTGCAAGTGGGCTGAGTCTGAGATAGGAGTCAGTGAAGGATGGTGGGATTAGCTTTGGTTCTTATATTAGCATTGGTTCTTATATTAGCATTGGTTCTTTGGGATAGGTGTTGGAGTCAGGAGCAGTTTTTTTGTGGGCAAGGGATGGATGTTACAAAGTACATTCTCAAGGGTGGGGAGGATGTTACAAAGTACATTCACAAGGGCAGGAAGGAATGTTACAGAGGACATTCACAAGGGCCGGAGGGTGTATTGTCATAAGGGCAGGGAGGAATGTAACAAAGTACATTCACAAGGACAGGGAATATCACAAAGCACATTATCACAAAGGCGGGGGAATATCACGATGGTTTGACCATGGTGCGGCCAGCTCAGAGGACCTTACAAACTCGCTCCAAATTTTATTATAGTAGTATACCTTACTCAATTATTAAAGGCTGTAAATAGTTTAAAATAAGTTTCCTTGACTCTGAAAAACAAAACAAGGATCAACAATATTCCTAGCAAAAGTTAAAAAGTTGCTTAAACTTTTTGAGTGCAATCCACTTAGTTAATTCTTGTTTTGCTTGATATTTGTGAACATGTCAGTTCTTTAGAAGTCCCATACCTTCTTTCTCAATTTCAGTGTTACAATCTTCAAAGCTATTAAAAACCAGCATTTGAGAACACCTGTTAATGTCCTTAATATAGCTTGATTACAAACCATCTTTTGAGAAGGAACAAAGCAAGACAACAATTGTCTGCAAATGACAAAATTTTCAGGATAGCTACGGTTAAAAACATGACTGATTAATTTATTTATTTCCATGGTTTACAGTAACTTTACCCTTAATTGTGATTGATAGCATATACTTGGGCATTAGAATTTTAGAAATCCCATACAAGTTTGGAACGTGTATTAGTATTATTTACCGAAATATAATGTAAAGAAGATTGGACATCATCTTGGCAATCTTATGTAACTAAACGTGTCAGATAATCCTGTCTACCTTTTCTTTGAATGTTTCAGGGGCCCTCTGAGCCATCCAGAAAGCCAGGCATCAGTAAGGACAATTTCCAGATTGGCATAAATTATTTTGCCAAAATGATGACTTAAAAGGCAAAAACCTTTCATTAGCCTTTACTATGAGATGAAAATTTTGTTTAAAGCCAAATTTTACAATTGCATTAGTTTATTGATGTTAACCCCAATTAGGTTAAATGAAACCTTATAGATTATTTCATCTAATTTTAACCAATTTGACCATGAAGTAAAAATCTTACAAACCTTTCACAACCTTTTTACTAAAGGGTGGATTGTGCCTTAAGACCTTCTTGCTATGCTTTTATTTCAGTGCTTAATTTATGAAAAGAACATATAAATATAATGGGAGAAGACACTGTAGTGCTTCTACCATGCATTTCATTGCAAGGCAACCCAAAGCCAATTGGCTTATTTTGTAATCAGTCCATCCCTGATGGGAGTCTCATCTCCCAGTGCGGGGTGAGGATGTTTCCTTATCTTCCAGGTGGCCAAGAGCATACTTTTCTAATTTATAACTACTATTAGCCATCCCTTACAGTGTGTTTTCTACCTAGTTATTACACACCAAAGCTTTTCATAATGTGAAGTAATTTAATACCCCCCCATACTTAAAACACAATAGATAACACAATGCAAAACAGAATAGAGCCTTTGATTTTGAGAGGGATCCATCTCCTTTTAATTCCTGGGATTTCATGAGGAAAGAAACGGTTTTTTTTTTTTTCCCAAAACGGGGTCTGTGGCATCTCGTTTTTCCCAAGGAGTTCCATGCTACCAAAAGTTATCTTAGGACCTCTCATGCATGCATTAAGAGTGGTAAGACAAAAAATGGAGAAAAATAATTCAGTCGACTGAGAAGAGGAGAGCCTTTTTCCAAAAAAGCAGGATCCAAGAAGAGAAAAACATAAAAGCCTTTTAAATATACCTATAACTTGAATATCCACTTTTAATTAAGCTGAGCACTCTTTAAGGAAATCCTTTTAAATCCACCCTGTTACTTGACTTTAGCCATGCCAAGCATTTAAGATTTTTGGCTTTAGAACTTTTGAAAGTAAACTCACGGTGAAACCAGCAAGCCTTAATCAGGTTTTGACTCAACTGAGTGTGTACAAAGTATTTTCAAAATTGTGATTGAGACAGTGAAAGAGATCCAACCCAAACAGCTCCGTTTTGTTTCCAGCCCCCAAGCTGTCCTTGCCCATCCCTCAGGGTAGGCCAAACAAACTTTGGGAGGAGCCGAGTTTACATTCTACAGTTAAAAACAAAGATGATAATAGCTGATAATAGCCGCTTCCCATGATATACTTCCCTCTTGCCTGGGGACCAGACCGGAAACTAACCACAATATTAGAAACCATGGCCCAGGAGCCATGCAGCTGGAAGCTACAAGATTTTGACCTTTCCTAAACTGCTCTCAAGATCAGGCTTAAGATATTTTGTAAACCCTGCCCTTGATGGATCAGCTGGTACCATCCTGATTGACTAACTGGATTATCTGATTTTGTGGCCCTCACCCAGGAACTGACTTAGCACAAGAAGACAGCCACCATTGTGAAATGGTGAAGACTAAAACAAAGTGTTGCCACGCGGTTGCAGATCATGTTCCCAAGGACATGAAATGAGATGGAGGCTGTAACCAAGCTTGCTACAGGCTGGCTTGAACAGCAGGCTTATGGAGTCCTGGGCCTGCATCCTAACCTAAGGTACCCTTTCTTTGACAGAGCCATATAGAAAGACATGCAAAGCACACCACATTGTTTATAGCATAAGACCGACCTCACAAATCCTTCTTCATTAATTATAAATTTACAGAGAATATAAACAATGATCCTTATTATCCCTTTTGCCAGTTTGCACAGGGAGAGAAAAGCCAAAAGCCCAGTTGGTAAGACATTTTTACGCTTTTGCTGGCATATCAGGCTTCTGGGTTCCCTTCCCCCTAGCTTAACTTTAAGCCAAGCGTTTTAAGGTTTGGAAAATTAACCTTTTTCAGGTTGGAAGAACATTATGAAAGAGACAGAAGCCATGTTAAACCATGAAAAAAGGAAAAACTAGAGAGGAATTCCAGTTAGGGTTTTCAAGAAGTATTGCCTCTCTTCCTATTGAGAATGGTGTTTCCTCTATTTCTTTGCCTTCCCTATTTTTTCTTTTCCCTTTTGGCGTACTATGGGAGATACATTGCTTATCTCCAAAATTCTCTTCTGCTTGCAGAGCTGCCTGTTTTAGCTGCAGTGAGGGCTTGACTTAGCAGCAACATAACTGATTTGTTTTATGCGACCATCGGAGCAGGCGCCAGAGATGAGGCAAGTAGGTAAGGTAAAAAAAAAGGCTTTATCAGCTAGCCAATGTGAAGGAGGAAAGGGCAAGGTTCACTGGTCTCCCGCAGTGGAGGCTGAGAAAGTCGCTCTGGCGGTGGAGGCTGAGGAAGTCGCTCCGGCGTTCTCGGGTGAGGTTCCTAGGTCCGCATATGAGGAGGGGCCGAGGAAGTTCACGCCGAATGTCTGCTGGGAGCGGCTGTTTATGTCTAGGGCCTGGGAGTGGGAGGGCAGTAGGCGGGACACCGGCGTGTCGGGGGCATTCCCTAGGCGCGGCCAGGTAGCTTTCGGTTTCCTCCTTCGGATGTCACGTTGCGCCTGCGCAGTTGGTCTGCATTTTTCCGGGGCGCAGGCTACATTTTCCCGCGCGTAAGTTGGTGATAAAGAACCCGGAAATGCGCCATCTTAGTCGTCTTTGTCCTCTCCCCCATGTCCAGACAATAACATCCTCCCGTGTGAGGTTAAATACCTGAGTTAAATTTTGGAAAGCTTCTGTATACCTATTAGGGTTGTTAGAAAATCAGTCTAAATCTCCTTTTATTTGTGTAAAGTCCTGCAATGAGCGGGGAACTTGAAGGTGCCCCAAATAAGGGGGATCCTCAGATGATTTCCCTGAAAGTTACTTTTTTTTAATTTTGGGGAACTGTTTTCCCTGGGCTTGCCCAATATGGTTGCTAAAAGATCTGAGTTGATCTTAAAACACTTGCAGAGGTTTAGTAGAAATGCCATGCTGTTGTGCAAAAGAAAATGAGTTGCTTTCTTTAAAGTTCTGAGGTTAAGGAAGTTCCAGTGTTTCAGAGTGCACTCCAGAGGGGTGCAAGCTGAAGATAATTTATTACCCGGTTAGAAAAAGAAGTGAGAATAAAAACGTTTTCTTAGTTTCCTTCCTTTCTGTATGACCCAGAGTGGAGGAGAAGACAGGGAGTATCCTCTGAATATCTTACCTCCCCGGTTTCTGGATTCCGGCACTTTCTTAAATGTGCTCCCCTATGGTTGTAGGTGTGGTCCTCCAGGCGGTGGATCCGGATGAACTAAGTGATGGGGCTAACCACGTGTACCCAAGCAGCCTTAGCTTATCCGCCTTGTGTGATTTCCCTTTGACTTCCTCGAACCAGTGTGATTTGCCTGGATCCCCCCCCCAAAAAAAAAAACGATCTGGAGAGACTGTAGCCTTTGGGCAAGGCTCCTTTAATGGGGGCAGTGTGCTATGGATTGCCTGCTATTACGGCCTGTGCTAAAGCATTTACACTTAAAAGAAAACAGTTCTGGTTAACTTCGGAACTTAAACTTCCCTTACTAATTAAGTACTATGTTAACTGGGACAGAATAGATGCCTTAAATAAAACGTAGGAATTGGAATGGCCATTTTCCCACTAATAGGACAATATCAGGACTAAAATCTGGCTGTGGAAGACATTTTACTTCTAACTTAAAAGCAGAAACTTCCGTTCTCGGAAGAGTCCTAGAGCTTGATTTCTACCAGAGAAACCAGAGAGAGAGAGAGTTACTGAGTTACTACTGCCTGCTGTGATTCTCCATCTTTTCTAACAGACATTTCTTCCCTAAACTGTAAGGATTCCTGCACAGTAGACACACACACAGAGGGTAAGAGACTGCAGATAAAAAGAGAAAGTTTGGCGACAGGGTAGATGGAAGAAAGCATTGAGATTATAGGACAGATTTAAAGTTGAAATCCGCTGCATACTCACCAATCTGATGAATGAATTTCTTTTAGGGGCCAATGCACCAAAATGATAACAGCTCTAATGAGTGAAGGAACACCAGGGTTCTTGGTACTCATACTGTTTTAGATGAAATGACATGGACACACATGGAGTGGTTTTAAGGAGTGGAGAGTTTAATAGGCCAGAAAGAAGGTAGAAGGAAGAAGCTCCCCCATACAGACCCGGGAAGCTGGGGTAGCGGGGGTAGGGGGTGCTCCAAAGCTGAGAGAGAGAATTCCCTTACCCCCCACCATTTTTTTAAAGAGACATGGTCTTGCTACATCACCCAGGCTGCGGTGTAGTGGTCATTCACAAGAGATCCTCCTGCCTCAACCTCCTAAGTAGCTGAGACTACAGGCACATGCCACCTGCACCTGGCAGTGGTTAAAGTCTTAATGATTATGTGGGCACATGCTTTATTCACTGATAATTATTTCATTTTTATTCCTTTTTGTTTTAATAAGATAGAAACTTCTTTAAAAGCTTTGAGAAAACTATTGAAAACTTTAGAGGTGTAGGCATGGTTTGAAATACAACAGAAGCAGTTCTTTTGTTTTTGTGTATTTATTGAAAGAAGCAGAGTCTTACTCTGTTGCCCAGGCTGGAGTGCAGTGGTACAATCATAGTTCATTGCAGTCTTGTCCTGAGCTCAAGAGAGCCTCCTAAAATTCTGGGATTTCAGGCATGAGCCACTATGCCTGGCCCAGAAACAGTTTTCTTTACTAAATCAGGCAGCATAGATACCAATTTAGAAAAATCATTTCAACTGTAGCTCTCCCCTCCCTGCTCCAAAAAACTAGATGGCTTTTGCAAGCTGAGCAGTATGTTAGGTACTGGCGAGAGAAAGATACATGAACCCATAGCTGCCATTTTGGGGAAGCTTTACTGATGAGTATACGTAAAGGTGTAAATGAAGGAATCATGAAAAAGTTGATGGGATAGTATTATAGTTTGACCATGGAGTTAGGGAATGGGAGCAGTGGAAAATGCTGAAACTAAGATAACCTTTAGAAGTTAGTTACAGGTCTATGGAGTAGACAAAATCAGTCCAGGCACTCCAGTCATAAAGATTAAAATGGTCAAAGTCATCTATATAAAAGGCCATGGAAGGCTTGGAGAAAGGCTCAGTATAGGCTTAGGGATAGGGAATGTCAGAAATAAAATGGCAGAAAGGTGAACTAGAGCTAGACCCTGTGTGCCAAGTTAAGCAGTTGGATTTAATTTTGTGGAATTGGAAAGTACTATATTTTTAAAACAAGACTGTTAGGTGAAGTCTATGGGGTTGTTGGCAGAGAGTAGTAAAAGTTATTGGCCCAGTGAAAAATGATCAAATAATGGAAGGAGAAAAGTGTCATCAGAGTGGTTAAAATAGAACAACAGAGAGATCTAGATTTGGGGGTGGGGAATGAATAAGGTGAGCTGCTTTGCCCCCTTATTACAAGCTAGTTATTGTGTATTGCACTAGTGCCTCATAAAAAGAATCATAGCAACCCTGAGAGGTAAGATAGTCTATATTGCTTTGTTTTGCCTTCTGAGAGTTTACACTGAAACAGTAGATGTGCTAGTGACTGTGTCTTTGGCTCCTAGTACAATATTTAACACTTGGAAAGGTACTCATTTGGTAGCACCTTCCAAAGATTACATAAAACCTTGTAATTGGGTTTAAAATCAAATTGATGTAAATCTCAAACCATGTTTCTATTTTTTTTTTTTT
>NW_012101454.1:4502630-4568568 GCF_000951045.1 Mandrillus leucophaeus
CTTGATGATATCAAAATGAAGTGAGGGAGAAAGGAAAAGAATGCCATACAGGTTTCCTTTTGTGGATACTCCTTAGTAGGTAACACTCAGACTGGGATTTCCAAATCTGGTTATACTTAAAGAGAATTGAACCTGAACCAAGTGGAAAGAGCACTGAAAGCTTTGCTTCCCTGCTTTAAACATTGTCTTTCATTGTACAGAAAATGAAGATTGAATATAGCCTGTTCCTGTTTGAGTTCTAGTCACCCAGAAATCAGAGAACTCTCAAGCCTCCATCCTCTTTATTTCATAATCCAGCAGGCTACCAGCCACCATGCAATATTTTTGGAGGAAGAAAATTTTGGTCAAAATGATGCATCAATTCTCAAAGTATGGTCTGAGGAAACTGAGATCTCTCAGACCTTTTCAGGAGGTCCATAAAATCAAAACTAGACTGATACCAAGATGTTATTTGCATTTCTCTTTCATTCTGTCACAAGTGTACAGTCACGTTTTTAAGAAGCTACATGGTATATGACATTGCAACAAATTAAATGCAGAAGGAGATATGGAATTCAAGATCCAGCTGTTTTCTATTAAGCCAGTTACTAAGATTTGTAGACATTTAAAGCAGTGCCACTTTTCTCATTTTAAAAGGAAATAGTTATTTTTCATAAAATACATTATTTGTGTTAACAGGTAGAGGGTTTAACTTTACTATTTTGAATAGTTTACACATAAGCTTTTAGGGGAATGAAAATATTCTATGATACTGTAATGACAGATATGTGTCACTGTACATTTGTCCAAACCCATAGAATGTACACCACCACCAAAAGTGAACCCTAATCTAAACTGTAGACTTTGGGTGATGGGTCAGTGTAGCTTTATCAGTTGTAACAAATGTACCCTCTGGTGAGGAATGTTGATACAGGAGGCTAGGCATATGTTGGGGCAGAGAGTATTGGGAAATCTCTGTTCTCCTTCCTCTCAGTTTTGTTGTGAATCTAAAACTACTCTGAAAAAAATAAAGCCTTAAAAGTTTTTCAGTTTCAATTTCTAATAAAAATCTGAGTCAATAGATAAAACCTACATAAATAAAAACTATTTGGAGGTCCTCACTAAGAGTTTAAAGAGATCCTAAGATTAATTTTTGAGTGCTGCTCAGGAAATACATATTCATTAAACTCAATTTAGAAAAATAATCTTAGTTGGCGCTTATCCAATTGAAATATTAGAAGCATTTTAAATATTGTGGTTAATTTTCTTGTCTTTTTTTAGTATCACTTTTTTAAATACATAATTGGAATAATATTGTCTATAAAATTTTGTATAAAATTGTATATAAAATTATTGTATATAAAATATTTGTGTTCACTTACGTTTTCATAAAATGTAATCTTCAAAAATTTAGCAGTTGTATAATCTACTTAGTGGGTATATCTTAATTTACATAATTTTACCTTGTATTGATTCTGATTGGGGTATTAAATCTTTTTCATTTAGCACATACTTGGAAGCTTATTATGTACAGGCACTCACTGCTCATGAATGCTTTTTATTTTTTATTAAGATTTTCTTAGATTAAGAGTTGAGTGGCTGAGTAAGAAGACGGGAGTGTGCTAAAGAGAATCTTGTTTTTTGAGTTTTTTTATAGAAGCAGGCCATATAGCAAGCAATTAAAATTAATAGGAATTTACACAACTCTGTTAGCCAGCATAGGGTTGTGGAAAGTTATGGTAAATTAAAGCACTTCGAAGAATATCCTTTGCAATGAATAATTACTCAGTGTTACCTGTTTTTTTTGCTGTATTATATTTTAGATTTGACTGTTCTTTTTAATTGGTAATTTAAATATACAGGTGACCAATTCTGAAACTTCTCCCAGTCTCCAGACCTGTATCTCCAGCAGCTTGCTCAACATTTCTACATCAGTGTCCTACTGGTGCTTTAAAATATAGTATATGCTGAGCATTGACCTAAACAAAATCTGTCATGTCTTTAAAGTATCTTTATTCTTTTTTTTTTTTTTTTTTTTTTTGAGACGGAGTCTCGCTCTGTCATCAGGCTGGAGTGCAGTGGTGAGATCTCGGCTCACTGCAACCTCCACCTCTTGGGTTCAAACGATTCTTCTGCCTCAGCCTCCCCAGTAGCTGGGACTACAGGCATGCGCCACCACACCCAGCTAATTTTTGTATTTTTAGTAGAGACAGGGTTTCACCATGTTGGCCAGGATGGTCTTGATCTCTTGACCTTGTGATCCGCCTGCCTTGGCCTCCCAAAGTGCTAGGATTACAGGCATGAGCCACCGCGCCCGGCCCAAAAGTATCTTTATTCTTCCCTCACACTTATTGGATAGTTTGGGTATAAAATTATAGGTTGAAAATTATTTTTCCTCAGAATTTCAAAGGAGTTTCTCTACTGCTTTTTAGCTTTCAATGTTGTGCAAAAGTCCAGAACCACTTATTTTCTGGTCTCTTGTATGTGACCTTTTGTTCCTCTGTCAAAGTTTGCAGGATGGCTTCTTTGACCCACCCGTTCTGAGATTTCATGATATGTCTTTATGGGTCTGTTTTTATTTACTGTGCTGGGTATCATTGGATCCTTTCAGTGTGAAAATGTAAATGTCTTTGAAAGAGTGAGTTAATAATTTTCTCTTCTCTTTTATCTGGACCTCTAAAGTGATCTTTCGTTTTCACAATTTTTTTTATTTTCCATCACCTTGTCTTTCTTGTCTTTTAACGTTGCTTACTTTCAGGTAGATTTCTTTATCTGATTTACAGCTGTTCTATTTGAGGTTTTCAATTTTCTTATATTTTAATTCTTAGGAGTCTTTTGTCTTCTGATATTTAAAAACTGATATCGTGTTCTTCATGAATGTAATGGCATGGCATCTTTTCTCTCAAGATATTAGTGGTGGTATTTTGTTTAAGTTTTCATCTCATTGCATAATCTTTGTCTACCAAGTTGATTTAAATGTGACTGTGTTTGTCTTTTTCTTTCTTATCAGAGCCATTCCTTAAAATGTCTGGTGATTCTTAACTGGTGTTGATAATTTAGACTAGCTAATAAAAAACTAATTGAAATATCTGTACAAGTTGTTGGGACTAATTACCAGTGGTTTTTAACTGTAGGATGATCCAACTGGAGTGATATGTTGCTCAACCTCTTAGGAGTTCCATAATGCAAATCCAAACAAAGTGGTTTTTAACTTTCCGTATCCTAAAATTACTGTAGCAGATGATGCCAGTGCTCTCTCCATAGGCCTGTGTTTCCTTCCTGCTCTCAGACTCCTAGTGTGTGTTGAGTCTCAACATCTAGCTCCTAAGGCTTGTTGCAAGTCCGGTCTCACCATGCCAGAGCCTGTTTTGCCAATGTACCTGCTGTGGAAGTGTCTGGAAATTTTGCTTCCTGAGGACAGCCCTTAACCAATGACTAATGATATGAGTAAACTCTGAGGTGTGACCTACATTAACACCAGAGCTACCCTGAGGGACTGAGCTAAAATTACCCTCTATGGGACCTTCCTTGGTGTCTTACCCTTGCTTAGCTTCCTTCCCTTTCCTGTCGTATTTCCCTACAAGTTTTTCCACAGAATGCTTTCTAATAAATCACTTTGACACAAGTGCATCATCCTAGAGCTTACTGCCAAAAGACCCAACTTACAGTAACTACTACTAATTGCACAGCATTCTCTTTAATAATGTAATAGTTTGGAGTGAAATCAAACTGAAGTTTTCTATGCTGTTCTTTGGGTTCTGTTAGATAATGTCATCAAACTTTTATATTAAAGAAGAATTGGTTAATTTCTGCTCCTTAATTTTCTGGAATGATTTATGTAGTCCAAAAATTGTTTTTTTGAAAGATTGAGAGACTTCAGGAAAGTCTGGACCGTTTTTGAAGTCTGGCTCTTTGACAACATATTTTATTTTTTCTGTGGTTGTCTGTTAGGTTGTGTATCTTGAGCCAGGTTTGATAATTAGCTTTCTTTTAAATAGAAATGTGTGTTTCATTGAGGTTTTTATGTTTAATAGCTATTATACAAAGTGTTATTTTTTCATTTTATCTGTGAACATGAATACTATTTGGATTCTGATTTGAACAAACCAACTGTGAAAAGTTGTGTGTGCTAATTGAGACAGTTTGATTACAGAAGACAGTTGGGGAAATTTGAGTACAGAGTCTGGGTTAGATGATTCCAAATAATTATTGTTAATTTGTTAGACATTTAGTAATGGCATTGTAGCTTTTAAGAAAATGTTGATATTTTCAGAGAGGTTTACAGAAGTATGTAGAAATGAGATGACTTTATGTCTAAGATTTGCATTAAAATACTATAATCATTTGAAGAAAGAATAAAGTAAATATGCCAAAATTTTTATTATAATTGAATCTGTATGACAGGTATGTGAGTTTTTTTGTTTTGTTTTGTTTTATGCATGTGTGAAGATTTTTGTAGTTAAGCATTTTTTTAAAAAAAATGACAACTGAGTTACTTACATGATGAAATTAGAACACATACTTCTCACAAGCACATTCTCTCCTATCCCCCACTTCATTTCAGTTGGCAACATAATGCCATTTTTGCCTAACTATAACATAAATTAGTATCATTTTATATTATGAAGTTTTTCTTTCTGGGATAATAACATTTCTGCTCTGTTGCATAATTATCACACACAGGTTTTTCTTTTTTTGGAGATGGAGTCTTGCTCTGTTACCCAGGCTGGAGTACAGTGGTGCGATCTTGGCTTACTGCAACCTCTGCCTCCCAGGTTCAAGCAATTCTCCTGCCTCAGCCTCCCCAGTAGCTGGGATCACAGGCGCCTGCCATCACGCCCAGCTAATTTTTAAAAATATTTTTAGTAGAAATGGGTTTTGTCCATGTTGGCCAGTCTAGTTTGGAACTCCTGACCTCAAGTGATTCCACCACTTCAGCCTCCCAAAGTGCTAGGATCATAGGTGTGAACCACAGTGCCTGGCCACACACAGATTTAGTTTTATATCGGAAGAGATTGCATGTCTTTTGCCAAGCCTTTCATTGTATGATTTCTCCATTTGTGAGTTTTATGGGTTTTGTTTTTTGTTTGTTTTTTTTTTTTGTTTTTGTTTTTGTTTTTGAGACCAGGTGTCACTTTGTCACCCAGGTTGGAGTACAGTGGCTTGATCTCACAGCAACCTCCACCTCCCAGACTCCAGCAGTCCTCCCACCTTAGCCTACCAAGTAGCTGGGACCACAGGCGGGCACTGCCACACCTGACTAATTTTTTGTATTTTTGGTAGAAACAGGGTTTCGCCATGTTGCCCGGGCTGGTGTTTCATTTCGTTTTCTTTCTTCAATTTAGATTCCTTGCTGAGTTATATCTTTAGGTAGTATATCAAAGGTATATGGGTCCTGAGTCCGTACATATTTGAAAATGTCTTCCTATTATTTTGATTCTTGAATGACAACTTGCTAATTATCTGAGATTGTGAGCATATGTTTTTCCCTTCAGGAACTTCAGTTTTTACAGCATTCCTTTTGCCATGTAATGATAGAGGAGAAAGCTGCCTGTTTTTCCTTTGTAGTTCTGCCTAATACTTTTCCTTTGCCTTGCTTACTTTTTTTCCTGGATACTTAAAGAGTTTAAGAATAAAGGTCAGGATGTTTTTAAATACTGTTCTGTGTATATATTGCATTTTTCTGGTTCATATAAGAGGCCTTCAAATATTCAGATATATGGCCTTCCTTTCAGTGCATTTTTTAATTATGTCTTTGACTTTTTTCCTATTCTATTCTTTTTTGCAATGTAAGTTATCTCTCTGTTGACTCTTCATTGCCTGTCTTTCATATCTGTCAACTTCTCTATAATTTCTTTAATCTCTTGAATTCCTAAATGTGTACAAAACAGTTCTGTATAGTTTATGACTTCCTTATTTTATATGGAATAAATATTCAGAACTGTGTCTTTCACCTCTATTTTGTATCCTGTGTTCCTTTTTTTTTTTTTCCACTGCAAGATTTTTATGTAGGGTGGATATATTTCTATTTATTTTTTAAATAGAATCAGTTCTAGCTAATCTTAAGAAATGTGTGGATGGAAATCTTTTTTACTTCTTTCCACATACAGACAATTGTTTTATACATCATTTGGATCATTCCCTTTAAATTTTAGATGGAGTTCTATGCTGCTGCTGGTTGATAGTGTCTGTCTAGACATTTAACTGCCTAAGAGAGGTAAATAGATCTGGGACCTGGGACAAGTGCAAGCAGAGATTTGTCTTGATCTTTTCTGTGATTTTTTAAAAAAGACTCCAGGAGATTGGGGGTGTGTAGGGGTGGGAAAGTTTACCAGACTGGGAGAATATCATTCAGATTTGTTTGGTATATTCCCCATTTTTTCAAGATGAATAGTGTCTAAGTTAACAAATTGGGTTTGTTTAATGGTTTAGAACATAGTTTTCTCTGCATAGTTACCTTTGATCCGTAGTAGCTTGACACTGTTTTATAGTCCAACTAGCAATGTACAGTAATTCGGTTTCTCTACATCCCGACCAACATTTGGTGGTGTCACTGTTTTTTAAATTTTAGCCATCTTTATAGGTATGTAGAAGAATCTTGTAGTTTTAGTTTGCATTTTCCTAATACTGAATGATGTTGAATGTTTTCATGCTCTTACTTGTCATCTACAAATCTTTGGTGAAATGTCTTTTGCCCATTTTTTATTGCATTGTTTTTTCTTGTTTGTTCCTGGTTTTTTGCTTTTGAGAGTTTTGTTTTTTGTTTTTTTGAGACAGTCTCACTCTGTCGCCCAGGCTGGAGTGCAGTGGTGCGATCTCTGCTCACTGCAACCCCTGCCTTCCAGGTTCAAGTGATTCTCCTGCTTTAGCCTCCTAAGTAGCTGGAATTACAGGTGAGCACCACCACACCTGGCTAATTTTTTTTTGTATTTTTAAGTAGACACGGGATTTTACCACGTTGGTCAGGCTGGTCTTGAACTCCTGACCTCGTGATCCACCCTAGTCAGGCTCCCAAAGTGCTGCGATTACAGGCGTGGGCCACTGTGTGCCTGGGCAAGAGTTCTTTATATACTTCAGAAGTGAATTCTTTTTCAGATATGTGTTGCTATGGTTTGAATAGTCCCTCCAAAACTCATGTTGAAATTTAATTGTCTTTGTAACAGTATTAAGAGGTAGGACCTTTAATAGGTGATTAGGTCATTAAGGCTCTGCCCTCATGAATGGATTAATACCATTATCACAGGAGTAGGCTCTTGATAGGAAGGATGTTTGGCCCTGTTTTTCTCTCTGTCTTGTGAACACTTCCTTGCCATGTGATGCCTTCCACCATGGGATGACCCTCACCAAGTGCCAGTGCCATGCTCTTGGACTTCCCAGCCTCCAAAACTGTGAGCCAAATAAACTTCTGTTCTCCATAAATTACCATGTTTGTGGTATTTTATTACAGCAGCTGAAAATGATCTAAGACATGTACTTTGCAAATATTTTCTTCCAGTCTGTAGTTTGTCCCTTCTGTTAGTAGGGTCTTTCACAGAGCAAGATATTTAATTTTGGTAAAGTTTAATACCACTTTTTCCCATGTATAAATTGTGCTTTTGGTTCTAAGTCTAAGAGCTCTTTTCCTAGCTCTAAATACCAAAGGTTTTGTTTTTCTTAAAAGTTTCATACTTGCATGTTTTAACATTTAAGTTTATGATCATTTTGAGTTAATTTTTGTCTCAGGTGTGAGACTTTGGTCTAGGTTTATTTTTTGCCTAGGAATGTCCACCATCGTTTGTTGAAAAGGCTGTCTTTGCTCCATCACTTGCTTGTGCACCTTTGTCAAAAATCAGTTGAGCATATGTATATGGGTCTATTTCTGGGTTTTCTGGTCTGCTCCATTGATCCATGTGTCTATCCACTAGAACTATAAGGTCTTGATTTCTATAGCCATATGATATCTTGAACTCAGTGACTTATTCCTCCCCTTTTTCTCATTTTTCAAAATTGTAGCTATTCTAGTTCTTTTGCCTTAACTTACAAATTTTAGAATAATCTTGTCTGTCTCGACAAAAAAATCCTGCTAGAACTTCAGTAGAAATTGCATTAAGCATGCATGTCAATTTGGGGAGAACTGACCTCCTTACTAAGTTGAATTTTTAGTTCCATGAACGCAGTATGAATCCTCATTTATTCAGATCTTATTTGATTTTCTTCATCAGCATTATTTAGCTTTTATCATACAAGTCGTATACGTGTTTTTTTAGCTTTACATGTAATTTATGGTTTTTTTTGAGCAATTGTAAATGGCATCGTATTACATTAGTGTCCTTGTGTTCATTATTAGTATATAGAAATACAATTTATTTTGGCATGTGCATTTTATATCCTGTGACCTTGCTAAATTTACTCTTTGTAGCATTTTTCTTTTCACAAAATCCTTGAGATTTCCTTCACAGACAGTCATGTTATCTACAAATCTGCAAATAGTGATGATTTCATTTTTTCCATTACAATCTATATGCCTTTTCGTTCTCTTTTTTTCCTTTATTATACTGGCTAGAATTTCCAGTACTATATTGAATAAGAGTGATGAGAGTGGACATCCTTTCCTTGTTCATGATCTTAACGTGAAAACAATTCAGTCTTTTACCATTAAGTGTAGCATTAGCTGTTAGTTTTTGATAGATGTTCTTTATCAAGTTAAGGAAATTCCTTGTTTGTTTTTCTGAGAATTATTTGTCGTGAGTATTGGATTTTGTCAAGTATTTTTTCTGCATCTTTTCATTTGTGTGATTTTCTTTTTTAGTTGGTTAATAGGATGAATCGTGTTGATTTTAAAATATTGAACCATTCTTACATACTCAGAATAAACTCTACTTGTTCATAATAATTCTTATATAATGCTGAATTCTGTTTACTAATAATTTGTTAAATACTAATACTTCACTAAGTATTAGTACTTAACATGCTAATTCATACTTTTAAGTATTTTTGTTTCTGTATTTCTGAGAAGGGTAGTAGTAGAACCAGCTCTTTGTTTAATTACTTTTTTTTTTTTAACTTTTATTTTAGGTTCGGGGTACATATACAGGTTTGTTACGGAGATAAATTGTGTGTCATGGGGGTTTGATGTATTTAAGCATAGTCCCCATAGATAGTTTTTCAGTCCTCACCCTCTTCCCTCCCTTCAGTCTCAGGTAGTTTCTGGTGTCTGTTATTCCCTTCTTTGTGTCCATATGTACTCTGTGTTTAGTTACCACTTATAAGTGAAAACTAACAAAGTTTTCTGTTCCTGTGTGTGTTCACTTAATATAATGTCTATTTTAAATTTTATTAATTTCTGCTCTTGATTATTTAATTCCTTCTTGCTTTGGGTTTATTTTGCTCTTTTTGTGGAGTCTTGAGGTAGAAGCTTAAATAATCAATTTGTTTCTCTCTCTTTTAATGTAAACAGTTAGTGCTATAAGTTTTCCTCTTAGCACTGCTTTCGCTGTGCTGCTCTATTATTTCCAAACTGTTTCTTTGCTGTTTTTACTTCCTTGTATCATTAGCAAGACTAAACTCCAGGAAAGCAGGGAAAGGTACTTGCTTTTTGCTTTTCCCAGTATATAGCATAGTGCTCTATATTTGTAAATAATTTTTGAGCTTTAAAACTTAGATCTCAGCTTGGCAGCTTACCTCTGCTTATAACCAGGAGTTGGAAGAAATACAATTAATACAAATATTCCCTGAAATTAGAAGAAAACTATAGAGGGGTTTATTGCAAGTAAAATTCTACTTAATAAATTTATTTTTGTTTTTGGAAAAGTATATTGAAAACACTGTATGGATTAAGTCTGTAGCAGTGTGTTTGCCTTTTGTGTTTAAGAATTTATATAGAGAAACATTTGAATTTTTTAATGGCAAAATTAAAGAGCAGAGGCATGAACATTTAGTCTGAAACCAGGTCCAATCTCTCAGCAAACATTAAAACCCTCCCAGTCCATTCTTAGAGCCCGTGGACTTTTCAATATCTTATTTTCACCTCAAGATTTATAAATAGAGCAAAAGTGGTTTCTTGTTGGACCTATTGATGATATAACCTTTTAAGTATTCCATTTAAAGATAATTTTAGAGAGAAAGGGAAAGGATATAGAAAGTTAATAGACAGCTATAGGTGAGAGAGTGGTGTAGCGGAAAAACTAGTGAACTTTAAATGAAATGGGGGTGAAAATTCCAGTTTATCCTGTTGGTTGGCTGGTTTGGGTCAGTTTAATTAACCTTTCTCATACTCAGTTTCTTCATCTGTAATATGAAGGGCATACTGCTGTCGAGTTTTCAGGTTGCTGTGAGGATCAGAAAAAACATAAAAATTTCTAACATGGTACCTCACATGTACTATATTTGTAAATGTAAGGTGTGTGACTGTAAGATTTATATCACTTTCATAAGGAAAATCTTTTGGGAAAATATAAAGATGTATCAAAAATTATTTTAATATGGTTAGAAGAGGGAATATATTTTGAATATGTAAATGCAGTAAATGAATATCATAATCCAGAGCAAAATTAGAAGTACCTGATTGTCACCTTTGCAAAATGCGGTATAAAGTGTTAAAATTAAAAAAAAAAAAAAAAACACTAGAATTTCAGGGACTTTATTGTGAATTACATTGACTTCCTGAAAGCCTGAAAGGGGGAAGACATGCGCTCATGGTAAAGGGCATTAAAATCTTGATGAAAGAATATTCTTCAACTAGTGGAGTAGCTGAAAACCAAGCATAAGAGAAGAGGATAAAGGCTCTATCCTCAGAATTCTCTGGCACCCAGGTAAGAAGACCATGGAGTCATATTTACAAAGTTCTTAGGGAGAAGAAAGTTCGTATAATAGCAAAGATTCTGAAACCTACAAGAATTTCAGATATAGCACCCATTAGCACCATTAAAAAAACTGCTTACTGAAACCCAGCTGACGAAAACATATTAATGAAAAACTCAAATTTAGAGGAGTTGTGATAAAAAGGACTCTTGGTGAGCATGGAATCTAGTTTAATGTAGATCCAGGATTAAGCAGTCATGGAATTACAGTTCATAATTCATATAAACTATGTACATTTTTACCAAATAAAAAGTTAACAAAAATTGGTTGTGGCAGAGGGGGTGTGTGTATGTGTATGTGTATATATATTTGTACATGTGTGTATTCATGCTGATTTCCACATTTCACAGCAAGAAATCAATAGATATTGCCTGAAATTGAGTTTATTTAACTAATAAGAGCCCTCCCGCTCCTTTCTGTTTCTTTGTAAACTTAATTTTTAGAGGGATCCTTTAGAGGATGGGGGTCATATTACAAATGTCTAGGTGACATTCAGATTTTTTAGATTCATTTCCTTTCCTTTATTTCCTATAAATTCAAATAAATCTAATATGTTAAATCTTTAAAAACGAGATGACTAATAATAATTCCCATTCTGTAAAACTGCGGTGCTATGGTTTGAAGATTTGTCCTCTGTAAAACTCATGTTGAAATTTAATTCCTGGTTTGGCAATATTAATAGGTAGGGCCTTTAAGGAAGTGATTGGTTTATGAGACAGACCTCTGCCCTCATGAATGCTTTAATCCATTAATGGGTTAATAACTTAATGGGTTATCATGAGAAGGGAACTGTTGGCTTTATAAAAAAAGGGAAGAGAAACAAACCTCAGCTAACATGTTAACATGAGTACCACCATGCCATGTGATGCTCTGTGCCACCTCGAGACTCTTCAGAGAGGAGTCTTACCAGATGTGCCCCCTTTGGCCCTGGACTTCCTAGCCTCCGTAACTGTAAGAAATAAGTTCTTTCTCTTTATAAATTACTCAGTTTCAGTTGTTCTGTTATAAATACCAGAAAATGGACTAAGACGTAATAGCAAAGTGGTTGAGAGTCTGAATTCTTCATTCAGATTGCTAGTGTGACTCTGGGAAGTTTGCTAATCTCTGTGTGTCTGAATTCATCTGTAAATGGGAATACTAGTCCATACTTTATAGTTTACAGATGCTCTTAGTACAGGGCTCAAATGTTAACTGTAATTACCTCTCCTATTTTTGTTATTCCTAGAGATAAACTTGTAATGATAATCAGAAAATATTAATGATTGTTTTTTCTGGGTAGTAGGACTTGTGATTTTTTCCTTCTAAATGCTTTTTTAACAATGAATAACACAAAGCTGTCCTTTTAAAAATAAAATTAAAAATATAAATTTTAGTTGTCCCAGCAATTCTTTTGTATCTGAAACCTCAGTTGTCAAGCCTGGAAATCTGTACTTTTAAAGTATCCTCAAGTGACTCTGATTACACATCACGTTTGGAAGCACTTGGCATAAAGAACTTCCCCCACCCAATTCAAAGAAATATGTATTTAAGCCCTCATAATGTGCGGTGTGGTTCAGCTATGTCTTTTTCCAGGCTAGTCTACCTCAGCACTCTTGTGGACATGATTTTTGCCAAAAATCCGAGTCAGCTTTGGGGAGCATTCTACCCCCATGAGATGGCTATTTTATCCCAGGAGAAGGAAAAAAAAAATGGTAATTTACAGTTTTTTAGGCATAAGGCAGGAGTCCTTTAAATTGGAAGGGAATGTGGTAAACACAACACAAGAGGAGCCAACACATTCTGAGTGTGCTGATACCCTGGGGGAGAAGAGTAAGAGAGTATGACAGGCATCAGACATCATCACAAAACATTTTAAAGTTAAAAACAAATTATGTAACACCAAGAAGTCAATTTTCCCTCCACTCACTCCAGGACAGATGCCTTGCTTAAAAAGTGCCTCTTCAACTAAGAAAAACTGTGTCCATAAGTACTTCACTAGCTTTCCACAAACAGTAACTTTTTTTGTGCTAGAGAAGTAGGCTTATTCTGAAGCTCAACATGTCCTTGGAAAATGATTGAGTAGCATGTTAATATTCATAGTTGATGGAGCTGGATTAGCTCTTCTTTAACTTCAGATATCCACTATGATGATAGAAATAGGGATTTTCTCTGGTCTTGCAGTCCTTCCTCTTCTCAGTCACAGTGCTTTCTGCCTAAGTGGTACTGAATGGCATTGTGACTCCTGCTTTCTTCTCCAGTGCCAGGAGCGGTAGACTCTGCAGCAGTGAAAATATCATTGTCTTTGTTCCTTTCTGAGATGGTGAAGTGGCTATCTATGGCATTAAGGCAAAATCACAGCCAGGACAAAAAACAATGGAAACTCAAGATCAGTGTGCTGTAAGGCAAAGCATAAGTGAGAGAATCAGAGGATGTAGAGAGTGACACCTCAGAATCTGCTAATGTTACCTTAGAATCTTCCTCCAGGTTCACTGCTTCAATCGTATTCTGCTAGTCTTTCTTCGTAATAAATTAAGAGTGATAACACTTTTCATTTACTTCTCTTAGCTTCATGTTTTCGATTCATGGTACTTTCACATCACATACCTCTTGTAGATTGTCTTGATCATGTATACTGCTAAAGGAAGGACTTGTATAATATCAAACAGATATTTGAATAATCAGTTCTCTAGCTGTTTGAATAAAATTTCAAACCAAGATTTCTGGTTAGAGCAAGGTCTAAATGAACTGGGCCTCAGACAGTCGAGATATTTAGAATTTCAAAACAATCACTTGAGACAGGAGGGGTATGTTTTATTGTATCTTTTGCACATAAAGATTTCACTAATGGCCAATCTGAATGAAGGAAACGGGGCAGTAGGGAGGGAGAATTTGAGACCCCCTCATCAGAGAAAACAGCAGAAAGACATGGTAAACTTGTTTCTGCTTTTCCTGTGGGAAATTTGATTGGGGGTGGAGGAGGGATTGTTGAATGGGGCTATGTACTCATCATCCATGAAGGTCTACCTTTCTGAACTTGAAGGTACAGTTAAGATAGAGCAAAAGGTGTAAACAAGTATCTGATAGTTTCAGATGGTTAATTTACATCTCAAGGTAATGAGCAACTTTGCTTATACTGTGCTGTTCCTTCACCTCTCCTCTTCCTCTTAGGGTTGTTCTTCCCAAACTGCAATTACAATTCAGGAGAGAGCCTGAAATATGATATGTAATGCAGCATAAGCATGATGTGTTTTCATGGCGTGTCAATTTTACTTGTAGATTTTGGAATATTTTTGTATCAAATATGGATATATTAAGTATGTAATGGGATAAAAAAGACACATGGAGGGGTTTTTGTATATACTTTTTACTGAAATAAATGTTAATATGGAAAAGTATGTAAAATCATAAATGTAGAGCTTAATGAATGTCACAGAGAACAAGCCATGTAACTACTAGTTTTTTTGTGTGATATCAATAGGCTTTCCTTTTGTTACTGTTTGTATGGTATATCTTTCTATTATTTTGCTTTCAACTTTATAAATATATTTAATATATGTCTCTTGTAAGCTGCGTGTAGATGGGTTTATTTTTCTCGAGTCTGACTGGCAATCTTTATCTTTTAATTGGAACTTCTAGTCTGCTTTTAATATAATCATTGATATGTTTGTTTTTAAATCAACCACCTTACTATCTATTTTCTATTTGTCTCATCTGTATATATTTTTTTATATTGCCTTGATTTGGGGTATTTTCCCATTTCATTTTTTCTATTTGAATTATATTCTTTTGCTGTTTGTTTGTTTAGAGATTATATCATACATCCTTGGTCTTTTAAAAGCTATTGTTAATTAGTATTTTTTTTAACAGCTCCTGGACAGTGAAATGACTTTAGAGCTCTTAAACTCTGTGGATCCTCCTTACACTTTTTGATGCCAGTTTTGTAATTTGTTTTAATGGTAATAATACTAATATCTTGTGAGACTTTCAAAAAAGGTTTAATATAGCCAGTATTTATTTGGATTTACTTACATACATACATACGCTTTTTATGACTCTCTCCCCCTTCCTACATCTCTGAATTTTTATGTGAAATTCTTTTCCTTCTGCCTGAAGAATTCGAGTAGACCTTTTAGTGATAAATTCACTTAGGTTTTGTTTTTCTGAACGTGTTTTTAAGGCTCATTTTTGAAGGACATTTTTGCTGGATACAGAATGCTAGGTTGGTAGTTCTGTTCTTTTAGCACTTTAAAAATAGTTCACTGCAGTCTTGATTCTGTTGTTTCTGCTAAAATGTCAGCTGTCAATCTGATTACACCTTTTAAGTTTTTTTCTCTGTCCTTGGTTTTCAGTAGTTTGACTGATGTACTTAGTTAATGTTTTCTTTTTCTTTGTAATCTTTATTGGGTTTTGTAGATTTTTTTTTTTTTTTTTTTTTTTTTTTTAATGTGAGGGTTGGTACTCTGTCAGTTTGGAAAATATTCAGTCATTATTTCTTTAAATACCACTTCTCCTGAGTTATACGTCTCCTCCCTCAAACGTTCCAGTTAACATTTAACATTAGACCCTTTCACTTTATTCTTTTTGTTGTTGTTGTTCAATTCTTTTTCAATCCATTTGTTTTTCCATACTTCATTCTGCATATTTTTTTCTGACCTAGCTTTTTAGGTTATTAATTTTTTTCTTCAGCTGTGACTATTCTATGCCTAATTTCTTAATCTTGCCATTTAATTTCTTGACTTTATTAAGAATAGTTATTTCAAAGCTAATGATATGAAAATCTTGTCTTTTGGCTTTGTTTCTATTGTCTACTTTTTTGTGTTTAGCCATAATTTTCATCTTGATGCCTGGTTGTTTTGGACATTGTGTATCAAAATTTTGTCCATGTTGTATACCAAAAAAAAAAAAAAAATGTAGTAATAATTTCAGGTTTTTCATGATTTTATATTTCTCCAGGAGAATATTTTTGCAGTTAGGCTAGGGTGGATCATCCAGTCAGTGTCTGAGATGACTCCAACGTAGACTTGAGCCCTTGTAAAGATTGGTCTATTTTTGTTTTGTTCTTATTCCCAGATTGTAGCCTTTCAGAGTCCTTGATAAGAACATAGGTGTTTCTCAGGACCTCTTCTCCTAAGCAGACTTTGGACATTAATTTTTGCTTAGCTTTATTGCCCTTATGGTTTTCTCTTTCAGAATCAGTCATGGTCTTGAGGATAGAGCTGTGCCAAATGTCTGGGCTGCCTCTCTCCTTTCTTCTTGCAGATTTTGGCCCTACTAATTCTCACTGCCTTGATATCTTACCAATGTCTTCAAACGTATATTTATTTTTTTTTACATTTTGTTCAGTATTTCTGATTGTACTTGGTTGTTCTAAAAGAACCTAGTCAGCCATTCCAGACATATATGAAGTTGTTTTGTTTTTATTGTTGTAGTGGTGATTGTTAGTTTGTACCTTTTGCTTTCAAAAAATATTTTAAAGAAATTTTGATTTTTAGGGTTATATTTCCCAGACCTCTACTTTGACTACCCATTGCCCTCTGCTGTTAGTGGTGATTAAGTGAAGAGTTTGAGAAATGTAATGGAAAGGGCATGGGATTTTGTTTTGTTTTGTTTTTGAGACAGAGTCTCTGTCACCCAGGCTGGAATACAGTGGCATGATCTCGGTCCTGCAGTCCTGCCTCTGAGGTTCCAGTGATTCTCCTGCCTCAGTCTCCCAGGTAGCTGGGATTACAAGCAGGCATCACTATGCCTGGCTAACTTTTGTATATTTAGTAGAGATGGGGTTTCACCATGTTGGCGAGGCTGGTCTTGAACTCCAGACCTCAGGTGATCCGCCTGCCTTGGCCTCCCAAATTGCTAGGATTACAGGCATAAGCCACCATGCCTGGCTGGGCATGAGCTTTTTCAGCACGCAGACCTACATTCAAACTGTGGCTCCTCCTGATTGTGTCAACCTATATGAGTTACCTGTTTAAAATTACTTTTTAAAATTTCTCTTTCCTCATCTGCAGATGGGTTTAGTGAGAATGAAAAAGGAAATTGAAATTAAATTTTATTTAAAATGATATAATGTATGGACAGCTTCTGGTATAAATAAATGCTTAGTAAACTTACTATTTTAATTATCTTGAGGAATAGGAAACTAGAGTTAAAACCAATCTTATAAGGAATTTAATAGAAATTTATAACTTCACCATGTAGTAATTGTTAACAAACCCTTAAAAAGGGCCTTTATGTTTGGTTTTGGGGCAGTTTAACACGCATCTGTGTCCCAGGTACCCTGCTTAATCTCGTTAATATTACAGATTCCATCCAAGATCTTGCAGTATAGAGCAGAGGTCAACAAACTTTTTCTTTTTTTCTGAGACAGGAGTTTCACTCTTTCGCCCAGGCTGGAGTGCAGTGCTGCAGTCTTGGTACACTGCAACCTCCACCTTCTGAGTTCAAGTGATTCTTCACCTCAGCTTCCCAAGTAGCTGGGACTACAGGTGCATGCCATCATGCCCAGCTAAATTTTTTACCATGTTGTCTTGGCTGGTCTCAAACTCCTGACTTCAAGTGATCCACCCACCTTGGCCTCCCAAAGTGCTGGGATTACAGGCATGAGCCACTGTGCCTAGCCAGCAAACTTTTTCTATAAAGGGCTAGGTAAGGTTTTTTGAGACATATTGCCTCTATTGTAGCTATTCACTCTGCTGTTTTAGGGCAAAAGTAGCCATAGTCAATATATAAATGAATGGGCATGGGTGTGCTCAAATAAAACTCTATTTACAAAAACAGGTGGCAGGCCAGCTTGGTCCATGGGTCCCCAAACTGTGCTGACCCTAGTCTTCCACAAACTAAAACTGTTTTTTACATTTGTAAAGGATTGTTTAAAAAGAAGATGCAACAGAGACCACATGAGACCCAAAAAGCCAAAAATACTTCATTTCTACTTCTTTACAGAAAGGGTTTTGCTAACTTTTGGGTTGGAGAATGGGTGGTGGTTGCTACCAAAGAAAAGGAAATAGACTTCAGTACTCAGAGTTAACAGCAAAGAAAGAAAAACAACATGACAAGTAGTCTTAGATCCAGAAAGGATCCTGATGGGAAGAATAGGAAATTCTGTGTGCAATTCTGACATACTTATCCATACCCCACCCCAACTATGACTGTCCTACTAATTAATCTGTTTTTATGAATTTTCCATAGTGTGCTGTTTAAGCAGCAAATAGAGGGGTAAACTCATAGATAATAAATAGCTAAATACTGTTAGAAATTAACTTTCCATTATAGCTAAATGTTACCAGAATTTTTACTCCTGTTATATATCTAGTTTTGATTTTATAACATCCTGCTAATTTTTGTTCTTACAGAAATACACTTTCGGGAAATGGCCTCTAAATCCTGGCTGAATTTTTTAACCTTCCTCTGTGGATCAGCAATAGGATTTCTTTTATGTTCCCAGCTATTTAGTATTTTGTTGGGAGAACAGGGTGACATCCAGCCTAATGTTCTTCATAATGATCCTCATGCGAGGCATTCAGATGATAATGGACAGAATCATCTAGAAGGAGAAATGAACTTCAATGCAGATTCTAGCCAACATAAAGGTATGGTTTACTTTATTAAGGAGTAAATATAAGCAGTATTTTAGTCTAAATTTTGTCATATCCCTGTCTATATCTGTTGATTAAAATGGGCTATATATTCCAGATACTAAATAACAGTTCTTGGTTTGCCTTGAGAGAAGGAATTGCTAAAACCCAGATTTATTTAGGGAATATTAATTTTGAATTAATTTTTAAGTAGAAATGGTTCAGAAACCGTGATTTGGGGAAGGGCATAACTATTCAGATTAGATTTGTTTCTGAAAATGTTTTTTTAGGTCCAGTTTTGTTATATGTGTGTCTTTGGTTTTTGTTACTTGTTTTGCTCATAGCTTTTGCTTAAGTCTTATTTTCCCAGAGAAACTTGAGGTATATATAAATTTCAATTTATATTTTTATAGTTAATATAACTCTTTTTTTTCCTCAAGAGGCACAAAGAACAAGGAAGTTAAAAACCAACGATGCGTTCTAAAGACTTCATTTTCTCTTAGCCTCCTACCTCTAACCAGATTTTCTCAGTTGAGTTATTTATGTGTCCCTTAAGTGTTATCTCCAAGTTTCTGTCCTTTAGCTGTTTATCTGTGTGACATCATCAACCCTCATAATTTTAATTTCCATCTATTTCTTACTGTCTTTAGCCCAGTTCCAGACATTGTGGGAAGACATTAACCCAATGCAAAGATCTCTGCAAAATATGGTTTGACAGAAAATAATATAAGTAGCTTGAAAACTATTGGAATTCTGGGATGCAGAGGGTCCACTATTCAGAGTTGCTTCTCTTCTCTTCCCAGTAATAATTACTTCTTCACTACCTCTCAATCAGAGGTTGAAGGGTGAGATTTCAAAGCCTGGTTCCGTTTTCTCAACTAGCAAACATATGCATACTGTGTCATATTTTGGGATTGTTTGTATAACAGTAATTCAGCTCTGAGCAGGTGCTCTGTGTTCTTACAGAACAGTTTGATCACTGTGTGTTTGCACTGTAGCATAGCTACATGGCTTTAGATGATCAACTGGAGCCAGATTTCCCTACTAACAGTAGGCCGTACTAGGCCTCACTATAGGCATGTGTATTAGATACATACTTGTCCAGCTCAATGGCCTACAACATGTGGGGTATGCTAAAAGTTTGTCTACTCCCTTCAGACTCAGCATGTGTAAATTGAGTCTCCTTTTCCTTCCTACTCCTAGAAGTTGCTCTTCCTCCTCTATTCTTTATTTTATATAGCTCATTAGCATCTGTCAGTGCCAGAAATTATGAAATCATGGTAGGTGATTGCCTTCACATGCTAGCCAATTCCATTTATCAGTACATTCTATGATACTTCTTTACCATTTTTCATCTTTTCCTCTTAGTCCACAGTGCATTTCTGATTCAAACCTTCAGCTATACCCATGTACCTGCAGTCAGCCAAACTTCACCATTCCTTTTGGTGAACTTATAACCTATTTTCTGTGTCATCTCTTTATTTTTATCTTTCTTTTTGTTCTACCCAGGTCCCTATATACTGCTCTGTAGGATTTATTAGCCACTACTTTCTTTTCCTTCAGCACATTGAATCCTTTGTTCATACCTCTATAATAACATGTCTTACTAGTTAGCAGTTACTGGTTTGTGTGTCAGGTTCAGGCTCCCTGAATGGACTGACTTTCTCTGCAGCAGGAAATGTGTCTTACTCATTTTATTCATCTCCTGTGCCAGCCCATGCCCGGTACAAAGTAATTAGTGAATGAAAAATTATTTATCAAGCGGCAGTGGACAAACCTGTCTTGCCTGAATGAAACAGATTGGGGATTCTTGCATTCAGTATTTCTGTCCATTCAAGGTTTGGTATATTTGTATAACTAAGAGATTGGGCTCCTCAAGGATATGAGATGTCTATGCTTTCTGACTGAAAGTAAGGTGATTTTGTCTGCTATTGTCCTTTTGGATTGTGAATCTTGATATTCAGAGGGACATGATAATTTTTTTTTTTTTTTTTTTTTTTTTAGTAGAGACAGGGTTTCACCATGTTGGCCAGGCTAGTCTCAAACTCCTGACCTCATGATCCGCCCGCCTCAGCCTCGCAAAGTGCTGGGATTACAGGCATGAGCCACTGCGCCCAGCCGGGACATGAGAATATTTTTATGTTCCACCCAGCTTTTCCCATTATTTCCTCTCAGTTGGTTAACTAGTATATTATGCCTTCATTGTTAATTTCTCATAGGACTAAGTAACTTACTGTTTGACCTTAATTTTAAGTACATACTTCATCAGGATACTGCCCAGAACATTGCTACTGAAAGTCAGTTCATAGACTCATTCTGGTCCTATAACTAAAGAATGGCTGCTTACTTGGGAGTAAGCAGAAACTTTTATTGTAATTGGAGTAATTTTGTCTGAAGCTAAAAATAAAAATATAGGGCTTGTGTTTTATATTTCTGTTAGTTTTGTTTTTCTTATAATTCATTTTTATCCTATTTACACAGTATAGACCGGTATTAGAAATAAAAATTGGCCTTTCACCACAGATAGCTTAAGAAGTACTCATCTAGAATGCCATCATTGAGCTCTTCCTGTACACCAGTGTTACTCAAAATGCGGTCCTGGCCTGACAGTTTGTAAACTGTTTGTCTGCACAAGATAATGAGGTTACACTAGGATGTAAATCAGTTTTAAGCTCACTGCTTAGTTAAGTGGACATTTTGGTTGGTTGGTTCTAATGGTAGGCCCTTTTCAAAGTAATGTGTTGCTTTATATTCTGGTATAAGCTCCTTATTTCTTTGCAAACCACTAGTTTAAACAACACTGCTCTAGTCTTGGAATTGCCACGTCTACCATTGTTCTTTTCTGTTTTTGATTGGTGGGTTTACATTTTGGAATGAGGTATGTTACTATCAGGAAGTAATCTCAACTCCTGTGCTTTGAACTTTTACCACCTCTGGGTACTTGTAGAAATTCTTTATAGTTGATTCTTGTGAACTTCAAAAATGAACTGCCACTTCAGCAGCATGTCTTTCCTGCTCTTCAGAAACTCATTCAGAGCAGTTAGAAATTTCAGTCAATAATCTATTAAAAACCAGCTGCTTTCTTCTATGAAGTGCCAAGCAGAGACTATTTAAGGCAGCATTTAGCATGGCTATGAAGCACCAGGAGAACTTATTAAAATGCTGATTCTGATTCAGTGGATCTGGGTTGGGGCCTAAGATTATGCATTTCTAACAAGCTCCCAGGTGATGCTGTTGCTTTTAATTGGTAAACTACAGTTTGAGAGGAATTTAGATTATAATGTCAACTCTTATTAGCTCCAGTGATTTCTTGGATAACACTGACGTGAAACCAATAAATCAGAATGTCAGTTTACATTAGGATGAGTTTTGCTTTCCTTTGGCTAAATCACTAATAGAGGGATAAATAGGAGAACCTTTGAAATTAGGAAAATGCTTTCTTCAGTATAATTTATTAATATTTGGATTTTACATCTATGTAAATAACTTTTTAAAATGTTTTGTTTAATAGATGAGAACACAGACATCGCTGAAAACCTCTATCAGAAAGTTAAAATTCTTTGCTGGGTTATGACCGGCCCTCAAAACCTAGAGAAAAAGGCCAAACATGTCAAAGCTACATGGGCCCAGCGTTGTAACAAAGTGTTGTTTATGAGTTCAGAAGAAAATAAAGACTTCCCTGCTGTGGGATTGAAAACCAAAGAAGGCAGAGATCAACTATACTGGAAAACAATTAAAGCTTTTCAGTATGTTCATGAACATTATTTAGAAGATGCTGATTGGTTTTTGAAAGCAGATGATGACACATATGTCATACTAGACAATTTGAGGTGGCTTCTTTCGAAATACGACCCTGAAGAACCCATTTACTTTGGGAGAAGATTTAAGCCCTATGTAAAACAGGGCTACATGAGTGGAGGAGCAGGATATGTACTAAGCAAAGAAGCCTTGAAAAGATTTGTTGATGCATTTAAAACAGACAAGTGTACACATAGTTCCTCCATTGAAGACTTAGCACTGGGGAGATGCATGGAAATTATAAATGTAGAAGCAGGAGATTCCAGAGATACCACTGGAAAAGAAACTTTTCATCCCTTTGTGCCAGAACACCATTTAATTAAAGGTTATCTACCTAGAACCTTTTGGTACTGGAATTACAACTATTATCCTCCTGTAGAGGTAAGTTTAGAAATTTTATTACTATGTTAATACTCGGACTGACTGAATTTTGTTGATAAAAACGTGTTAATATGTGTATGTTTCTTTAGTACCAATAATGAGGACTCTTTCTTATTTATTTGTTTTTGAGACAGAGTCTCACTCTGCCTCCCAGACTGTAGTGCAGTGGCGCATCTCCGCTCACTGCAAACTCCACCTCTCAGGTTCACAGTGTTCTCCTGCCTCAGCCTCCCGAATAGCTGGGACTACAGGTGCCTGCCACCACGCCCGGCTAATTTTTTGTATTTTTAGTAGAGATGGGGTTTCCAAGACCATTAGCCAGGATGGTCTCCTGGCTTTGTGATCCACCAGCCTCGGCCTCCCAAAGTGTTGGGATTATAGGCATGAGCCACCACACCCGGCCCTTTCGTAGTCTTTTTAAATAGAGTGACAGTATAACAAAATAGATGAGAACAGGGACGTCAGCAGTAGTCACTTAGCAAACATCTCTTGGTTATATGCCAGGCACTGAGAATGTAGAAGTACATCACAGCCAAATTCCAGTTCTCGTGAACCTTACATTCTGGATGAGGAGATATACAGTAAACAGGCAGACTTATAAAGATAAAATAGGATTTTAGTAGTAAGTGCCCTGAAGAAAAATAAGCCAAGTAAAGGGATGTAGAGTGACCCAGAATGGGATGGAGTCCTCTGGTTTGGGTGATTAAGGAAGGCCTCTCAAACAGGTGACTTTTGAGCAGAAACCTGAGTGATATTAGAGAGCAAGCTGTGTGAAGATCTGGGTAAAGAGCCTTCTAGTCATCAGGAGGACTTAGTGGAGGTTCAGAAAGACCTAGAGTCAAATCCTGCTCTCCCACTTAATAGCCGAACGACTTGTCTGACTTCTGAGCCTTAGTTTCCTCATTTGTAAGATGGACATAATGTACTTGTCTTATTTAGTTGTAATTACAACATAGTACAGCCCTTCACACAGTAAGCATTTAATAAGCCTTGGCTCACATTCCTGAGAATTGTATCTAAAATACATTATTTTGTGAAGTATTCCAGTTGTACAAATATTTCAGAATATACATTGTACTTATGCCCCAATCTTTACCAAATATTAATCTTTTACCACATTTGTTTCAGAGTTTTTTAAAGAAAAAAATGCTATAGTTGAGGCCTGTGTACCCTCTCCAACCTCCTTCCCTGGAGTTAACCACTGTCATGAATTTAATATTACTCATTAACATGAATGTTTTATATTTTTCTACATGTTTATGTATCAATAACATATAATATTGTTTTTCAGATTTTTAAATAAGCATCTTTCTACAACTTCCCCTTTTCATACAACATTGAGCTTTATCAATGTTAATTATGTATGTGCTATGTTCATTATTATAAGCATTGCTTCAGTGGATAATTGAATGAGACCGGGGATCATGAAATCTAATTCTCTATGCCTTCTTTTCTCTGGACCTAACATATAAATAATAGACTTCATGCTACTACTCTCATCTTCATAAGGCAATGCTTTCAGATCATCATCTGGAACAGTGATTCTCAACCCAGGGCAATTTTGCCTTCAGAGGACATTTGGCAAGGTCTGGAGACATTTTTGGTTGTTACAGCTAGGAGGCTGCTACTGGCATCTAATGGGTAAAAACCCACTACATTATAAACCTACTAATTGCTAAACATCCTAAAATGCACAGGACAGCCTCCTACAACAAAGAATTACTCTTGCCCAAAATGTCAGTAGTACCATGGTTCAGAGATCCTGTCCTAGAACATCTGACCCGAGCTTTAGGTAATCAGCTTTAAAAGGAAACTTTTCATAATCTGTTTTTCTGTTTTAGTGAGAGTACCATTTTGGATGCTTGTTTGATGTAAACTTTTCTTAATATGTTCTGACCATTCCAAGATGACTTGATCTTTTCCTTTCTTAATTCTGTATCCTTTTCCCATATAAAAAATTTACCCAAATTCAAGAATATAAACATGTAGCAAATACATCCAAATGCACATAAGATATTACTAAGAGTATCTAATGTTGGGTATACATACAAGAGTAGCAAAGGGACATCATAATTGTCATTATTTTGTAAACAGTAAAATAGCCTCCCTTTCAAAAGTACTGCCTATAATTCCTGTTTGCAAATAAAGTATACCTAACAATATGCTTTATATGAACAAAATAAATATAGTGCATCCTTTATTTACATTGTAGTGGTTTATTAAATGGATGGCACATTTGTTCTTTCTATAAAAATTTATCCAATTATGTTGAAGAACATAAAACAGAATTCAGAGTACCAAAATTGACCCATCAATCTGACATTGCCTGTTCTCCATCAGGAGATTCTTACATAAACCCAACGTGAAACTAAAATTCTATTATTATTCATCTATCATTTAGTAAGTTTTCTTCCCCCTAAATGAGTTTAAATCTTATACTTTTTTTTCTATGTACTAATTACTGAAAATACAGAAAATTTTTATCTAGCGAGCCAGGGTAAAAGATACTCTAATTCATGAAAGAGTTACATTCCTAAATTTCTTGTTCAGAACTGACTCTTAAGCAGTTCCCTTCCCACTCCACCTTCTTAGTAATAGACTTTTCACCAGAGAAGTTGCAGTGAGTCTTAATATGGTAGATTTAAAATATATATGTAATTGTTTATGTATATCTCTCTACATGAAAAATTGACTTTTCTGTAGGTCAGAAGTGGTCAAATATGATTTATTTTATTCTTCAGTTTCATTTACATTATTCTGTCTGAAACATATTAGTACATAATTGAGGTAGAGAGCTCCTGATTTTTTTAAATTGTTAACTAATTATTCTACTGCCATTTTTTAACTCATTACTGATTTAAAATATCTCGTTTATCGTACACGATAGATAGCCCTTACTTATAGTAGGATCTATATCTGGGATTTCAGTTCTATGCCATTGTTCTAATTTGATTTTGGCCCAGCACCATATTATTTTGAACCTTGTAGCTTTACAGTAATTTTAAGTTACTATTCTAAGGGCAAATTAACTCTTCTTTTTTTCTAAGTGTTTTGGCAACTCATTTCTTTATCTTTGCATACAAGCTCATTAATCTAGGGATAACTGCCAAGGATTTTTTTTAAGTTGCCTTTTAGGTCCTTTGGTCAAGTTTTATAAACCATTTCCATAGGTACGCAATATTTCTGTTACTGTTCTACTTGGGCTTTTTAAAAACTTAACCTTTTTACTGATATATATGAAAACTTACTTGTTTGGTTTTCTTTTTAAGCATCTTTAAAATCTGGCTTTGTAACTGAATTCCCTATTCTGATGATTCTTCGCTTGAGATTCTTGAGTTTTTTGGGTAACCATAATTGTCTGCTAGCTCTTGTTTTCTAATAATTATAGCTTTTTTCTTTTATTGTCTTTTATTGCATAAATGCCTAACAGAATCCTGACTATCCAGTAAAATATAAATAAGAGTAACATAATTAATGCAGTAAATCTTATCAAAAATATTAATTATTTTAGAGAACATAAAAATTGCTTCCAGAGGTCAGCAATTTAAAACTATTACTGGTCTAGTCCTTAAGTTTAATATGCACTGGACAGGATAGTAGTCACTAAGGTACATGTGGTTATTGAGCACTTGAAATTTGGCTAGTCCAAATTGAGACATGCCATAAATAAAATACACACCTGGTTTCAAGAATGGTTTAATTAATCATTGTAAAACTATTGCATGTTAAAACAATATGATGAAATTTTTCCGTTAAATAAATTTCATTTTTTTTCCTTTTTTTTACATTTTTAATGTGGCTACTATATGGCTCACATATCTGTTGGACAGAGCTAGTTTAGATAATCACAAGTTGACCTATCTGGTTATTTTTCCTATTTGCTTTTATTCTGGTATTTCCTAAAGGTGCAAGACTAGGTTGTCTAAGAATCCACATATCCAGTGTGTGTTTCAAAGGAAAGTTCAGAGATAACAGCAGAGAAAATGCAGCGGACAGTTTGATAACTTTTACTACACTGTAAGCTACATACTTCCAAACATGAATTACTAGATTTATTAAATATTCAATCAATATGCATCTTCTCTTGGAACTTGCTAGACTATCTCCCTCATTCTTTACAAAGATGTCAGATGGAGCCTGAAGTTTTGTTGGAGTCACCTGGATGACACCAACGTTCTCCAGATACCAATTCTGATTCTAGGTTGACTGCTTAATTCGTCTCTTTTTGTCTTCTTAATTTTACTGCTTTCTTGTTCATTGTATTGTTGTTTTATTTTAAACTTTGTTCTCATACCAACCCTATTAGGAATTTATGAGAATTACATAATTGGACAAAGGTTTAAATCTGACCTACCTGAGGGCCACCTGATACGATTTTTCAGTCAATAATAGCTAACATTTATTGAGCACTTATTTTAAGCAAAGGGTAATTCCAAGCATTTTACACACATTGTCTCCTTTAAATAACCACCTTTTACAGATGTGGAAATTGAATCTTACAGAGAATAAATAGCTTACTCAAGGTCGTATACTTGCCCACAAAATTTGGGTTCAAACCCAAGTCTAGCTTGAGAGCTTTGTCTCAAATACTGTACTGCTTGAGTTGATATATATAGATGAAGTGTATTGGGTTGTAGACACCTAATGGGCAAGGCTTTGTAGTCACTGAATGCCCCAGAGGTATCTTTCCGAGTCTGAGCCACGCAAAAAATTACAGTAAGAAAATTAGGAAGAGAAAGCAGATGTTGGAGGACATTTATCCTCCAACATGCTGCTCTTTTGATTTGAAGAAATCTCAATAATTTTATCTGCTAAAGAGTGTGAGAGAATATTATTTCAGTTAAAAATACTTTCCACAATTTCACTTGGTTTCACCAATTTCAATTAGTTTTAAATCATTAGGACATCTAAGTAAACTATTGATTTATTCCACAGGTCTAGTATATTAGGTTCCTTTGCTTTACCTTGCCATCTTTAATGTTTGCATTCTTTTAAAATTACATTGTCCTTTATAAGTATGTAAATATTGTATGCTAGCAATGTGCTGTTTATTAACAATGCCTGTTTCCACTACTTTTTTAGGGTCCTGGTTGCTGTTCTGATCTTGCAGTTTCTTTTCACTATGTTGATTCTACAACTATGTATGAGTTAGAATACCTCGTTTATCATCTTCGTCCATATGGTTATTTATACAGATATCAACCTACCTTACCTGAAGATATACTAAAGGAAATTAGTCAAGCAAACAAAAAGGAAGATACAAAAGTGAAGTTAGGAAACCCTTGAAAGAAAATCATGAGTGAACAAAGGTAAAATGTCTAGCATTGCACTGAAAAAGGACTTCTGCATTTCTGACATAGAACACTGGAATCCCAGTGAGGAATTCTAAGTGAACATTCCTTATAGAAACCTTTCACATGAATGACTATAAACTGAAGCTTTAAATGAGCTGTGAAGTCTGTTAAAATGTGTTTTGATACAGTAATATATAAATATATCTATATATATGAAGAACTTGTGTTTTTAAAATGGTGGCCAGGTAGAGGAATTAGAAAAGAGATTTTGTTGCCTGTTTTCTGACCATCTGTATTATTGTCACTGAGAAACTAAAATAATTAAATTTACTAAAACTATACTGCACCATGTTAGTAATAAACAGATCTGCCTTAAAGAAAATTTTAGAAATATTGTTGCTCAGTGTTGTTAATACAGCTCAAGAATTGAGTTTATATTTGCAGTATGATATAAATGATCCACCCCCCTCCACACACACACACACACACACACACACACACAGAGTTTTTGTCTAATGAAAATATTGCTGTGATTATTTATAATTGGTAGTATTTCTTCCAGAAGAAGCTAAAATAAAACTGGCACTTACCCTGAAGTGCATTAATAAAACCACACTTTAAAATTTTCATGGGCCTTGACTATATTATATACTTGATTCTAATTGGTAATCTTTTACGGAATCTCTGTTGTCTCTCTTCTAAATATGTTTAGCCACTCTTGAATACCATTCTCCACTATTAATTTACTCAAACCATTCATAGCATTTGTAAACATGTATTTTACAATATTTGTTCCCAAATTTACCCATTGTTAATTATGAGTAACTAATAAATTTAATGCTATTTGAGGATGCTTTTCTTATAACAGTGCCACTCTCAGGAATTACTGACATTTTAAATTGATTATTTTAAACTCTTTCCAACTACATAGTTACGGTTTATTTCATTGTCATCCTGTTGAGATGAGAACTTGTTTGTGCCTTTCATAACTTGTTTAAAGCAGAGTTTTAAAATTCATTTATAGGATCTGAGGTGACTGTTAGTTACAGTGGCAAGATTTTGACAAGAATTAAAAACAATAGAAAATGGAGAGTGCTTAAACAAAAATGTTATATATTGAAAGAGTAGATACTTAATTTATAAATAAGTCTGAAGGTTGATGCTATTTTGGGATAATTGTTTTGCTAATGGATAGTTCTAACAACGCAGAATTACCTAGTCAAGACTGTCATCGAAAACATTCACAAATGTTTCATTCTATTTTTAGTGACTCTGTTTAAAGAGTTTCTGAAGGGAAAGAAATTTTTTATTTTTATTATGTTTAGCAGTACTCAGTGTGTCATAACAGAATATTTTACAGACTTTCTATGAGATTATTTTTATGGTACAAAAGATTTACATTTCCCTTATGTTTATCATTATGCCAATTTTACATAGCTGTCGTGCCACTGACTCTGCTATTTAGCTAAGTAATTCCTTTTTTCGGAGACCGTCTCACTCTGTCCCCCAGGCTGGACTGCAGTGGTGCAATTCTCCTGCCTCAGCCTCCCGAGTAGCTGGGATTATAGGCACGTGCCACCACACCCAGCCAATTTTCATATTTTTAGTAGAGATGGGGTTTTGCCACGTTGGCCAGGCTGGTCTTAAACTCCTGAACTCAAGTAATCCACCCGCCTCGGCCTCCCAAAGTGCTGGGATTACAAGTGTGAGCCACAGCGCCCAGCTAGCTAAGTAATTTATATTTATTGTGCCAAAACATGTCAAAATCATGACCTCTTTGAATGGTGTATTTGAGAGGATGTTCATTTCATTGGCTAACCATGGACTACTCTGCCCACATAGTGAAAACATGCACCAATTTTTACCTATTATCATGGTAGTATCATCTGCCAAAATTTCAAGGCATTCATTTGATTCTTTGAACAGCTCTTCACCATGGTGTGTACATGAATTTTCATATGTGTTACTTGACTAGAAGTATAAATGGTTTACTATAAATATCCAAAAACCTTAAGATTTGCTCATAGGAAATGAATGTTGTGATGAATCCTGGGCTCTAGAGTCAGACTTGCTTGGATTTAAATTCTTGCTCCAACACTTACTGTTTTTGTAACCTTGAACAATTTTACTTAATCTCTCTGTGTCTCAGTTTCCTCATCTGTAAATTAGGGATGATAATACTGCCTACCTCACAGGATTTTTATGAGGATTAAATAAATGTAAGGTTCTTAGAACACTGTCTGTCCCAGAATAGGGAGCAATAAATAGAAGACTGTATTATTATTCTGTTACCTTGGAGTGTAAATACTGCATTTAAGTGAATGAAAAATTTGCTTTGACCAGATAAGGAAATAATAGCTATTATTTATCAAGTGCCAACTGTATGCTAGGTACTGTACTTAGATAATCTGTGTATAATAGTGTTAATCCTCAAAATTTGGGTGTTTTTCCCCTATTATAGATAAAGAAACTGAGGCTCAGAGAATTAAAGTAACTTTGTCACTGTCACAAAGCTAGTAAGTAACAGAGGTAGGAGTTATATTCAAACCCTATGTGTTCATTTGAACCGTCTCAGGCTTGGGGTTATTCATTTAGCATTATTTCCATTTTTATGTATATGTTATGTGATATCTGATACATTGGCCAGTAATAGTCAAATTAACCCAGCCAAATTGTCAAAGTGATTCTTAAACTGTGGTTCTCACACTTGCCCAGGATGTTGTTAAATGCAGATCTGAAAACCCCAATCTCAGAAATTCTAATTTAAGCATGGGGCCCAAGAGTATGCATTCTTACCAGATACCCTAGGGCAGCGATTGTCAAAAGTGTGGTCCCAGCAAACAGCATTAACATCACCTGGGAACTTTGTTGGAAATGCAGCCTCTCTCAGGGCTCCATCTCAGATCTACTAAATCAGATACTCTAAGGGCAGGGGCTAGCAGTTGTGTTTAAGCAAACTCTGCAGGTGTCTTTCTTATCCTAGTTTGAGAACCAGTACCCAACAACCTACGTGATTTTGGTGCAAATAGTGTTTGAAACACACGAAGATTACTGCCCCATTACTAAGACATTTTTCAAAAAGCATGTTTTAAATCACTGTAGTACAGGATCACACTATATTAAATCTAAAATAAAGATAAATTAAAGGGTCATTGGATCATTCATTTTGGCCAAATTTTTAGCTTCTCCAAAGTGACTAATATCAGGGCCCACAATAAAATCTGTAATTCTCCAAGTTTAGTAATTTTATGTTGAGGCAGGAAGGGTTCATTAAGTACTAATAAGTACATAATTTATTAAAAGCATACATAAGTGTCATCAAAAAGTTCCACAATTGTTAAAAAAAAAATTGAAGTAGTAAATGCTATTTTATAACATACATTTTTCTGCTAATTCATTGTTTTGTTTGACCTAATAAAGCAAAAGAAAAACAAAAAAGCAATTCTCCAAGTACTTCATAGAGCACATAAAATCAGATTTCATGATGATGATGTATTCACTATCTTTTAGATTAAGATCTTTGTTATTTGGTAAATGATTTTAGTATGGTTTCAAAACAAGGCTTTTGATGTCTTATGCTCTCTAATAATGGTATGCTTGTATTTTCTAGTGGAAAGTTCATAAAGCAGATTTTTGTCCCAGTTTGCTTTCAAATACGAATTTCAGAGGAGTTTTTCTTACTGTAATGAGGTATGAAAATAAATCACTGATCAGCTCTTAATATTTTTTTAATATGGAATTGGATTTGAGCATTAAATTTGCTAACTGGTTAGTTTCACAGTTTTCTTGAGTATTAATTTTTCCCTTGAGACTGTCAAACTATAGTTATTACCAGGTTGATGCACTATTTATTATACTTGAAAGAATCCCTTGATTAAATTATAATTAGCATTTTATTTGCCATTTAAGTTTTCAGTTCATTAGACTATTATTCTTTGACGGTTTCTGCCTTGTGTTTATTGCCCTTCTTTATTTGCTTTATTACTAACTTCCATTTTCTAGTTACTCTTAAATGCTGCCTTCACAGGGTTAATTTGGCTGTTAATAGTGATTAGAATTTTTATTACTTAATTGATAATTTTAAACCTACTAACTAGGGTTCCCTATAAAACGGAAAGTAAAAGTCTAAGAATAATGCCTGCTGGCTTTGGAGATACTTGCCCTGCTTAAAACTCTATAATTTTAAATTAATTCTACATCTACAATTATTAAAGGAAGTTGTTATTTGGATTCTTCCACTCACCCTTTTCTCAAAAACAACAACAAAAAAATCTCATTTGCTTTATTTTTCTGCTTTATAGTAGGCCTGACAGAAACATACCGAAGCAATCTGGCAGACGTGTGGTAGATTTTATGCTAAATGTTAATGTAACCTCTGTTGATTTTTTTAAAAATGTGTTTATATATAAGATTTGAAATAAAAACTTTAATACAGGCTAGAATAAGGAATTTTACAAATTCTCTTTAGAGAAACCAACTCTAAAGTTTTAGAGTTGAATTGTGCTCTATTTCAACTCCCTTACCTCTCTAGTTTTCAGTTTATATTAAGTTTTAGTAACTTTGCAGGGCCTTGCAAATTAATAACCTACATGAAGTATATTATTAGAGGGAAACTAATCTTACTGCTGAGCAGTGTGTTGTACTACATAGTGAATGTTTGTGTTTTGGAATTTAAAAATTATTTAAGGTAATGGTGTTATGAATGGTTTAAAAATGTCTGGTGACTTGCTTATTTTAAGTGATCACCATTAAGTCAGAAAAATGTATTTTTAAATGTTTCTTGAAGTGCCTTTTGAACATTTTTAAACAGCGGATTTAAATAATGCATAAAATAAATTGCCGTGTTCAAAGTTGTTTCATCTGATTATTTTTAACCAATATAAAAGTTGTGAGATAAATGTTGTCTTTTATGGGTAGTTTGGGGTTATTTTTCCAGAAGTATAAAATTGTTTTCCCATCAAAGCTATTTAGTTTGAATAGGCTTACATAAGTTTTACTGCAATATGTATTACTTACTTTAAAGCAACAAAATATTCCACCTCTGACTGAGAATAATATACTGTGAAAAAATTAGAAACACTCTGTAGTCCAGGTAAGTGTGTCTGGATGGGTGGGGGCAGAGGAGGGGAGAGAACCTCATATATTTAGAGAGAGATTGCTTCTGTGCTCCTTGGTATATTTGGATCTATTGCATACACAGAGAAATTAGTTTATTCAACAAATAATTGTGGCAAGCATCTGCTAGAAATACAGTGGTGAGCAAGACATACAGGATGTCTTAATTCTAGAGTTAGAAAATAAGCTAGTAGATGAATAAATAAAGTATTTCAGAGAGTGGTATTAGGAAAATAAAAATATTATCAGAACAATTTTCTGGATGGGGTATTAAGGAAGACTAGGAAGTAACATTTGAGCAGAGACTTGAATGTTGAATAACAGATACTTTATGTACTTCAGAAATTACTTTTATCTATGAAATTATTTGTTCCAACTATGTGTTTAAAAAACAAAAAAGTTTCCACCCTTGCTTAATCATGCTGTGGGTATATGTATATATGAAGACTTACTGAAATGTAAACTATAGGCTGAAAAACTTTGTGTTTTTAGGCATACTTCATCCAGAGCTCAAGTCTATTGATTTGTCTGGGAGTTTCAGGATATGAATAAAAATAGACCTAGTATTTTATGTCTTCCTAGGCAAACAGTTACAAATTTCATAAGGCCCTTGAGTCTAGCCTATATGTCTTGATTTTTCAGTAATCTACTACCCAGTATGTTCTCTATTAGCATGTGTGTGTACGCATGCAAGCATGCATACACACTGTTAGTTGGATTAGACAGCTTTAGAAAAGCTGAGGAGACAAATACCACTTCATACTACTTTAGTAGTAGAGTTGTATAATTTAACATATTCAGACAGCTAAATATTTTCCAACTAGCTGTACTGATAATTGTTAAGTCATTGGGAAGTAGATATATTTACCTAAATATATACAATTAAACCTATTTTAAGTTTTCCAAAGGTATGACTTCATAGTACTGGAAAGGATACAAGAAGATTCTTGCTGAATTTATCTCCTTGTTAAGGGGAAGTACTCTACAGAGCTAAACACATTTTTCATCTTAAAGTCTAATAATGCTGACAATATGGATTGTCCAAAGGAGATTTTTTTAGTGGTTAAGAATGAATGAACATTTAACAACTGAAGTTGAATAAGTTCAGCAACATTGGCATTCTCCAAATACATCTATATTAGTAAAACAGAAGTGAACTTTGTTTTGCCATGAGTTTGTTACTAATTAATACATTTTGTATTGCTGCCTGGAACTTAAAACTGTCTCTGCATTGCATCATTTCTTCTACCAAATGTGCTAGTGTTTCTTGTATTGTTACCAGTATTGCTTTTCTCCAGGACTGAAAATTTGTCCAGGGGATTATGTACTTTCTTACATATTGCCCCTGTGTAGTGCAGTTGAATACAACAGCTTACTTTGAAATAACAAAATACTCATTTTTAAAAAAATGAGATTCAATCCTAGAACTTAGGCTCTTTGGCTTTTCTAATGAATGCCTAGTGAAAGATTAACAGTACTTCTTCATTTCTAGAACTGCTGAATAATGTGCTGTCATAGAACTAATTTGGTTACAGTGTCTTCATTTTTACAACTAACCAGGTTTCGACTTTTGTAAGCTTCGATTTTTTTTTCATAGAACTACCTAAACTGCATTGTCTCCCCTTCTATAAGAGTTCATTCTCATTAATTTTCTTGTCTAATTGTTAGATTGTGGAAAGGTGGTGATTTGGAAGAGAAGTAATATTCAACTTTTCCTTTAGTTCTACTCATGACTATCTCCCTTGTTTTTATACTTTTTGGTGGGGTGTGGGTAGGTGAGTGTGGGTGTGTATATGTCAGAGGCAGAAAGAAAAAGGATAGTTACGATTTTAATAACTGGATTTTTAATGTAATTGAGGTATTAAAACCACTGCTTTTTTATGTTGATTAGGTTTATGTAATAAGCAGTTTATTTGATGAAGGGAAGGTAACTATGTGTTTAGAATAATTGGCCACAGAGATAATTCCTGATTTTTAAAGTAATTTTTACAAACCTGCTTGCCTGACTGAATTTCTTTTTTGGCCTTTGAATTTATAGCTGTTGGAACCTTCTCCTACTCATCTCTCATTCCATGGTTTTTTCTTTTACCCTTTCTTTTTCTTCTAATTGGCAACAGCAAGTCTTTAGTTTCTCAAGACTTTTTATTGCCCCCATTCTCTCTCTCTTTTTTTTTTTTTTTTAATAGAGACAGGGTCTTCTTGTGTTGCCCAAGGTGGTCTTTAAATGGTTTGGCCTGCCAGAGTGTTGGGATTATATGCGTGAGCCACCATGCCCGGCTGCCTCTGTTTTCTATCAAAATGGATGTGTTTTAAGACTTTTTTTTAAAATTGTGTATCTTTTGTGAACCTCAGTTCCCTCTCACCAGCTTAGAAGTTGCTGAAAGAAGGAAGAGAGAGCACTCAGAGAATTGATGCCCGCATTATCCTGCAGTTTCCTCTTTCTTAAGGAAATATTTTCTTCTAGAACTTACTCAGTAAAAATATGGGTGCTTAAAAACTTGAAAACCAGTGGGGAGAAAAACTTAACCTTTATAGATAAAAGATTTCAGTGTTCAGTATTAAGGCAGTCCTCTCTTACATCTTAAAAACGGTCACTGCGAGCTGTTGAATAAAATGAGTATAACCTCAGAATATGAGACCTTCCACAGCCTGGCCCTAGCATGTATTCCCTTTTTAAAAATTTGCAATTCCTTACCTAAACTCCAGACAAATTCAGTTCCAAATCATTTAACCAACATTTGAGTGTCTACTAAAAGTATTGATCTAGATAATAGGGATAAAGTGGCAAATTATATTTGTTGCTATCAAGGAACTTACCTTCTATTAGAAGCAAAGTACCCCAAAAAATAGTTGTGTGCAGTAGAGTTATGCTCTCAGGCAGTGTGCTAATTGTTTTACATTGCATTATCCTATTAATTCTTGCTACATTCCTGGTGGATGGACTCTACTATCTACCGTTTCAGGCATCTGCTGGGGATCTTGGTATGTATCCCCCGTGGTAAAGGGGGAACTACTGTATTTTATTTGTTAACCTCCAGCACTTTACAAAAAAGGGGAACTGAAAGCACCAGATGTTATATAGAAGAAAGAATAGAGTGTGAAGCAAGAGACTCTTCTCGAAAGGGGCCATTTAAAGCATTTCATTTCCATATGCAGCCATAAAACTTCCATCCACATCATTCAATGGCTTTTCTACTCTTTTAATTCATATTGCTAAGAAAACTTCTGGCTTATTCTTCTTGTTAAAGTTTATGAAGTATCCTGATACCAGGGAGGAAAAAATGCCATTTCTATGGCATAAGCCCATTAACCTACCTAAGTTGTCAGAATCAAGAGGAGGTGTTTGAGAAATTGTTTCCTCTTTTTAAACATTTAACTTTTTTTTTTAATTTTTTAATTTTTTTAATTTTTCTTCAAAACTTACAAAAAGTACACATCATTATATCTTGTGAATTTACTACCAACTTGTACTAAATAAGTCATCTTTCCATCAAAAAAAGTGATAAGCTCCATTATTTAAAAAAAAAACAAACATTCATTAAAGGTGAACATTTCAAAGATGAAAATTTTAAGAGAACCCCAAACTCCACCATCCCCCAAAGTTATTCCAATTAATGCATAAATATAAATTGGATATTAAGCTAAATAGAAACTGTTTTATAAAAGTGAGATAATATAACAAATGCTAATTTTAACATTATAATTTAAAGAAATACAGTTGCTCTTGATCTGGCCAAAATTGCAGATTGTCCTGGGGGCAGGGAGAGGGGAATGTCATCTTAGCAGCAACAAAACTGAGTGATTTCTTTGGGAGGGGGAGATGGAGAGACGAAGAACAGACTGGACTTAGGCTTCTCTGTAGCAACATTCAGTGCTAAAGCAGAGCGAAGCAAAGTCTACCAGATTCTTGGGTGGGGTGGGGGTGGGGAGGAAGCCAAGTGATTTCAAATGTAAGGGTAAATTAAAAGAGGGTGGACACTTCTTGAAGAATCTAGATGATGAAGCCCATCTAAAGAGATGAATGGACAAACATTGAGAACGGGACTGGTGCTGGTTATTTAAATATGTAGTTGTAGAATTATTTAAGGCTATAGAAGCATATTGAAATGTTATACATCTTGATATAGAAAAGATTAACATGTTAGAAAATAGAATATCAAAGACAAGGTAAGGGGTAATATATACATGCCCTAATTGGTTTTACTTTTCAGAATGTAATAGAAATTTTGTAAAATTGATAATATATCAAGCAATAAGGATGTAATATTCTGAATACAGTTATGAAGGTAATCACCAAAACTCTAAGCCTGATAACTATTAAAATGAAAACACAAAATTAAAGATAACACAGGCCATGTAAGAAAGCTAAAGGGAGAATTTAAAATAGGAAGATGACAGAATTAAGACCAAACATAGATATGATGTCAAATAAGGATAAATATGATTAACTTATAAATGTATGAATATATAAAAACTGTTGGCAGTACCTTTGGGGAAGGGTACTAGGATTGGAAAGAAATTGAATAATTCACTATTTTCCTTTTTGAACTTTTAAAAAATCATGTTTATGTTGTCACAGTTTAGAGAACTATAGTGGGAAAAAAAAGCTGTCGGCCTTGGGTCCCTAGGGTTTTTACAAGCAGTGGTGAAGAATGTCCACAGACGTTCTTAAGCAGCAGTAGAGGTAAGCAGGTACACACATGAGCTGGAAGGATCTCAAAGCTGATTTGGGTTGTTTTATCTTGTCATAAGGAATTACTTTCTTCAATCAAGGGTATAAAGACTGCTGAACTAGTTCATAAGGAGGGTAGATGAAGGAGGTATCCATCTTAAAGAGTGGTAAATAGTTGATCCATACAGAGGACCAGCAGCCTCATGTGGACCCATCTTAGCATCCTTCTCTTCCTCTACTCAAGGGTGAAGAGTACTTAGAAGTTACTATTTATTCTCAAAGCCTTGCATCAGATTATTTTCATATCTTTCTTAGATCTGTTCTGGCTTAAGTCTTACTCTCTTATTCGTGGAAATAGAAGACATTGAGCCCTTTCCCACATAAAAATACAGGACTACTGATTTCTAGAGCTTAAAGATGTTCCACACCTCATTTGAAAGATCCAGAAACAGATCTAGAGATATTAAAGTTGAGAAAAATGACACAAATAATGCCAGAAATGGCAACAGAACTCAATTTTCCTGACTCCCAGGTTAGTGGTCTTTGTACTAAATGCAATTTCTTATCTTCCTTGAACAACCTGAGCTACGTACTTTTTTTAACAAAATTTTTTGTGGGTACATAGTAGGTGTACATATTTATAGGGTACATGAGTCCCTTTGATACAGCCATGGAATAAGTAATAATGACATCATGGAAAATGGGGTATCTATCCCCTCAAATATTTATCCTTTGTGTTACAAACAATCCAGTAATACTCTTTTAGTTATTTTTAAATAGACAAATTATTATTGACTATAGTCACTCTATTGTGCTATCAAATACTAGATCTTATTCATTCTGTTTTTGACCCATCATACTGCTAGGTAGAACTCACATATTCGGTCCCTGCCTTTTCCCACCACTTGCAAATAGGTTCTAGGCACAATCCTAATAGTTGCCAGATGCTGTTACCAGAGATCATATCTGTCTTGTTTCCAATTGTGCCTGGGACATAATAGGACTTTTTTTTTTTTTTTTAAATAACAAAGCCATGTGTAGTGCAGCATGCCTGTTCTAGCTACCCAGGAGGCTGAAGCTCAGCAGTTCAAGTCCACCCTGGGCAACAAGACTCCATCTCTACAACAAAAAAGTTTAAAAAGATTACTATATGATTACTATACACTGTATGTATCAAAATATTACTCTCTCCCATAAATATGTACAATTATTATATATCAATTAAAAGGAAATAAATGGTGAGCATCCTTTCACTATGAAGAAAAGTTCTGAGTACCATATGCCCCTACCGTCTTCTGTTTCATTTTTATGGAGACCTCTAAACAAAATGCTTTTCTTGTAGATATGGAGGGAACCCTAAACAGGTTTTCTACTTGAGAAAATCTTGATTTGAACTCCACACATCATACTCCATTGGGCAAAAAGCCTTGCATTTATATTAGAGAATATAGTCCAGAAAAAGAACAAAACCTCAAGTGTGGGCAGAAGATTGTGTTTATTTGCTGTTAGGGAAGAAAACTCAGGTTCCTTTTCTCTACAGTGACCATTAGACATTCCAAAGCACTGTCAGTTGGTATATCTCAGTGGTCTTGGTTACTGAAGCAACGAGCAGTCTGTGATGGCAAAAAAAAAAAAGGTAGGGTCTTTCCTAACACTGGTAAGGAGAAAACTCTGTACAGAGTTAATAATTTACATTTCAAGTCACAAGTTTTCTATCCTATTGGAAGAAGTTTCTAAAATCCAAAAAAAGCAACGTCTCTTTTTTTTTCCTCCAGTCATTCATTCACCCATTCAACAAACTTTTACTGGGCTCATGGTTTGTCAAGTATAGAAGAGAAAAGAGGACGAATCCTGTGGTTAAGGCTTGCCTGAAGGATCTCACATTTGGGTTGGGGGCTGACATGCCAGTGAACAAATCGCCTCCTCAGGACTGTGACACATGCTATGATAGACGTATTTACCAAGAACTATAAGAGGACTGTATATGAAGTGTTTAGGGATCTGAGAAGTTTCAAAGAAATTGTGGCATTTGAACTAGATATCAAAGAATAAGGCTCAGGTACAACTTCATGTGAAAGAGACAATATATTCACAAATTTGCCAAAACCAGGTTAACTTCATTCTTCCAGCGTTCCAGTTTTTTCCCAAGTACAATCAGTGTACCATTTTTTCTGAGACCCAGAGCCATTTTCTTTCATTGGCATGTTTTTAGGCTTATTTTTCAGTAACTCCAGTACCCCTGAAGTTTCTTTCCTTAGATCTTAAACAGATACATTCAATTGGGCATTACTACATGGTTTGAGGATAATGTCTTTATACAAAGGTAATATATGCACTTGGTAAGAGAATGAATATAAAATGAAAAGCAATAATCTACCACTGCCCCACCCAGCAGTCCCTTTGTCCAGCCATAAACAGAAAATAACAGAACTGTACTCATTTCGAAACTGTACACATCATTCTACTCTTTGCCTTTTCTACTTATCTGTTTAACTTAGAGGTACTTCTTTTTAATAGTTAACTAGATCTCTGTATGGATGTGCCATAAGTTTTTAGCCATTCCTTTATTGATAATTGAATTGGATTATACTTTCATTATTGTAATTATTGCTGCACTGAACATCCTTGAAATGATTGTGTGGGTACAGCCATAGGATAAGTTCCTAGCAAGGAATTGCTGAGTTAAAGAATGTGTGCATTTAAATATTCATAGATACTGCCAAATTGCCTTCTTAAACTGTACTACCTTATACTACCACTCAACATTTATGAGTATATTTCCCTGCCCCTTTTGCCAGTTTTTGATTATTAAACTTACTAGTTTTATCACTGCATTAATATCTGATAATTGTTGATTTGTACGTAAGGTTTGAGTGATTTTTTTATACATTGGTAATCTGCATTTCATCTTAGCCAATTGTTTTTAATAGTGAATTACTAGGGTTTTTAAAATTTATAAACTCTGAATATTGGCTTAGTTTATATGTATTAGAACTGTTATGATTATTTCGTACTTAAGTTGTTTTTTTCCCCACACAAACCAATTAATCTTTTCTTAGTGCTATTGAATTGTGTGTCTTGCTCACACCAAGGTTTATTTATAATATGTTATCCTCTTACTTTCATAGTTTCATTTTTTGTGTTTATATTTTTGATCTGTCCAGAATTTATTTTCTTATATGGAGTGAGGTAGGAAAATGGCTACCTGTTTGTTGTAATACACTTTATTTGATGATCCTTTCTTTCAACATTTATTTTAAATCACCATTACCACATATTTGAGTATCAGTTTGTGTGTAAACTGTATTCTGGTCTGCTTATATGCCTATTTCTTCTGCAGTACAATGTTTTAATGATTTCAGATTCGTAACACTTAATAACTGACAGAATGAACTACCTAAACATTTTGTACAGACACTGTGGCGGATTCAGCTACATATCATGGCATTATGCCACGAATCCTTTCCAGCATTATTGGCAGAAATAGCCACCCTTAAAATATTCCCCTCATGATCCTCAGAGGTTCCAAGGGTACAGTGTCATGTGTACCCAGAAATGGGTTGCCCTCTTGCCCATTCCTGGGCTGCCTCCTAGGGACAGTGACTCCAGTTAACTTGCTACTTCAATAGGCACTACCATCTTCTGCTGGTGACTTCTGTCATCTTGTTTGACCCTGGGGAAAAGACTTACCTTCCTCTTTGTTGCCCACAGTAGAGACCAGACTTTCCTGACTTGTTCCCGAATAATGAAAGAAAGGGTCCAGATAGTACTTTATGAGAGCGGCCAAGCCCCCGTGGAATCCTTTCAGCCCTTACCAGGCTAGTGCTCTGCCTTCTTTGCTACCTGTTTCCAGGTCCCCAAAGGTAGTTCAGCTACCCCACTAGAAACCTTCAGTTATCAGCACTTCTTTAGAATTGGAGTCAAACTGACATCTGCACTAAAAGAAATGAGGAAGGTTCCCCCTCACCTGAGTCTAACACTCTCAACACCCTCCTCCCAAAATTCCTGCTGAACCAACCTCTCCCCTGGGAAACTGACAGTGAAAACATTTAGTCTTTTCAGAGGAAATTACATCTTTACTCAGAGAAATGTGGTCTGGATTTTGGATTTGCAGCCCAATAAGAAAATTGCCTAATGATATCAGGCCCTTCATATCTGTGGGTTCCACATCCATGAATTCAGCCAATTGTGCATCAAAAATATTCAATAAAAAATATGACAAAAATATAAATACAGTATAATGGTTATTTACATAGCATTCACATTTTATTAGGTATTATAGAGATTAAGATTTAAAGTATGCAAGAGGATAAGCATAGGTTATATGCAAATACTATACCATTTTATATAAGATATTTAAACATCCGAGTTTTGGTATCAGAGGGGGTCCTGGAACCAGTACCCCAAGGATACTGAGGGACAACTGTCTATTTCACAGACTGTATTGTGTTTTTGTTTTTTTGAGACAGAATCTTGCTCTGTTGCCCAGGCTGGAGTGCAGTGGCGCAATCGCAGCTCACTGCAAGCTCCCCTCCCGGGTTCATGCCATTCCCCTGCCTCAGCCTCCCGAGTAGCTGGGACTACAGGCGCCCGCCACCATGCCCGGCTAATTTTTTGTATTTTTAGTAGAGACGGGGTTTCACCATGTTAGCCAGGATGGTCTCGATCTCCTGACCGCATGATCCGCCCGCCTGGGCCTCCCAAAGTGATGGGATTACAGGCGTGAGCCACTGCGCCTGGCCGTCTGTATTGTTTTTACAAATGGGGCAGCAACCAAACCCAAATGAGGCTGCATCAGGCTCAGCCCTGTTCCTGTTTTGTCTCCCTGCACTAAGGGTTTCAAGCATATCTTAGGGCTGTGGTCAGCTTGTTAACCGAATCAGCCTTGAAACCTAACAGAATGTGACTTTACAAAAATTTCCTCATATTATGTTCTTTTTTAAAACTAGCTCCTTACAAATCGATCTTTATTTCAGAAATGGAAGGGGGAAAGGAATGGGGGAAATACTAAGTGAAATCACCTGTATTTTCTTAGGGACCCTAACTTAGACGTGACCAGCTATTTCTGAGATTCTTAAGTAAACTGTTTTTTCTATCTGAAAGTCTGACAGTCTTTGCCATGTTAAGCTATTTCATGTCTTATACTTAGACCCACCTCAGGCTACTTGGACAAATGCTCAAATAAATTGACCAAATGAAAAACGTGTTCAGAGGTTGAGTGACTTGGAGTAAGAACAAGTGAAGCAGAACTGAGTGGTGGAACTCAACCTGCGTCTGAAGTTTCAAAACACATCAAGTCTAGTCTTTTTGTATTTTAATAATATACAGACTTAGAGGGTGGAAAGAGATTAAGTGTTATGTGCTCATAAAATCAATTTATAAGTGACCTCATTATAGGGTCAGTCACCTCAAGATAATATAAGTTCATGATTTACTATATTAATGTAACCTTTGCTATGTATTAATCAGTATAAATTTATAATTCAGTAGTCTACAAATCCTAAACTTAAAGAATATTTTCTGAATTTGCTCTTTGATTACTCCACATCTCTGCATAGAATTTTCTGACACTCACTCATCAGGATGTGTTTATAAAGGGTTTTCTTTCTTCCTCTTCACATCTAAATGATACAGAATTACCCAAACTTCCTGTTGCTACTGAACTGAAGCAAGGGAAATTGAAACTGAAAATGTGAACCAGCGACTTTACCCAGAAGCACAGTTGTTGGCATCAATGAGATTATTTTTTAATGAAATTAAAGAAAGTAGAGGTTTCCTTTCAACTGACACTGTTTTTCTCCAGACTACTGTGCGGCAGGATGGTAGTTGTTTCCTCTCAAGGGAGCTAAAAATTAACTTCATCCTATGGCATGATGTATTAAAATCAGGAATGTTCATGGTAACTTTCTCTTTCATCTCTCCAATAGGTAATCTCTCTTAAGATCCAACCCAAGCTATTCCCTATATACAAGGTCAGCAAGCATTTGATTCATTTTGTCAGCTTTAATATAAATCAAAATCACCCCCAGGAGGCTGAGGTGTGGTAAAACACATAAAATTCCCTGTTGCCCTAATAGCCAGTCAGTCACCCCACTCTTTCATATGGGAAAGAACACCAGAAGCAATTTGACAAGTAACAATCGGGCTTCTAGAGACATGGACAATTGCTGTTAACTCTTGACTGTTTTGACAACATTTTAGAGCTATCTTTTAGGAATATTAGCCTCCCCCATTAACAAAACAGAGGGAAAAACTCATTCCTCAAGGACATCACTCTTCATTTAGTTCAACAGTTTGGATGGAGAAGGGAGATATATCTTGAGGGAACACAAGTACATTGATCCCATTTTCTACCTCACTACATTGCTTGCAGGAAGAGGTCAGCAACTTGGTTCATCCCTTTTTTTTCTGCTTCAGTATTTTCGTTGTGTCAAAGTAACCAGAGTTACTTACTTAAATTGCATATTGCATTTCCCCATAATTTCCATTGAATAAAATTTAGGTGTACACTTAAGCTTGCTGTAAACATGCAAGTGAGTTGGGAGAAAACACTACCATTAGAGAAGTGGAAAAAGACCAACCCCCTACTCCGTCACCACCAGTCAGGTCTTGAGTGAAATCTCCCACTTACTATTACATATTACTCTCACAGAGAATAAACACCATTTCTTTCAGTAAGGATCTTCTGATCAGTCATTATGAAGGGAGGACTAGCCAGACTGAGGGTGTGGTGAGGAACTAGGGGAAGCACAGACAGAAGAAACTGCTTTGACAGGAGAAGCAACTTTGAAGTGTTGCTTAGTCCAGGCTCTGACTTAGGGTTTGGTTTTTTTGAAGTCTTTGTCATTAACCCTTCCCTCACTTTCCTTCTACTCTTCAAGTCCTATTCTTACATTCGTAAGAATGACTTATTTTTGCCCCCAGGTATTTTGCTGGTCCTGGGATTGCTGAGAGGAAAAGATATAATCCTGCCCCCAGGAACTCAGTGTATAGAGATGGCTCCTCCAACTTAACTATTACAGAGAGCTGATGATACTTTTCAGACATGTCAATCCAAAATGACCGATTAAGGATAAGGACTTGGAAGTAAAGAACATATCTCAGAGACAACAAATGCCCATTCACCAAAGATAAAGCCATGAACTGTCCAGGGCGAATGAGCTTGCCGTTTGGAGGCTAAGCTTTACGTGGTAATTTGTAGAGTTTGGGGGAGGTCACTCAGTAACTTCTGTAATGAAAAGTTTTGTGGCAGCCAAGCGCAGTGGCTCACGCCTGTAATCCCAACACTTTGGGAAACTGAGGTGGGTGGATCCCTTGAGCCCAGGGGTTTGAGACCAACCTGGGTAACAAGATGAAACCTCATCTCTACTAAAAATAAAAAAAATTAGCCAGGTGTGTTGGCATACAGCTATAATCCCAGCTACTTGAGTGGCTGAGGCATGCTAATCAGTTGAACCTGGGAGGTGAAGATCACAGTGAGCCAAGATCGCGCCACTGCACCCCAGCCTGCGCAACAGAACAAGACTCTTGTCTCAAAAAGATAGAGTTTTATTGGTAGTATTTGTTCTCTATTAAGCCCTTCTATTGAGTTCTTGATTTCATTTATCAAATTTTTCAATTCTAGAATTTCCATTTGGTTATTTTTTTATATTTCCAGGTCTCTGCCAGTGTTCTCAATTTTAATTTTTATTTCCTTAAACATTTTAAGCATAATCATTATAGAATCCATGTTGGATAGTCATATTATCAAGATCCCCTATTGGTCTAGGTCTATTGTCTTATTTTTTTGGTATTCAGTTACATTTTCTGGTTATTTTTGGTTGAATTCTATCTTTGGCAGGAATATGTCAGTAGCCTTTTGAATAGGATAAATGAATCTGTTACACCTTATGGAAGCCATAAAATCTATGCTGCCCCACATGGTGGCAATACACAACTGAAAATCTAAGAACCCCACCGACCTTCTGCTGACCAACATCATAGTGAGGTAAAGAAGTCTCTGCAAAGAGTTTAGCAAAGGATTATCCTTAAAGAATCAAATGAGATTGTAACCAGTTCATCTTGCCTGCTGCCCAGATACAGCCAATTTTTAAAGACAGGAAAGTGCAATAGAGAAAGATTTTAATATGCATAGAGCCAGTTAAATAGGAGACCAGAATTTTACTATTATTTAAATCAGCCTCCCCCAAAATTTGGAGGCTAGGGTTTTTTAAAGACAGTTTGGCAGACATGAGTTAGTTCCTGGGTAGGGGCCGTAAGACCAGATGAGTCAGTTTACCAGTCTGGGTGGTGCCAGCTGATCCATCAGAATGCAGGGTCTAAAAAATATCTCAAGCACCAATCTTAGGTTTTACAATAGTAATGTTATCTATAGGAGCAATTGCGGAGGTTAGTAATCTTGTAACCTCTGGGTTCATGACTCCTGAGTCATAATTTTTAATCTTGTGGCCAATTTGTTGATTTTACAAAGGTGGCCTGGTCTCCAAGATACATTTTACCCAAGATGTAATATCACAGGAAACCAGAACCTTCCACTCACCTCTCATACACAACTGGCTTTATTAGTTTCCCACCACATTCAAGAGCACCTGATGCCCTAAACTGTTTAAGGTTGAGTTAAGGAGTGCTCTTTTCAAACTATCCCAACTTCCATGAAAACCAAAGGTATCAGAAGACCTAGAAAATATCTATAGAATTGGATATCTTGGGACATGAAACAAGTGGATACTTACATATGTGAATCTCACGTGTCTTAATATCCAGACTGATTCCACCTTGTCCTATTCTTACATACTATATATTTTTCTCTTGGGAAGTTTTCTACTACTAGCTTAGCATCAGCATGTCAGTTTGAGTCAAATTAACACTTTAAAAGATCCCCACTGGAGGTCAGTGAGTCAGGGCACCTGCTGCTTTACAGAAGGGCCCAGTTACAACCTGAGGAATAGCACTTCATCAGAGCTACCTCTCCAGGCCACATTCCCCACTACCCCAACCAACCACTCAGGAGAACTAAGATGGATTTGTGAGGAATAATTTCCTTGAGCCATTTTTCCAAAGATAGGCATTCTTAAATGGTATTCATTTGAACTTTGACACAACGCCATTATTTTGTAAATGCCATATCCTGGATAACTAACTATGGCTGACAATCTACCCCTCATCACGACTGTGCTCAAATGCAGATACCTCTAGTGCATCATTGAACAAAATGAATTTCACATACTTAAGGCCTCTCTGAAATTTTCACCTTTCAATTGTTCACTTTTGGAACTTTTTTTGCAGGGATGAAACTGAAACTTTAAAAAGAAAAATTGAAGCTTGTGATGGGATTCTAAAATCTAAACAATTTACTTTCCAATCTTATTTTAAACTGTTAGATCATTTGCCCATTTATTACCAACATGAAAACAGACATGTGCGCATGGACACAAACAGGCACACGTGTTGAAGGCCTCTAGCAAACAGTCTATACTCAAGGTTGATGAGACTTGTTCAATTCTATTGCTAGCCACAGATGAGCATACAGGAAGGTGGTAGGACCCAGGTATATCCGACCCACAGCCTGTGGGCTGCATGTGGCCCAGGACAGCTTTGAATGTGGCCCAACACAAATTTGTCAACTTTCTTAAAAAAAATTCTTTTTTTAAGCTCATCAGCTATTGTTAGTGTATTTTATGTGTGGCCCAAGACAATTGTTCCATTGTGGCCCAGGGAAGCCAAAAGATTGGATACCCCGTAGTACCTTTGACATTGACGCCTATGGGGAAATGGAGGGAGCAGAATTGGGTAGAGGGAGAAGCTGGACCATTAAGCAGTCCTAGCAAAGGCCTAAGCCAGTTCCTCAGGGAAACTGTGCAGCCAGGATAGCCCTTCAGTCTTGTTCTACTTGAGTCTGTCCTTGCTACCCCAATATTTACCAGTCATTGGAGGAGGACTGACCTTGGACAAGGTAGGAGGGAGGAGCCATGACCTTGGACAAGATGGCTCTCACCAACTCCTCTTAATTCCCTAAGACCTCAGCTGAGGGTCATCAGCTGCCAACACTCCCAGCAGCTGAAGAATGGGTGCCTCAAACTTGAAGTGGGGACTGGCCCACATACCACAGTGTTCCCTATAGAATGACAGTTTTTAAAAAAAGTGACCATGAAGCTCATCTACAGCTTCTGTCTTCAAACCTGTAATTTTTTTCATTTTGGTTTTTCAAGATTATCCCAGACTCTCCCATTTCCAGTAGATTTCTTTGTGCTTTGATTTTTGTTTGGTCGTTTTTCTTTTTTCTATTTCTATTTTGAGACAGGGTCTCACTGTGTCACCCAGGCTGCAGTGCAGTGGCATAATCATGGCTCACGACAGTCTCAAACTCCTGGGCTCAAGAGATTCTCCCACCTCAGCCTCCTGAGCAGCTGGGACCACAAGCATGTGCCACCATGCCCAGCATTTTGAAAAAATTTTTTGTAGACATGGGGTCTCCTATGTTGCCCAAGCTAGTCTCAAACTCCTGAGCGCAAACAATCCTCCTGCCTCAGCCTCCCAAAATGCTGGGTTTACAGGCATAAGCCAGTGTGCCTGGCTTGATTTTCAATATTTAAAAAATTCCAATTTGAAGATTGAAAAGCAGACTAAAATAATATTGGCCTAAGAACTGCCAAAAAATTCTCTGGACAACTACAAGGTATTCCTTGCTCCAAAACAGTAATTTCAGATCTGCCAGAACCAATCTGGGCTTCTGTGAAAAGGAGAATTGAGCTTAGGAAGGAGGGAAGTGGGTGGCTGCCAGTGCAGTGTGATTGGAGTGGCCGTGGAAAGATTTCCCAGACCTATCTGCTCTGAAATCATCTTTATTCATGACAACTTCTGAACTCCAGAAGTGCTTACCTGTCAGTGTCACTCACCCATCTCCTCTTGCTGTTTTTCATTTTGTGTCTAACTGAAATCCTAGGCTTGAATACCTGAGGCCCCAAACCTCTCAAGGTCAGGTCAGCCTGCTATTCGTCTATGTCCATGGGACCCACAAATGCAGCAAGTGAAATTGCCATCATTCCTGCGCCTTGGTTTTTGCCCAACATAGGATATGATTATACCTACATGGAGCTGCAGTGAAAGGCATGATATGTGCTAATACTTCACCTGGAGATTGGTAATTACCAGCTGATAAGATTGAAGGCTGAATGAGAGCCACTGGGGGAAAAGGGTGCTGAACAGGGAAGTGGACAAACAGCTATGGTAGGCAGAATTTCTGAAAATGCCCTCAGGGATGTCCCATCCTAATCCTCAGAACCTGTGAAGATTGAGATATCACTTCCATGATTATGTTATAAGGTACAATTAACCTTAGGATAAGGAGTGTGCTTGCATGGGCCTAGTGTAATCACATAAGCCTGTAAAATTAGCTTTTCCAAAGAGGGGCAGAAGTTAAAGAGTTGCTGCTTTGAAGATCGAGGGGACCACATGAGAGGCAATGTGGATGGCCTCTAGGAGCAGAGAGAGGACCCCAGCTGACATACAGCAAGAAAACAGGGACTTCAGTCTTAAAACCACAAGGATGGAATTCTGCCAATATTCTCAATGAGCTTGGAAGTGGATTCTTACTCAAGCCTCCAGGGAAAAGCCCGACAATACTTCAATTTTGGCTTGTGAGACTCTGAGTATAGAACCCAACCTATCCTGCCTGGAGTTGTAACCTACAAAAGTGTGAGATGATAAACTGGTGTCGTTTTAAGCTGCTAAGTTTGTGGTAATTTGTTGCTGCAGCAATAGGGAACTAGTACAGTAGCCAAGACAAACAAGTCTACTTGTCACTATTTTTGAAAAACACTTTCTTTGGAAGAAACTGGAATCTGCCTCTAAAACCATCTGGCATCTGGCATAAGGGGAAGGCAGACTGAGATCCAAAACTATTATGTGCTGGCTTGAGCTTCAACTTTATGTATACCAAACCATTTATACCTCACACTTGCCCTCTGTGACAAACACTACACTATTATCCCAATGTTATCTCCATGGGCTTCTAACTGCTGTTCGGAGAAATGAAATGATTGGTCCAGTAAGTTCTCAATCCTAGCTGTGCACCAGAATCACCGAATCACCTGAGGTTTGCTTTGCTTTGTTTTGTTTTTAAGCTAATGAGCTTTTAGAAAGTCATGATGCTGAGGCCTCAACCCTGACCCACTGAATCAGGGAGGCCCAGACCTCTTGCACTTATGAAAGCTCCTGGATGATTCTGATAAAACCCAGATGTTTGGCAACCAGTGGTTTAAAGTGTGGTTAATGGACACCAGCATCAGATGCCCACAGGGTGGTGGTAGCCACTGATATTGTGTCCCTAACAGCCATCCTCTACTACCTCACTTACAACAGGACCTCAGGTGTGCTCAGATGGCCACATGCCTGGCCAAAGGGTACAAAAACCATGGTTGTCTCAATTTTCAGCTCTAGTCATGTTATCACATTTCTCTTTCCCAATACCATCCTGTGAAGGTTAATTTCATGGAGCAACTTGACTGGCCATGGGGTTCCCAGATTAAACATTATTTCCAAGTGTGTCTATGAGAGTGTTCCCAAATAACACTAGGATTTGAATCAACAGACTCAGTAGATTGTCCTCCCCGACATGGGTAGGCATCATCTAATCTATTGAGGGTCTCAATAGAACAAAAGGTGGAGGAAGGAGGAATTTGCCTTCTTTTTCCTGCCTCATCTCTTGACCTGGGTCATCTCATCATCTCTAGTCCTTAGACTGGGATTTGCACCATCAACTCCCCTGGTTCTCAATCCTTTGGACTTGGACTGAATTACACTTTCAGAGGCATTTGAACGAGAGTGACTCCATCTTGCATAGGGGCTAGGTAAAATAAGGCTGAGACCTGCTGGGCTGCATTCCCAGGAGGTTAGTAGGCATTCTAAGTCACAGGATAAGATAAGAGGTGGGCACAAGATACAGGTCATAAAGATCTTGCTGATAAAACAGGTCGCAGTAAAGAAACTGGGCAAAACCCACCCATACCAAGATGGCGACGAGAGTGGCCTCTGGTTATCCTCACTGCTCATTTTACGCTAATTATAATGCATTAGCATGCTAAAAGACACTCCTACCAGGGACATGACAGTTTATAGATGCCATGGCAATGTCAGGAATTTACCCTATATTGTCTAAAAAGGGGAGGAACCCTCAGTTCTGGGAACTGCCCACCCCTTTCCTGGAAAACTCATGAATAATCCATCCCTTGTTTAGCATATAATCAAGAAGCAACAATAAGTATAAGGAGCTGAGCAGCCTTTGCAGCAGCGCTGCCTATGGAGTAGCCATTCTTTATTTCTTGACTTTAATAAACTTGCTTTCACTTTACTCTATGGACTTGCCTCAAATTCTTTCTTGTGGGAGATCCAGGAACACTCTCTTGGGGTCTGGATCAGGACCCCTTTCTGGTAACACCACCACCAGCTTTCTGCAGATGGCAGATTGTGGGACTGACTTCTTAACCTTCATAACTGCATGGCCAATTTATCATATTAAATCTTATTTTCATTGTATATATCTGCATCCTACTGTTTCTCTGAAGAACCCTAATACATTTCCATCTCTTTGCAGCTAGAATCAGCCAAAAACATAAGGAGACTCCACCAGGAGTGGGGAGTTCTTGAGAAAGCTTTTGCTTCTGAAAAAAGATAAAAGTACACAGGAGAGCTGTCTGGTGCCATTCCTTGAGCATGTGAGAGACTGTGTCACTGGAAGCAGCAGTTATCTCTGGCCATAAGTTGAGATGACTGGGTGAAACGCTAAAATGTTGAGAAGGTAGGACAAAAAGAAAGAACCGGGGACCCTGATGACATTGTTGAGGTGCATCAACCCTAGAACCATTATTAAGAGATTTATTATGTGAGATATTATTATTTACTGTTTTACTACTTGCAGCTAAAAGCGTTTCTAACTGTGTACAGGACTACTTTTAAACACAAGAAAGAATTTCTGGTGTTGAGGACTGGGTTATTTGCATTAACAACAATCCAATTCTTTGCGCACTGAAGTCTAAGTCACCCGCATTCTAAGGTCACCTACACAGATAGTGATGAAGCTGCTTCTAACTGGTCCATGTTTCTTCCACTCTATGGTACTAAAAACAAATAGAAAAACACTCACATTCCTCCCTTTTTACACACTCCCTGTGGCAATGTTGGTATTAGACATAGCAGAAAATAATAACTAAGAAAATAACCTGAAGAAAACATGTCTACAAGCTTTTTGTTAAGGAAAAAAAAAACCCCAATCTTTAAAGCACATATTTATTTTAGAAATAAATCAGAAATAATAGGCATATGGGGAGAAATGAGAGAAAGGAAGGAAAGCCAAGATAGTGTTCATTTTTCACATTAATTTCAAAGAACAAAATATGAGATGGGGGGTCAGGGGTTTCTGAAAATGCTCACCACAACCAATTTACACAACTTTTCAGAAATATGTTAACTCTGTATCAGAACACACTTTAATAATCTAGATATATAGAGAGACACAATCGGTTTGTCTAAAGAAGCTTCCAGATTTCCCATTTAGTGTGTCTTTTACCTTCACCATAACCCTAAGTCATCTCTGATAGTTCTCATTTTGGAAGTGATTCCATGCATGGAAAGTTGTGTGTGGGCTCCCTAAAGAGAGTAGCTGCGTCCCTTTTGTTCATTGGCCTACCCATAGCCTGCAGCACAATGCTTTGAACATAGGGACTATTCAACCAATGTCAACTACAAGATCACAGAAGGCCCCTTATACTTTAGGAATGTGTGTCTTGTGAGACACCTGGGATATATCGCTAGCTCATTTTCTCAGACAAAACCCAAACCACAGAACAGTGACATACTTCTGTAAAGGTCACAGGGTGAAGCAGCTCTCTCCAAATTTATTCCTGTGCACTTTTCCCCAAGTTTATTCCCAACAATGCTTGATACACTGTTCTTTAAAACCAGCCTCAGACACATCTGTTCTATGAAGACTAAATGGAACAGAGAAGTAGCTATTTACTCTCAACAAACAACATTCTGCCATTTAAAAGGAAAAAGTGAACTTTGTGGGTTCCTGTTGTATTATTAGGATTTAATTTCCTTCAGATGGAGATGTGTAACTGATATTACATATTATATACTGTACAGTCACTAATATAGAGAGATTTAATATGCATTCACTATGACAATGCATCAGAGAACATGGTTTTTTGTTTGTTTGTTTTGTTTTACCCTTTTATCTTCATACCCCGGTTTAATGTTTTGCAAAAAGAATCGGCATTTCATTAAATATATAAATAAATAAAAGACTGGTTTTTCCAGATTCACTAAACAGGTGTTGCTTAAGGCAAAATTTTTATAAACTAAAAACAAAACAAAGGAGTCAGAACTCAGTTTCTATAACTGTTCCAACATGAAAAGGACTAGTTATTACCTTAGAGGAAATGTCTTATAATGAATTGAAGATTTTTATTGAATCTGAATTGGTCTCTTGCCCAACACTAATACTGACATTTTTCCTGCTGAGTTGCAATTGACAATTCACTTTTGGAAGAATTTATGGGAAAATATAGCATTATTCTATTTCCCGACCACAAGTTTTGTTTTATTTCTCACACTATATAGATGATGAGTCTCAGAGAACTGGGGGCTTCTTTGCTCCTTGATGGGGAAACTCAGCTGTGTGCTTCATGCAGGGCTGTCCATAGCCTACAGCACATGGCTTTGAACATATGAGGGGGTGTTCAACCAATGGCAACTGCAAGATCCCAGAAGGCTCCTTACACTGTGGGGACTGACGGCCTCTTATTCCCCAATAACTCCTGTGGTGTTTCCAGCTTCACTCTTACATTGGCAAGTAGGCATGGAACGCACCAACTGCAGTGCGAATGAACTATGCACCTTATTACTTCAAACATTGAAACTCTGGTATTAAAAAAAAAAATTTTTTTTGAGACGGAGCCTCGCTCTGTCACCCAGACTGGAGTGCAGTGGCGCGATCTTTGCTTACTGCAACCTCCGCCTCCCGGGTGCAAGTGATTCTACTGCCTCAGCCTCCTGAGTAGCTGGGATTACAGGCACGCAGCACCACGCCCGGCTGATTTTTGTATTTTTAGTAGAGACGGGGTTTCACCATGTTGGTCAGGCTGGTCTTGAACTCCTGGCCTCGTGATCCACCTGCCTTTGCCCTCCCAAAGTGCTGGGATTACAGGTGTGAGCCACCGCGCCTGGCCCATTAAATTTTTCATGTGAGAAGATATACTTGTTATCATGAACACACAAGGGAGGGATTTGATGGTAGCCAAGCATTGAGGACATGTGAGTTTGTGAGACTTGAAAAACTCTGGATACCAACATCTGATCAAGTGGAAAATTCATATGCCTAGCAAAAGTGGCCCCTGTGACTGGTGAACTTGGTGGCACTGACATTTTTTCTTTAATTGCATTGAAAGGGGATGGATCAAACAAGCTTCAGCATGTTATTTAATTATGAGATCTGTTTTAAAATTTAAGTGAAAAACCAGGATATCTAGAAGCAAGTTATAGAGAATGCAAAACCTATTCCCCTTTAGGTATTCAGCTTGATGCGCCAAGTGATATTAATGGCTGTAGTCAGCTGTTGTTATTTTTGCAGTATCTAAGGGAGAGAGCATATATGAATTCTTCTCTTGTGAACTGCTTCAGTTAACTACGAAAGGAATCAATGTGTCCAATCTCATTCAAGATTTCTTTTTGAAACATTAGCTAATACTTCATGTGTGTGGATCAATTCTTACTGAGGGTACCTCCTGCTATGCTTGGTAAAACATCGAGCTTTGCTGCCTAGAATACAAAATAAAAATAAATAAAAATGAGTAGCTATTTGTATAATGCACTATTGTGCACTTGCTGCAAGAAGTTTACCTGCAAAAACAAACAATGTTCGGTCTTCTTTATAAGGTAACAAAAACTCCACCAAGAAAAAGATCCAAAACTTTGCCTCTTCATGATTTTTTTAAAAGGAATTGGTAAGCTGGCACATCCATTTCCATATAGAAATTAGGTGGCTCCCCACTGCAACATGTTTATTTTGCAGCTAGATGAAGTTATGAAAATTACTGAAGCACTTCTCTCTTTCATCCTTCTGAGAGGGTAGTCTTCCCTTAAGTTGTCTTGGGTGCCCATCTAATTGAAGAAAGAAAGAATGCAAAAATACTATATTTTTCCGATTCTGGCATTAAAAAATAAGATTATGCAGGGAAAAAAAAAAAAAAGACTTTCAAGTCAGATTATTTCCTTGAGAGATTTCCCAAATACTCTGTCTCCTCTTTAACATAACACAGTCTGAGCCTGGAGAATCCAGCTTATGGAATTCTCCTGTGGGCTAGAGGAGAAACCTTTGCTCCCTATGACAGCAAAGCTTCAAGACCTGCTGCTACATGGCAGAAGATATGACATTACAAAATAGACAACCCACCCGTTTTTTTCCCTGAAGGATGGTGGAAGAAGGAAGCAGAATGGAAAAGAAGAACTAGGAAAGCCAAGTACAGAGATGATGTGTGTTCCAAGCACCACCCACCTTACCCCACCCCCGCCCTACCCAGCTTAGAGGACTGAGGAAAATGCAGAATTAGGGATGGGTAGGGCTGCTCTTGTCCTAGTTCTCCCTTTGGGACTGGGGGGGACGGCCTCATAGGCTGTTCTGCACCACTCAGAGAGAATCCATGTCACTTGGCAGTACGGTAGGTCAGGAGAAGATTGTGGTTGCCCCATGTGGCTCTGTGGTATTTACATAAGATCCTGCAGCTGCTGAGTCCCTGGTGGGGAGTAGCCCAGTGGGTGTTGTTATAGTGGCAGTGGGGTGCCCTGTAGAGAGCATTATAGAGTGGGTCACCAGGCCCAGGATTAGAAGTGTCTGTAGCCCTCGAGGAACCAGGACGGGGCTGAATCAGTCAAGGAGAGATGAGATGACTGAGTGGCCACAAAGTCTTCCCACCCCCACCCTATCCCAGATGAGCCCAAGCTCTAACCAAATGAAGAGCAAAGAAAGAATGATTTCTTCTCAGGGACCGCGTTAATGATTCCCAACCATCAGCATTGAAGAAGAGGTCTGGAAGAATGTGAAGAATGCTAAGGCTTGTGTGGAGGATAGAGGGGAGCATAAAGATAATCCACAGCCTGCAGGCAGGGACTTCATGGACACTCTGCATGCTGCAGCAGCCACAGAATTCAGCCACAGGTGCCAGCTGGGCGAGTACCAACCAGGTGGATTAGGTCCACCACCCAGAAGATGCATAAAAAACCACACCTGTCCCCCCAGCTCCACAGAAGCTATCTTAGGGAAGAATCAGTGGGGATACTCAAGATCAACAGTGTGGAAGGCTCTTTTTCTGTCTTTTCTCCAAGAGCTGAATATTATCTGAAGAGATTACTTACTAATTGGAACTAAGATTTCACCCAGATAGGGCTAAAAGTTAGAGATTTTTCCCCCCACTACTAGAGATTTCAGAGAGAAGTTCACAACATTTATAGATAAAAATAAAGGAGCATATCTCAATTGTGGTATAAGTTAAATTTGTAACTATTATATTTGCTTTTGAAAGCCATAAAAGTCTGCTTATTTATAACCAAATAATGCCATAGTTGACAATTTTAAAAAATAGAAAGTTTATCCTTTACCTAACATATGAAGTAGCTATATTCAAACATGAAAATGAACACAACTAATTCATCTAAATATTGATCTAATAAGAACATGGTGTGACCAGAGAGAAATTATTTGCTCTTATAAGAAGATTTTAGTGGGGGATAAAGCACATTGAAATAATTTTCCTTTTCTTAGAGAAACTGTTTTAACCAAATGAAAAAAATGACCATTGCAACTGATATGATGACATACTTTGCAACAATTGAGTGACTCATTTTTATGGATTTTTTTCCACTAGACATTTCATGTAGAAAAAAGCAAAAACGAAGGATACTGGTTTTCAAAAATTTCAATTCTATCCATGATTGTCTTCTAAATAAATTATTTTTACTTAATTACAACTCAGTGAATATATTTTAACAAGAAAGGCTTAGGAATTTCTGAGAACTTGACTAGCATTTTCTACAAATGGCAAAGAGAGCAGTGAAGATTATGTGATTTTAGATTTTTCTCACTTTTACACATCAAAATAAGGACTAGAAATTGATGTTGACATGAATATAGTTATTTCCAAGGGAAATGTCCTTATTTCTTGAATATCTGGGAACAAAAGCTAAAGGAGTATATATTATTTTTATATGGCAATAACTTTAATGTGTTATTATTAATTCAGGGTTATAATAAACTCTAGTTGTGTTTTCACTCTATAATTATAATTAGTTAAAAAGTATATCCTCTCATCATTATGTCCGTGATGCTTACATGATGCTCATCATGTCAACATTCAATACATTAGCTCAGTGTCATCCCTTCCCTCCAGTGTTCTTCCAGCTGGCAGTCCTGTACATCCATTTGTCAATGGCAGCTCCTTTTCCTTCTTCATTGGCAATCAGTCTAGCTCTAGTTTGAGAAAAAAAATGATGCAATTGCCATATGATTAAGACCAGAGTTCAAAATTCAAACTCAGCACAGCTTTCCAAAGATCTGGTACTTAAGTTCCGTTCCTATAGCAGCAACTCAACACAAAGCCCACTGCCCTGATCTAAATGTAACCAAAACTTAATGTAAGCTTTCATTTACCTCTCATTTTAAACCATGTCTTGTAGGTTTTGATAAACTATATGTGTTACGAAGCAACTGGAAAAGCTAGGGCACTGTATAATCACTGTCGATGTAAAACAAATGTAGTAACTCTGTCTAAATTGTAAGAGCACATGTTGAACATAGAATCATTTCAAGCAAGCATTTTCTCATGAGCTATTTGATCTTGAAGGCTCAGCATGTTGACATTCAATACATTAGCTCAGTGTCATCCCTTCCCTCCAGTGTTCTTCCAGCTGGCAGTCCTGTACATCCATTTGTCAATGGCAGCTCCTTTTCCTTCTTCATTGGCAATTAGTCTAGCTCAAAAACGTTGGGGCCTGTACCCGACATCTCAGCCTTCCTCCCTCCTTACTGTCCTTGTTGTTGTCCAGTTATTATATCTTCTCACATTCCAATGGGCACCAGATTCATTTTCATAAAAGTGGGTAGTGTGGAAAATCCTTACATGTATAGCATTTTGTTGAAGTGTGCATTGGTTAGAGTTGAGCAATTAGAAAGATTGTCTAGATTCAAAGGCAGTTTTTCTACCAGATGTCTGCTTCTCCTGAGAAGAAAGTCTGCCTCACACAGTTTCATCCCCAGGTCCCAAGGGGTCCAGTGGGGTGTCTGAGCTTGCTTCTTGGGAACAAAGACATCTGGAGTTCTCCCACACTGCCCGTGCTGTGCAGATGTCTGGGAGGCTCTCCTCTGCTGACTTGATGCTTCCATTTCTCATTGTGTCTAGGTCAGTCTGGCTGTTCACTTCGGTATCTCAGCCACCCACCCCTTCTTTCTTCCAACAAGCGCTTAAAGTAGATTCCGTATTGGATGCATATACTTTTTTTCACAATTTTATCAAGAAATCAACAAAGTACTGCAGCATGTTTACTAATGCTGCAAAGACAAGTCCCTCATACAACCCTTTTCCAGTCTCCACACTGCCTCGGCTCCTGCCAGTCTCAGAGACCCTACACTTAGACCTTCCTGTTTTCCACAAGGACTCTGCCTCTTTGGCCCAGTCGCCTGGGTCACCTGAGCTCATGGCTCTCCATCCATAACCAAAGACCTATCTGAGTGCCACCCCCTTGGGAGGAACTCCTAGGAAACTCACACAAATTTTATGGATATAAAACTTACTAGATATAAAATATCTAATGGGTATACATGAATTTATTTCTGCGTATGTTTTTGGTTAACAAAAGAATTTTACATTAACAGCAGCTCCTATCAGGGTACTTAGAAAAAAAGAGAAAAACAACAAATTAGTCATAGACAAAAGGAAGCAGAGAAAGTTGGCAGGAAAGGAATAGAGATATGTGTAATGGAATACTGAAAAGATAAAAGAAGATAGTGTAAAATAACCTAAGGCCTAAGAACCAAAGCATGTGAGGATATATGAGCAAAGAGAAGTACTGAAGAACTGGGATGCTGGGAAGTAGGTGATGGGTGTCAACAACCTAAGTTACAAATTCAGAAAAAGATTTGCAGCAAATATGGCTAGTTATCTATGGGATTCCTTTTTCCTTTTCTTTTGAAATAACAAAATACTTACTTGTTTAGGGCAGAAATTTGATCAGTTCAAAATATTTAAGTTCCTAGATGCCCCCGCTTTGGCTAAGGGGCAGATGTGACACCAATGAGATGCAGGTGAATAGGGTTCTAGAGGCTTTCCTTCCATAGCAGGGGACAAAGCCTCAGAAAGAAAAGCATGTTGCTATTCCCCTCTGCTCTTTCTCCTAATTCCTGCCTGGTGAGTGCTCCTGATGCTGACAGATGCGGTAGCTATCTTGCAGCCACGATGAAGAAAACAGCATGACTAAGGACAGAAGGAGCTGAAAGGGGGATGACACACGATTTCTGATGAAAGCCTTGAGCCACGACATTTTAAAAATGAAACTAGATACCTCTTACTGAAATGATGCAGGGATTTCCAGTTAAATTTCCAGCAAAAGAATGAAAAATGGAAATTAACTATAAATCACTTATTTATGTAAAATAATATTAACATAATTTCTATTTGGGGTTCTGTCTTTGTTGTTGTATTTTAGTAAACCTTAAAATATAGGAGATTTAAAATTTACTTATAAACTGAGTCTGCCAAGTGCTTTCTATTTCTTTGTGTATGGCTTTAAGTTCTTCAGCCTTAAATAGTACTTCACTGTGTGTTTTCAGGAACTTACATCTGTTTGGGGAGGAACTGCTATGTTATAATCCTCTATGACTTTAAGTTCAAGGATATACACACCCCAGCAATCACAGTCTTACAGCCACTAATTCAATTCTTCTTACAGCTCTTGGGGTTTGGGTGTAACCCTTAGGAGCTAGGTTATTAGCTGAATAAGGAACTAACACCTCCAACAATGCTGTTCACTCAGCAGGTTTCTTAAAAAACTCTTTGTTATCCAAGCAACTCCTAAGGATATACACTCAAGATGAGTTATGGAGAATTAATTACTGACTCCTGAGAATCTAAGAATGGGCAGCAGCCCAGGTGTTCTCATCCTTGAATCATGCTGTTTCATAGATGCAACTTACCTTAGGTCAACTTAGTGTTTATTTTTGATAGTGCAACAAGTATAGACTTCAGACATTTTTCCAGTGACTTCCTTTAGGAAATCTGAGTATATATTTGTTAACATTAATATGCGATACGAATAAGCTTTCTAAAATTTGGACAAGTGGAAAAAAGTGGTATTTCTGTTCTTTGAATAAAAAGCAAATGTATTTAAAACATATGCATAATATATCAGTAGGTAAATTTATCAAAAGGAAAAAATGATCAATCCGATTTAAACTACCCATTTTACAACTACAATAGTTTCTTATTCAGAAATTTATTAGGTCAACTTAAGTACTATTTATTACATCAGAACTACCAACACCTTTATTACCCTGTTTGGAAGACCGAACATGGATCAGATGTTAGTTCCACCTTAGATACAGCGAATCATTTCTTTCCATTTTAATAGCTGAAATTTAGAAAGCAAACGGATCCAGAGAGGATATGCCCACAAGCAGGAGATGAACGTGTTCCAAATGGCAGTGTATTTCCAAGGAGACTTACAGGCTTTTTATTCCAAGGATTGGCTCAATACTTCATTACTCAGAAAATGTGTTTGATCAGGCGAGACCTTCAAATTTGAGCTCCTCTGCAGTCAGGGGAATGCTAATGACTGTCTGACAGCTTGTCACAGACATTGGATTTTTTTTTTTCGTAGCATCCCTGGCCAGATTTCCTCTTTTCTGGCAGCTGTGCTGGTGCAGACTGCCAAGAGGCACTATACCCACCATCTTGAGAGGATTCTGTTTCCAGCAAGCCTTCTTTTACTGTCATCTATGTATTACATCTCTATTTCAAGTCTCTCCAGAATTTATAGTCATACTGGGGGTTTAGTTTCAATTTGCATTTGTTTGTTATGTGGCTTTACATGACTTTTTGTCTACTTCATGAATCTGTCTGATCTTCCCAGTAGATCAAAGTACCCAGAGGATCTGATTCTCTTTGACATAGAGAAGCTCCCCAGAGACCATGCCTTTGATTTCATTTATAGCCCTTTAGGATAGTGTTTCCCCTTCAAACTCTCTTGCAGACTGGTAAATGTCCTAAATTATTGAGTGGGGAATAGAAGGAAGGGAGTAGGAAGTGAAACCCAAGACAAGTCACAATACCTGTTAATAAAAGGGAGGGGTTGCTAGGCAGGAAATCTTTGCCACTCTGGTCTTATCTCTTAAAGAACACTACCCAGGATTGCTCATCAATCATTGTCAACTATTTACTTTTACCTTAGGGTAAAATGACCTTATATGCAGGTAGTAGTAATTATTAGAGTAATATATGATACCTAAACAGTATCTGCAGGTGGTAATAACAAATTAGAGTTGTGACAGGGCAGTGCTTCACAAATGTTCCAACTCAAGGTACAATCTCAAACTTGTTCCAGCTAGTACATGCCCAAGTATAGGGGTTAGGGGCTTTGTCTTCTACAACTTCACCATTCCTAAGGTGTTTAGATCCAAGTATCTAATAACTTATTACTCTGGTTTTTAAAAAGGACAGTTGTTCACATGAGAATAATTTCAATAGGGCTGAGATTTTTTGGAGCATGGTAGATGGGCATCACTCCCACCAAGGCTTGCAGGCAAAGAGGAAGTCAGACATTGACATTTCTCAGCATGGGTACATGTGCTGCAAGTCACCTATTGGTCAGTTGTGAGAGCAGGTGCAGGAGAGTGTATATACAAGTCAACGCTGGGAGAGGCATGTATAAGAGCTGAGGGCTTATAGCAAAGCTTGGGCAAAGTAAGGGGTATGGTTGAGCCAGGAAGTCTATGAAAATGAAAAGGCCAGGGTTAGAACCTCAGGCCTCAGATCTTGGTTAAATCCTAAAAACTGCTCATTGTGCTTCTGTTGCAGACAATACATAGGAGTGAATGAGACAGAAAGCGAGACCTTGAGGATGATTAAGAAGAGCAAGTACAACATGGCTGAGACTAAGTGTCCAGGGAGTTGAGAATAAGTGGCCTATTGTCATGTCCTATATAAGTAGAGTATGTGGATGGGAGGCCAAGAACACACCAACAAATAAAATGTTGAATACATCAGTCAAGGGCCTATCGAGATGATCAGGATGCTGGCTATTGGAATGTTTATCCTCCCACCCCACCCCAGAAGAGGACCTTCTTGGCTTGTTCACCGCTGTTTCCCAGCCTGGCACACAGCAGATGCACAATGAATATTCATTAAAATCAATGATTAACTAAACTGGCTAGTATTCCATCTCACTTTCATTACTGGAGAACTGAAGAGCCAGCTAGCCTACAAAAACTCATTCTGGATTTAGAAGCAATAAGAAAACATGCGTTCAAATAAAATCAGAGAATCCTTCTAATGTTTCTTCATGTGTCTCTCTTTTCCCATCCCCAACACCATTTATTTATTTTTCTTGACCTTCAAAGGATCTGTTTTGTCCATGAGTCCCAAAAATAGCCCCCAAAGTGGTTCTCCTCACCTACCCCACCCCACGGATGCTGCATCACATGGTAGGGTGTTACCTTGCTCCTCCATGCAGGGAGCTTTTCTCAGCACCACTAAGGTACCAGGGAAGTGGTAACTGGGAACAATTTTTCCCAATATAGATAAAGCCTGGATTAAAAAGCACGGTGATACATAGGCAAGGGGTAGATGGGGCCTTCCTAGAGGACACGATGTCTTCCTGAATTTAATCCATTAATAATCAACAAAGCAGCCCTACTGATTTAATGCCTAGGCTTTGCTGCCTGACTATATTTAACAAAGCTTTCGAATGGCAGGGTGATTTCCTACAGGAATGCTGAGTTTTTTCCAGGGACAGATGTAGCCTTGGTACATTGTCTGGTTATGTAGAAGTTTTTTTTTGTTTTTTTGTTTTTAACTGCACTTGTGCTGTTCTCCTTTTTTCAGCTCGTAGCTGGAGACCCTTTGCTGCTACCTCAAAACCTTTTTGAAATTAACCAGTAATAAATAAGATCTTTCTCTATAGACAGCTTTTTCCAAAGGAATAAAAGAATTAGAAAATATGGAGGATCCATAGTATGCATGCCTTTGGTTTCCTGAGGTCCCTTAGGTGATATGGAATTCTTTAAAAATGTAGATAGATTTTGATAACATCATAATCAAGATCCTAAGAAATCACTAGCATCCATCAGACTGTAAAGTTTCTGAGCAATTCTCTCCCCAACCCCCATCCTGAGCCTAACATTGTGACTTGCTCACAGCCTCACTGGATAGATAATGGTTAGATAAATGAAAGCATTCATTAATCAATGTGATGTGAAGAATTTGGATAAATGATTCCTATTTCTCTCAGTCTAACAAGGGGAAGAGTAGTCCAATAAACATATCTGTAAGTTTGATAGAATTTGTAAATTCTTTTGAATATTTGGAAATCTGATTTCATTTTTAAGACACACAGAGCCTATTATGATAGAGCAGTGAATTTTATTCAGTTAGGTAATTTTGCGCTTATTTTTAACCAGTTTGTTGTTTTTCTTCTTTCTTGTGGTTTTCACTATAATATTCATGGATCCTATTAACAGTAAAGAAAGTGGCAGATGCCAGGCATGATAGCTCATGCCTGTACCCAGCACACTGGGAGGCTGAAGCAGAATTATTTGAGGCCAGGAGTTCAAGACCAGCCTGGGCAACATAGTGAGACCCTTTTTGTTGGTTTTTTTTTTTTTTTTTTTTTTTTAAGGAGAAAGTGGAGATAATAGGTTACTCCATGGTGAGGCTTGGGATGGTGGTGGGAATGGAGTGGAGGAAGGACTCCCTTCCCAATGACTAGATATGTCTTAATTTGTAAGAGGGCTCTCTCCCTTGTGACTTTCTCTCCTTTACCTATGTCAACTTTGTGTTGGGAGTGTTCAGTACAGTATGTGAATGGAAAATTCAGAAATGAATGTACCAATAGAAATAAAGATACATGTGGGTGTTGCTTTTTCACTTTTTCAATGAAGATCTGATCCTTTGGTGCTTTACTTGGTCCTAATCCCACTTTTCTGTGAGTTGTGGCTGAGGACTTGTCCTTAATTATAAGATTCTGGTTGTTGAAGCTGTTGTTTACGCATGAAGGACTACTCAGAATATCACTGTAATTACACATCTGCCCCTCTGAGTTCTTCAAAAATAGGAACATGACTGATATGTTTGGAAAAGGTTAAAAATATGCTTAGTGCTAAAAGGAAAATGAGCTAAAAATTTCCTGGTATTTTATTATAGTTCTATATTTTATGATGATCTTTATTGCAATAGTAATATCTTGACTTTATAAAATTCATTCATGTTTTAACCCTTGGTGTCCATACTTTTGCTTCTGGGAATATCATGCAGGCTTGATGTAACCATTTTGCTTATAAGAAAAGCAAATTGGGTCAGGCACAGTGGCTCACACCTTTAATCCAAGCACTTTGGGAGGCCAAAGGGGACAGAACACTTGAGTCCAGGAGTTCGAGACCAGCCTGGGCAACATGGTAAAAACCTTGTCTCTACTGAAAATACAAAAATTTGCCAAGTGTGGTGACACACGCTTATAATCCTAGCTACTCAGGAGGCTGAGGCATGATCTTTTGTCAATTTAGTTTACAGGGCCCCAGCCACAGAACCTAGAAGGGTAAAAGAAAAGATCTCCCCTGCAATGCAATAGAAGAGTTTAAAGGATGTGACTCAGGGTAGGTCAGAGATCCACAAGTGGTTCATTTCTGTTGTCAAAATAAGTACAGTGAAAATACCTGTGAAAAGTAATAATTTAGAGACTATTAGTAAATAGTTCTTTGGTATAAGGTCATTTGTCATATTATTTGGCTGGGGAAGGAACTTAGGTCATCCTCAGCTCTGGGATGCCTACACGGCAGGCAGATTGGTGCTTTTTGTAGCCTCACATAAGGCAGACACAAGCAGAGGGCAAAAGATAGAACTCAGCAGGAGAAAGTCTAGTTGACAGAGCAGGAGCATTGCCATCTTGGACAAGCACTGCCATTTTAAAGTTCACCTTGATCAAAAACTGCCTAAATCCAAGGGCATCAGCCTAATGGCTAAGGTCAGCATGACCATAAGCCACAAATGACATCTCTGACCACAAACATTGCAACCATAAGATAAACCCCTCCCGAACCAGAGACATGCCAGCCCCAAGATAACCTCCCCTCCAACCAGAGACATTCCAACCCTGCAATAAACTTCTCCCCCACACAGAAACATTCCAAGCCTGTGGTAAGTTCTTTCACCCTGAACCCTGAAATACTCTTAGACTGTATTTCTTTCCTCTTTAACTCTTACATTTCATGCCAAAACCCATGATGGGTGTCAGATGTAGAGGTTCTCTTGCAACCCAGGAAACAATGGACAGCAGCTGCTCATCCTGCTGGATCCTGAGAGTCTCTGGCCACCCACCCTGTCTTGTCTCTCACTTCACTTTTCAAGCCACTTGCATGAGAAGGACAACTAACCTGAAGGGGACTGCAAGGCTCAGGCTGCGGCTACTCTCCAGTGAGCCCTCAAAACCCTCAGGTCTCAGGAATCCATCTCCAACCACCTGCAACAAGTATTTCGTTCTCTCTTCTCTCCCTCTCTCTTTCCCTTTTTCCCTCTCTCCCTCCCTCTCCCACACACATGCACAGCTCCACTCCAAGAGGCCCTTTGCTGATTCCAACCAGAACATCCAACATCACACACTAATCCAGCTGACTGGTAAGGGCTGCCCTCCCCTGGCTTTCTCATGGTACCTGGGAACTCAGGTCTGCTGTCCCGGCTCAGAGGACCAGTGTGACTAAGCTAGAAGAAATCTTGAGGATGCCTAGTTTCTTCTCAGCTTGACCATCCTCTTTAGAAAGAGGATTCTGGGTCTCTGTCTTTTGTCTGGGGATGCCTAGAACCAAAACAGACATCATCGGCCTCTTCTCACCAGTTCACATAGGTGCCAAACAATCCCACATTCCTACATCCTCTACACTGGGCTGTCTCCTTCATAAACTCCCCAAACTTGCCTTACAGGGAAGCATAAAGCCAAAGCATTTAGCCTTTTCTTGCAACACTGCCTGGTCCCAATACAAATTTTCTTTTTTTTTTTTT
>NW_012101454.1:4570248-4593216 GCF_000951045.1 Mandrillus leucophaeus
ATCAATATGCAAAAATCACAAGCATTCTTATACACCAATAACAGACAAACAGAGAGCCAAATCATGAGTGAACTCCCATTCACAATAGCTTCAAAGAGAATAAAATACCTAGGAATCCAACTTACAAGGGATGTGAAGGAACTCTTCAAGGAGAACTACAAACCACTGCTCCATGAACTAAAAGAGGACACAAACAAATGGAAGAACATTCCATGCTCATGGATAGGAGGAACCAATACAAATTAGATAACGACAGCCGACGGCCCAAAAATTGAACCTTTGACTTTCAAATTCTCAAGGACCTTGACAACTTTATAACTAGGAACAGTGATTGGCAAGAGGTTCTCTATGTTCTGACTTTCTCCTACCTTAGCTCCTGACCCTCCCTATGTCAAGCTTGCACTCCTTATGAAATTCTTCTTAATGAAAACCCTCCCTGGGTCTCTTCCTCCAAATTCCTTCCCCTGTAACCCCTTCCTCCAAAACCCCTTTTGACCCTGAAGATGAACCCCCTCCATATTTCTCATGCCCCTGCATTCACTCTTCACCCATCTGAACCCTCCACCCCAGTGGCCCCTCCTGACCCCAAGCCTTCAGCCCAAATCCTGCTCCTCCTCCTTCTCCACCTGTTACCCGTTCACAAACTACTCCAACCAGTCAAACCACCTCTGCCATTCTCCCTCTCCAGGAAGTGGTTGGGGTTGAAGGCATTGCTCGTATTCATGTCCCATTCTCCATATCTGATTTGTTGCAGATCAAACAGTATCTGGGATCTTTCTCTGAAAATCCCTCTCATTATCACAGGAAATTCCTACACATAACCCAAACCTTTAATTTAACTTGGCCTGATGTTTGTAAAATGTTAACCTCCACCCTCGCTCCTGGTGAAAAAGAACACATCTGGCATTCAGCTGAAGTCCACAGAGATGAACTCCATAACCAAGCCCCTATACAAAATCCAGTGGCCAATGATGCAGTCTCCCATAGAGACCCAGATTGGACTTACCAACAGAGAGACAATGGCATCATGCGAAGAGACCACATGATTACCTATCTCCTCGTGGGCATGGACAAAAATGCCCAAAGGCAGTTAGTTAATTATGAGAAACTTGGAGGAAGTACACAGGAGCCCAAGGAGAATCCTGCCCTTTTCTTATCACGCCTCACTGAAGCTATGCTAAAATATACCAATCTGGACCCAGAATCTAGAGAAAGCAAACTTTTCTCCACCTCCGATTTATTTCCCAGCCTGCCCCAGATATCCGGAAAAAAAATTACAAAAATTAGAGAAGGGTCCCCAGACATCTCAGCAGGACCTCCTAAATGCAGCCGTCCGTGTCTTTGAGATGAGGAACAAAAAATTCAAAAAGACAAATATCTCTGTCCAAAATACCAGATGCTCGCCTCTGCTGTCCAAAAATCAGTTATACAAAAGCCTCCCAATAACCCAAAGGGAAACTTCCTCACCTCTCCAGAAGTCTGTTTCCAATGTGGCAACCTTGGACACTGGGCAAAGTCTTGTCCTAACCACTGTCCCCTTGCCAAGCCATGTTCAACTTGTAGTCTTTAGGGACACTGGAAAATGGACCGCTCTCAATGGGGACACCCTCCCTATTTGGTGTGGCCCATAATGAGGCCTCCTGACCATCACAGGAGGAATTCTCTTCACTGCTGGCACTAACAATGGAAGACTGAGGGTGCCCAGGATCCTTTGTCCCCACAACCAGTTAGTCCATGGAACCCAGGGTAATTGGGACGGTATCTGATAAGATTATTTCTTTTGGATACTGGGGTGAGCCTATCAATATTAGCCAAATATCAAGGCCCATCATAACATTCATCCATTTCTGTTGTTGTCATGAAGGCCATACAAGAAACCCCATACAAAACACTGCCACATTGTATTCAACATACCATCAGGCTTTTACACTTTTTCGCTGAATGTGGGTAACAGATATCCAAAAGGAAGGCCCGATTAACCTCTTCAAAAGTCTCATACTTAGGATTAATTATAACTCTAAATACTTGAGAAATTCCACCAGCACGAAAGCAAGGTGCTCAACAAATGCTTTTTCCTAAAACAAAAAGGGACTTACTTTCTTTCCTTGGATTAGCGAGATATTTCCGATTATGGATAGCAAATTTTGCCATTATCGCTAAACCTCATTATGACCACACAAAAGGAAATCTTAACCAAACACTTGTTCCCACTCCAGACCTTTATCGTGCTTCCTCTCACCTAAAACGTGCCTTATTACCGGCTCCTGCTTTAGGCCTTCCAACTCCCTGAGACCCTTTATTCTATATTTACATAGTTCTCATAATCAGGCCCTTGGACTCTTAGCCCAACCCATGGGAGATTCCCTCCAAATAGTGGCATATTTTTCAAAACAACTAGACCCCATTTACAACAGCTGGCCCCTTTGCTTAAAAATTTTGGCCACAGCCTCTCTGATTATCCCTGAGGCACAAAATCTCACATTCTATGAACACCTTCAGGTATTTTCTTCTCATAGTCTGCAAAATATGCTCAGCCATAAGACACTCACCTCCATCGCATTCTCTCACATGCAAGCCTTACATTCAACTCTCCTTCAACAATTCTATCTCTCTTCATTAGATGCTCCCCACCAATCCCACCACTCTTTTGCCTTCAACACCAATTTTGGACCCTAACCAACACTCAAGCTCTGATTTAATTGAAAGTTCTTTCATCATGTTTCACCACCTTACTTCTACTTACATAAAGGGAGCCCCAGACAGGTTTACAGATGGCAGCGCATCAAAAAAACCCTCCCATCCAAGCAGGATTTGCCATCATTGAGGGATATCATGATGATACTCACTCTCTCCCACCTAGAAAAGTCATAGAGCCTGCCCCCTTGCCTTTGGGCACATCCTCCCAACAAGCGGAATTAGTTGCCCTAATAAGAGCACTAACCCTAGCAAAAAACACACAAGTTAATAGATACACCAATTCTAAATGTGCCTATAACATCACCCATTCCAGTGCCTAAATTTGGAGTGAGCAAGTCTATCTCATGGCTAAGGGAACTCCTATCATTAATGAAAAACTAATCTATTATTTACTAAAGGCAGCTTTACTTCCAGAAAAGGTTGCAGTTACCCATTGCAGAGGACATCAATCAGATAAAAGCCACATTTTGGTAGGAAACCGTGACGCTGACTATCAGGCAAAATACACCTCAACCAATTATCCAATGCCCCAGTACCTATTTCCCCTCATACAACATATCCCCTCCTTTTATCCAGAACACCAAATATAACAACTAGTCATGATGGGAGCACAATTCAAACCCCCATACTGGTTCATACAAAACAAATTAGTCCTACCTGACCTTAAAAAAAACAACCCTTTTATGGGACATTCACAACCTCTTTCAGACTAGCCATTCCCCTCTACAACATTTCTTAAGTTCCCATACAGGAACAACTGAAAGCCATTCCCCATCAATGTTCTATTTGCCAAAAAGCTTCACCCCGCTCCAACACCAGACCCCCTTCTTTCCTAACCCATCAAGCCAGGGACACCTTCCAGAACAGGATTGGCAAATTGATTTTACCCATATGCCCCCAGTTAAAAAGGTTCAATTTCCTCTAATTCTGCTCAATACCTTTTCAGGATGGGTCAAGGCTTTTCCCATGACCAAAAACAGGCTTCTACTGTCACCTCAAAATTAATAGCAGAAAGCATACCCAGGTTCAGGGTGCCTCTTTCTCTTCAATTCAACAATGGTCCTGAATTCATCTCTCAAATTACTCAAACACTTGCACAAACTCTACAAATCACCTGGAACCTACACATCCCCTGTCAACCTCAATCTTCAGGAAAGGTTGAAAAAATGAATGGCATTCTAAAAAACACCCTCACCAGGTACTCCAAACACATAACGAGTGGGTTACACTTTTACCTTTGGCCCTCTTAAAAATTGGGGCACTCCCAGGTAAACCCGTAATACTCAGCCCCTTTGAACTCATGTATGGAAGACCACTCGCCCCCTTTGTTCCACCTCAGGGTCAAGCGCCAATTCTACCAAATCTTCTCATTTCCCCTCGTCTACATACCATCCACCATTTCATTTGGGAATATGCTGACAAATACCTGCCACAATCCATTGCCAACTCCTCTAATCCCTTCCTACAGTCAGGAGATTGGGTTCTGATAAAAGATCCCAGTCCTACCCCCAATTCCCCCTCACACTTAAATGGAAGGGACTTTACCAAATCATCCTTACGATGCCCATGGCAGCAAAACTCCAGGGACTCCCCAACTGAATTCATTATACTTCTCTCAAGAAAACAGATTTCCCTTCCCCACATACCCAAACAACCATATCTAAAACCCCTTCAGTCTTCTCTTGTGTCTCCGTAAGACCCACTTCCCTTTGCCTCACTTGAATCCTGGAAGAAAAGGAAGAGAAATCCACAAAAGCCACTTATGTCTCTTTCTCTCCCAAACTTTCATCACTTCTTAACCAACCTTGTTACAGACCTTCAGTAGTACCCTTATGAAACTCCCATTATACATCCTGATCAGCTCCTTACTGTTCTATGGGACCTATGGCTTCAAGGAACTTTCTAGGACTTTACTCCTATCCAAATAACCTTTTTCTCTTTTTGCTTTTTTTTTTTTTTAAATATTAATTCCCTGAGTATATGAACCTTACCAATGCAACCAATCCTCATTGCTCTCAAGCTAGAATGCTCTATAAACCGTACACAATCTCTTGCTGCAAGCTAACTCCTCCTTTGCTCTGGAATCCTGGATGTGCTTATCACTGTCTTCCTCAGCTTACACAGCCCTTCCTGTACCCCTTTATGACCTTTTAAGAGGAAGCATAACCCTAATTTATAAACTCCAAAGAGCTTCCTTTTTTGAAAGAGCTGACACCTTGGTCAGTAATTATCCCACTTCCAGGGCCAGTCAGGCTAACAAATTATTTCAAACCTATTACAACTCCCTACAATGCTTCAAGCCCCAGGGCCCTCCCATTGAAGTCCCTATAACTAAATATACCCCCTTTTACAAGAAGCTTCACTTTGCTTTTCAGCCTCTGAGGGAAATCTCCCTGTAAGATCCTTAACACCTAACCAACGCAACCGCACCATCATTATTAAACACCTCTGTGACCATCAGGCTAACTGATTTGACTACCAAGTATCACCTGAAGCAAACGGAACATTTCTGCATTTGACTTGTTTTATGGCCTCTCCCTTAACCAATGCCTCTAGCCTAACTTGTGCTGTCCCTGGTGCCCATCTTTTTCCATGACTTAATGTCAATGGTACAACATCGATCACATTAAATGTGTAAAAAATAACTCTTCCTATATTTCTACTACAATAAGTGTCTCTCTGGCCTCCTCCTTGTCCATCTGGAGTAATGAACCACAGGAAAGAAAAAACACTCCATCTTTAATTCACTTATTCTCTTTCCATATCTCTGCCTATATTTAAGACAAAGGTTTGTTCTTTTTGTGTGGCACCAACACATATCTTTGTCTCCCCACCAACTGGACTGGAACCTATACCTTAGTTTATCTATCTCCCCCACACTAGACTAGTTCCCCCAATTAACCTTTGCCCATCCCATCTATTCAATATGTTAGGAAAAGAAGGGCCATCCACATCCTTCCCTTAATGGCTGCCTTGGGTATAACCTCTGGACTTGGATGGGAACAGGCAGATTAGTCATCTCCTTAACATACTTTAAGGCTCTTTCAACAGAACTATAGGCCTCTTTAGAAGATATAGCCCGAAGCCTTCTAAGAGTCCAAGACTAACTAGACTACTCGACTCTGGTATGGTCCTCCAAAACAGGTGGGGACTAGATCCTATAACCGTTGAAAAAGAGGCCTCTGCCTCTCATTGGGTGAAGAATGTTGTTTCTGTATCAATCAATCAGGCCTAGTACCACTGCTGAAAAACTTAAAGGGCTAAAAAGCTAAGGGTATAACAAAACAACCAAATAGATTATTGGTTTGAGAACAAAATCATAGCATGGGTCATCCCACCTCTGGGCCCTCTCCTAATGATACGTCTAGGCCTAATGTTCTTAGGCTGCCTAATTACCCTTTTTCAAAGATTTTTAACCGACAGGATCATGGCCATTTCACAATTACCCCAAAACATCTACATCCTGCAGTCAATCTGAGACCAAAAAACTCTCCATCCCCTCGTCAACAGGAAGTAGCCAGAAAGAACACGCCACCCCTCATCCTTTTTATAACTATAGAGTCTGGATTGACAGAGCAGGAAGATTGCCATCTTGGACAAGCATCGCCATTTTAAAGTTCACCTTGATCAAAAACCACCTAAATCCAAAGGGCATCAGCCTAATGGCTAAGGTCAGCATGACCATAAACCACAAATGACACTTCTGACCAGAAACATTCCAACCATAAGATAAACCCTTCCCCGATCAGAGTCATACCAGCCCCAAGATAACCCTACCTCCAACCAGAGACATTCCAACCCTGCAAATAAACTTCTCCCCCACACAGAAACATTCCAAACCTGTGATAAGTTCTCTCACCCTGAATTAAATACTCTTAGTCTGTAAGAGAGAAGTCTCCCGACCAAAATCGGTCCGATGCCCCTCTCAGGTTTATTCTCCAAAATGAACCTGTCTTTAATGGTTGAGCTGCTTTTCATGTTTCTTTCCTCTTTAGCTCTTACACTAGTGCTCTAGTGCTACTTCACTATTTTTTTCTAGAACAGCTGGAATTCTCTTTTTAGATAGAATGGGACCCAGGGAGATTTGATCACTTCATAAACTTTTTCGAAGCAGGTCCCATTTCTTTCCATCCCTTTCAACCATCTTCAGTGCCTTATAATAGATTAAATGATGGTTTTCTAATAAATGACAATATTCTAGCTTAGTAGACAATATACAAAATGGAGACGGAGAGTTTTGCATAGTCTTAAAGTAATAATCAACTTAAAGATGATAACTCTAATTACCACACAATGTGAACAATTTCCATATAATTAACTGTTGTTTAGGCTATAGAGTAACAAAGACAGCTCTCTGGTTTTCTTGTAGGTAGAAAACATATTGGTTTGGCAGATGTTTTACTTACTATCAATTGCTTTTCAATAGATAGTTGCCTTTCCTTTGCAGTGAATTCAGCACAATCCACTTTAAAACAACAAATGTTTATTGAGTAATCACTATATACAAGGGAATATGTTAGGCCTGAGAAGAAAAACAAAAATAAGCCTCAATACTTTCTCTTGAGATAGTAATAAAAAGGAATAAAATGTATGTGTAAATTATAATGATCTGTGGCAGCAGAAGATAAGTGAATAAATGTATTTCATCTGAGTGGAAAAGTTTTGTCTTACATTTTTGATGATACTAGAAGGTAGGCAAGATTTAAAGGACTGAGACAAAGGAAGGAGTTTCCAAGAAAAGGGAACACTGCCTATGAAAATATGAGGCAGATAATCTTGGAGTGTCTTAGTTTTTTCAAGTTTCTATAACAAAATATAAATCACAAGGCTTATAAACAACAGCAATTTATTTCTCATTGTTCTAGATGCTGGTCCAAGATCAAGGCACCAGCAGATACAGTGTCTGGTAAGAGCCCATTTCCTGGCGCATAGCTGACACCTTTCTTGCTGTGTCCTTACGTGGTAAAAGGGGCTAGCTAGCTCTCTGGAGTATCTCTTACAAGCGTACTAATACCTGTCATGAGGGTGGAGCCTTCATTATCTAACACCTCCTAAAGGCCTCACCTCCTATCATCACCTTGGACATTAGGACATTAGGATTTTACCATATAAATTTCGGGAGGACACAAACATTCAGACTATAGCAGTGTGTTTTCAGGGAAGAATGAGAGATGTGGTTGACAGAAATTTAAGGTTATCACAATAGAGTGGGACTAGTTTGTGGGTTTTTTTGTTTGTGTGTTTGTTTGTTTGGAGACGGAGTCTCGCTCTGTCACCCAGGCTGGAGTGCAGTGGTGCAATCACAACTCACTGCAAGCTCCGCCTCCCGGGTTCATGCCATTCTCCTGCCTCAGCCTCCCAAGTAGCTGGGACTACAGGCGTCCATCACCACACCTGGCTAATTTTTTGTATTTTTAGTAGAGACAGGGTTTCACTGTGTTAACCAGGATGGTCACGATCTCCTGACCTTGTGATCCGCCCGACTCGGCCTCCCAAAGTGCTGGGATTACAGGAGTGAACCACTGTGCCCGGCCTTGTTTGTGCTTTCTAATACAGTAGCCATTAGCTACATGTGGCTATTCAGCACTTGAAATATGGCTAAAGAGAAATTTTCTGTAAATGTAAAATACATACCAGATTTTGGACACTTGATTTTAAAAAGTAAAATATCACGTTTTTATATTGATTACACATTACAAGATATTTTCAATAAAGTACGTTACTAGAATTAACTTCATCTGTGCCTTTCTACTTTAATGTGCGCACTAGAAAATTTTAAGTTACATATGTTGCTCATATTATTTTTCTATAGGATAACATTGGGCCAAATTATGCCAAAACTTGAGTATCAGACAAAGCTCCCCAATAACCCTTGCTGCCACTGCAGACTCCCACAGCCTAGGCCACCAAGGTTTCCCACGGTCTTCACAGATGGTGAACTCAGTTGACAGAGCTACATGGAGACTGCACCACTGCACCCTGCCAGCCAGCACCCTAACACATACCTGCAAGTGAAAGGCTTTCTCCACTGAAGCCAGTCCATAAAATCTGGAAGCATTTACTGCTCCCTCAAATGTGCAGACATCTCTGGAAGGCCACAAGAAACATGAAAAAGCAAAGAAACGTGACAACACCAAAGGAACAAAATAATTGTCCAGTTACTAACCACCTCAAAATAGAGATCTAGGAATTGTCTGAAAATGGATTAAAAATAATTATTTTAAGGTAGCTCATTGAGATACAAGATAACGCAGACACGTCAACAAAATCAGAAAAATAAGACATAAAATAGAAAGTTCAACAAAGAGAAATCATAGATGAGCCAAATAGAAATCCTGGAGCTGAAGAATACAAGTAATAAAATGAAAAAAAAAATACAATAGAGAACTTCAACAGCAGATGAGATCAATCAGGAGAAAGAACTGTTGAACTCAAAGACAAGGCTTTTGAAATTATTCACTCTGAGGAGAACAAAGAAAAAGAAGAATGAAAAAGAGTAAACAAACCCTGCAGGACTCATGGGCCACCATTAAGTGAACAAATATACACCTTATAGGAGTTTTAGAAGGAGAAGAGAGAGAAAGAGAAAGATACTTATTCAAAGAATTAATGATTGCAAACTTCCCAAATCTTGGAAGATAAATAAATGTCCAAAGTCCATGAAGCTCAGAAGTTCCCAAATAGGCTTTACCTAATGAAGACTTCACCGTGACACATTATAATCAAATTGTCAAAACTCAGAGAATTTTGAAAGCAGCAAGAAAGAAGTGACTTTCCACATATGATGGAACCTCAAAGGTTATCAGCAGATTTATCTTGCAGATCAGGAGAGAATGGGAAGATACATTCAAAACTATTAAAGAAAAAAATTTGCTAATGGAGAATATTTTAACTGGCAAACTTGTTCAGAAATTAAGGAGAGATACTTTCTCAGATTAAAAAAAAAAAAAAAAAAAAAGCTCAGCAAGTTCATTCCTAGACCTGCCTTATAAGAAATGCTAAGGAGAATTTTTCAAGCCAATGAAGTGAAAGAATGCTAGTTTGTAACATAAGCACATAAAAATATAAAATTCACTGGTAAGGTAAATGTATAGTCAAATTCGGAATTCTTTAATACTGTAACGATCTTGTGTAAATCACTTTTAAACTCTAGTAAAAGACAAAAGATTTAAAAATAATTGTAGCTATAAAATTTTGTTAACAAATACATAATATACAACAATGTAAGTTGAGATAGCAAACACATAAAATATGGAGTGTAAAGAAGTAAAGGTTGAGACCTCTTGTGTGCTATTTAAGTTTTATGATCTTTAAATAGACTGTTACACTATAAGATGTTTCATGTAAAACCCATGGTAACCACAAGGCAGAATCCTACAGTAGATACACAAGAGATAAAGAGAAATAACCAAAGCATACCAATATAAAAAATCATGAAATCACAATGAAAGGAATAAGAGAGAAACAAAGGAACTACAGCAGAGTCAGAAACATTTAACATAATGGCAATAGTAAGTCCCTACCTATAAATAATTACTTTAAATGTAAATAAATTCTCCAAAAGACATAGAGCAGCTTAATAGATTTAAAAAAAAAAAAATTATATGCTGCTCTCAACAGACTCACTTTAGCTTTAAGGTCATATATAGTCTGAAAGTGGAGGTATAGAAAAAGATATTCCATGCTAATATTAACCAAAAGAGAGCAAAGTGGTTACACTTAACATCAGACAAAATAGACTAAGTCAAAAACTGTCATAAGAGACAAAAAAAGTCATTGCATAATGATAAAGGTGTCAGTTCATCAAAAGGACATAACTATAAATATATATGCATGTCAGAGCACCTAAATATATGAAACAAATATTAACAGATCCCAGGGGAAATATACATAACAATTCAATAATAGTAGGGGACTTCAATACCCTACTTTCAACAATGGACAGATCATCCTAACAGAAAAGATAACATAAAAGCATTGGAGCACTGGACTTAAAGTTCATTTTACACCAGCCAGACTTAACAGACATGTACAGAACATTCTATCCCAAAGTAGCAGGGTACACATCCTTCTCAGGCATACACAGAACATTCTCCAGGACAGATCAAATGTTAGGCCACAAAACAAATCCCAAATTTAAGAAGATTGAAATCATATCAAGTAGTTTTTAAAATCACAGTTATATGAAATTAGAAATTTATAACAGGAGAAAAACTGGAAGGATCCAAAATATGTGGTAATTAAATACATTCCTGAATAATCACTAGATCAAAAAAGAAGTCAAACTGGAAATTTAAAATATCTGAGACAAATGAAAATGGAAACTCAACATATCAAAACTTAGGTAATGCAGCAAAAGCAGTTATAAAAGGGAAATTAATAGCAGTAAGTGCCTGCATGAAAAGAAAAAAGATCTTAAATAAACCTTACACTCCAAAGAACTACATAAAAAGAACAAACTATATGCAAAGTTTTCAGAAGGAAAGATTAAAACAAAAATAAATGAAATAAGGACTAGATAAACCATAGAAAAGATCAAAACTAAAACTTTGTTTTTTGAAAAGATAAACAAAATTGGCAATAGTTAAGAAAAAGACTGAAAATCAAAAATGAAACAGGACACATTACAACTGATGTCACAGAAATAAAAAGGATCATAAGAGACTACTATGAACAATTAAGTGCCAACAAATTGGATAACCTAGAAAAAAATGAGCAAGTTCCTAGAAACATACAACCTACCTGAATCATGAAGAAATAGAAAATCTGAACAGATTTATAATGAGTAAGGAGATTGTATCAGTAATCAAAAATCTCCCAATAAAAAAGCTCAGGACAGAATGGCTTCATTGGTCAATTCTACTAAACATTATAAAAAAAAATACCAATCTGCCTTAAACTCTTCAAAAATATTAAAGATGAGGGAATCAAACTTATTTTATGAGGCCAGCATTACCTTTATATCAAAAACAGACAAGGACACTACAAGAAAAGAAAACTACAGGCTAATAACCCTAATGAATATAGATGCAAAAATCCTCAACGAAATACTAGCAAGCCAAATTCAACAGAACATTAAAAGAATCATACAGCATGTTCAAGTTGGATTTATCCTGAGGATACAAAGATGTTGTAATATATGCAAATCTATAAATGTGATACATCACATTAACAGAATGAAGAAAACCAAATGATCATCTCAAGAAATGCAGGAAAAGCATTTTTTTTTAAATTTATTATTTTATGATTAAAACTCTCAATGAATTAGGTATAGAAGAAATGTACCTCAAAATAATAAATGTTATATACTACAAGTTTACAGCAAAGATTGTATTCAATGGTGAAATGCTGAAAGCTTTTCCTCTAAGATCAGGAATAAGACAACAATACCCAATTCTCCGGAATTTCTATTTAATATAGTAATGAAAGTCCTATCCAGAATAATTAGGTAAGGAAAAGAAATAAAGGCATCCAAATCAGAAATGAAGAAGTAAAATTGTCTGTTTGCAGATAATATAATCCTGTATGTAGAAGCCCTAAAGGCTCCACCAAAAAAACTGTTTGAACTATACAATTTCAGTAAAGTAGCAGGATACAAAATCAACATACAAAATTAGGTAACATTCTCATTCTCTCTCGCTTTATTGCCCAAGCTAGTCTTGAACTCTTGGCCTCAAGTGATCCTCCCATCTTGGCCTCCCAAAGCCCTGGGATATAGCTGTGAGCCATTGCAGCCTGTCAGTGGTTTCTATACACTAACAATGAATGATCTAGGGGGAAAAAGTCAAGAAAATAATCCCATTTGGAATAATATCAAAAAGCATTAAACTTAGGAATACATTTAACCAAGGAGGTGAAAGATTTGAACACTGAAAACTATACAACATTGACAAAAGAAATTGAAGATGACACAAATAAATAGAAAGATATCCTATGTTCATGGATTGGAAGAATTAATGTTAAAATGTTCATATTACCCAAAGTGATCAATGCAATCCATATAAGAATTCCAATCACATGTTTCCATAGAAACAAAAAAATCCTAAAGTGTGTATGTAACTACAAAGACACCAAAGGTTGGGGGGAAGCTAGAGGCATCACATTACCTAATTTCAAATTATATCACAAAACTGTAGCAATCAAAACAATATGGTACTGGCATAAAACCAGACACACAGAAAAATAGAACAGAACAGGGAACACAGAAATAATCTCACATGTATAGTCACTAATCTTTGACAAAAGCATCAACAATACTCAATAGGGTAAGAATAATCTCTTCAGAAAATATGGTGCCAAGAAAACTGGATATCTACATGCAAAAGAATGAAATTGTCCCCTTATCTTACATATGTGAAAACTCAATTCAAAATGCATTAAAGTCTCAAACATAAGACCTTCATTATAAAGCTACTAGAAGAAAACCTAGGGGAAATCCTCCTTGATGTTGTACTTGGCAATGATTTTTTGAATATCACAGCAAAGGCACAGGCAATGAAAGCAAAAATAAACAAGTGGGCCTACACCAAAGTAAAAAGTTTCTGCACAGTGAAAGAATCAACCAACAAAATGCAAAGGCAACCCATGGAATGGGAGAAAATATTTGCAAACTATATATGTGGTAAGGGGCTAATATCCAAAATATAAAAGGAACTCATACAACTCAAGAGCAAAATAAATAAATAAATAATAAAAATGGGCAGAGGGTCTGAATAGACTTTTTTTTCAAATAAAACATACAAATGGTCAACAGCTATATGAAAAAGTGGTCAGCATCCACTAATCATCACAACCATAAGGAGACATCACTTCACACTGTTAGAGTGGCTATTATCAAAAAGTCAAAAATTTCAAATGTCAGCAAGGATGTAGAGAAAAGGGAATTCTGTACACTACCGGTGGGAGTGTAAATTATTACAGCCATTATGGAAAACAGTATGCAGCTCCTCAAGAAACCTAAAATAAAAATTGTATAATCCAACAATTTCACTTCTGAGAATATATCCAAAGGAAATAAAATCAGCATCTAAAAGAGATATCTACACACCCATGTTCATTGCACCATTATTCACCATAGTCAATGGAATAGGATATGGAAATAACCTAAGTATTTATCAGTGGATAAATGGGTAAGGAAAATGTGGTATATAATGAATTATTACTCTGCCTTTAAAAAGAAGGAAATCCTGCCATTTGTAAAAACATTAATAAACCTAGAGAACATTAAGCTAAGTGAAATAAGCCAGACACAGAAAGACAAATGCTGCATGATCTCACTTAAATAAAAAATCTATAAGATGGAATCTAAAAAAGTTGAACCCATGGAAAGAGTAGAATTGAGGTTGTCAGGGTCTGGGAATTTAAAATCTAAAAAAGTCAAACTCATAGAATGTGGGATCTAAAAATGTTGAACTTACAGAGAACTAAAATGTTGAACTTACAGTTGAACTAAAAATGTTGAACTTACAGAGACAGAGTAGAATAGTGGTTGTCCCCAGGGAGGCAGGTGAGTGATGGCAAAATGTGGGTAACAGGGTACAAGCTCTCAGAAAGTTTTAGAGAGCTAATGTCCAACATGGTGGTTACAGTTAATAACAACGTATTGTGTACTTGAAACTTGCTAAGATAGATCTTAAGTAGATCTTGCACACACCCCTCATCCCCCCCCCCCAAAAAAAGGTAACTATGTGAAGGAATAGGTTGTTAATTAGATGGGGGAATCATTTCATAATGTATATGTTTATCAAAACATCACATTGTATATCTTAAATATATACAATTTTTGTCAGTTATACCTCAATAAGGATGGGGGGAGAATTTTATAGCTATCCACTATTAAAGAAAACACTTTACATAGAAATTTCTGTAGGAAAAAAATTTGTTATTACGAATCTGAATTTCTCTAGCCTGTAACTTCCATTTTCCTTTTGAAATGATAGTTCTTTAATGGAATTGTTTAAAACTGAAGGTTGGTTGCTTGGAAACCCAGTTATTGAGTTTTTTAAATGCTGTCTGAAATTTAAAGTACTTCAGCATACATAATGTGATTTGTAGGTGTCGGTTTAAATTAGCGTTAATCTGTACCCAAGAAGATGCTTAACACTCAATGTACTCTAATCATAAACTCATACTTGAAAGGTGGGCTGCATATGAAAGATGTTGTACTCTGGATAATTCTACCAGAGCTTCAAAACTTGCTATCTGAATCTGCACTTAAAGAGTTTCAGAAGAGATTATATAAGATCATTTTCAATAGAGAAATGAATGATATGCCTCTACTCTTAGATGAACCGAAGTATGAGAAATGAAGAGCCTGGCAGCTTAACACTTTGGGAAAAGACTCCTAAAATGTAGAACCCTATCTTGCATGCCTCCCCCAGTGAAGGGTTCTTTTGTCTGACACAATTAGAAAGTTAGCTGATCTTTCAGTCAGAACACTTTCTCATTTTTCCTGGGAATGAGCCTTTCAGGCAAAGTGGTTACTAGAGTTCCTAAATGATCAGAGTTATCAGGACTACACTGAGCTTACAGAGCAAGTGGTATGACTGGGAGTCTGCTTGTAATAGGTATTTGTACACCTCTTGATCTGAGACTTACTTTCATGAGAGGTTGAAGATGTATACCTCAGTGACTATACAGCCTATTTTGCTCAGGAGGGTCCCAGTTTGCACTTACTGTCCAGTCTTGGTTTTTAATAACACCATTTTTCACTTCTAAAAGTGTCCAAGTTTGAACGATAAATTATAAGGATACTCTTTTGTGGTATTTTAAAAAATATGTCCACAAATTCTTTGCTGTTTGTCCCTCAAGAGAAGGAGCCTAATTCCTTACCTCTTGACTACAGGCTGGACATAGTGACCAGCTTCTAAGGAATCAAGTAAGGCAGAAGTGATGCTGTGTGACTTTGGCCCATGTCCTAAAAGATCCCCTTGATTTTGTATTTTTAGTAAAGATGGGGTTTCACCGTCTTAGCCAGGATGGTCTTGATCTCCTGACCTCGTAATACACCTGCCTCAGCCTCCCAAAACACTGGGATTACAGGCATGAGCCACCACGCCTGGCCTAAGATCCCCTGCTTTTTTTAGGGGAGACCACTCACTGGGAAGAAACCAGCTTCCATGTTTTGAGAACACCCAAGTAGGCCTAAGAAGAGGCCCACATGGCAAGGACCTGAGGTCTCCTGCCAACAGCCAAGTCAAGCAGGCCATTTTGGATGTGGATCCTCCAGCCCCAGTCAAACCTTCAGAGACAACAGCCCCAACTGACAGCTTGACTCCAGCTTCATGAGAGACCCTGAGCTAGAACCACCTAATTAAGCCATTCTCAGATTCCTAATTTTCAGAAAGAATGTAAATATTTGCTCAGCACTGCTAAGTTCTGAAGAATTTATTATGCAGCAAAATAGAATACAACTACCTATAGTTTTCACACAGTTCTCATCCTTAGACTTTATTGATAACCTGATAAATGAAAATGACCAAATTGTCATAGGTCTGATTGAGCCCCAAACCCTCTCAGTATGTTCATATTTCAGCATAGCAAAAGAAAAATTAACCATTAAATTACACTTAGTAGTAATAGCTATCACTTTTTGGGCATTTAGAGTTTCTTAGAAACTCTGCTAGAATTTTGTGTAGATTTACCTGGTATACTTCTCACAATAAGCCCTATGAAGGGTATCCCCAACTTCATTTTGTAAGCAAGAAATCTGAGATTCAGGTAAGGCAGGCTACATAAGTTCCCATAGCCATTCATTAGTGGAACCAGCTCTCCACCCAGGTCTATCTGACTCCAAAGTTCACACTCTTCACCAAACTTAAAAACACACTCTACTGTGTTTCAACAAAGAATCCAAAAAAAAAAAACAAAAAAAAAACCAATTTTTAGTGAAAGACAATGAACAAATGTAGAGAAACTTTGTCTGAAAGAGAAAATATGTAAGGCTTTATATGCTGTTTTTAAACCATATTTTTTTCAAAGTAAATAATACATTCATATGGTTCAAAAGACACAAAATATATTTTGACAAGATAGTGCTCACCTTTGCCCCCAGCCACCTGGTGACCCCTTCCTGAAGGCAATGAACATTGTTTCTTGCACATCTTTCCAAAAATATTCTATGTGTATAGAAGACCATGCCTACATGTACTCCCCACCACTACCATTCCTTCTTACACCAGTGATAGTATAGACCGTACATTGTTTGGCACCTTTTTTTAACCTAACAATGAATTTTGGATGTCATTAAGAATCAGTGAATAACAAAGTATCCTCAATTTTTTTTTTTACAGCTGCATTATATTCTATTGAATTGTATAACATAATTTATGTCATGACTACCCTTTTAATGATTTTAGTTATTTGCAATCCTGTTATTTCAAAACAATATGCTGTGATAACTTTGCCCACACATCATTTCTAAATGCAAGTTCTCAGCCCCGTAGCCTACAGTGACTTGCTGAAGGTTCAGTCCTAAGGCATTATGGACTAAATTGTTTACTAGCTTAATGTTAAAACTGTAAGTACTGTGTTGTGATTTTTGTAGTTTCTAATTTGGTCTCGAGGTCTCTGTGGAGAATGGCCATAAACCAAGATAGCCACTTGCTAGGAGAGCCCTGGTTCAAGTGTGATGGTCATGTGAGACACAATGAGGAGGTGAAACCAAATTGCATGAAACAGAAGAAATGTATGACTTACATATCCCAGAGAGGTTAGGGGTCCCAACGGGAGGTCCACAGGAAGTCTGGAGGCAACAGAGAGCTCAACCACCAAGTGGGGAGCGAGAGAGGAGAGAGCACATGTGGGATGAGGCTTTCATTAAGGCCCATTAGGCTTCCTGAGGGGGTTGTGAATTGTCTGGTTTAAAGAAAACACAGACGAAGGGGGGAACTTATTAACATGACTCTGGTGCGGGCCATTAGGTTTTATCATGGCCAGCAGCTGTGGGATGAGGAACACGTGGGCTATATTGTAAACAACCACACAGGGAGAGGAAGTTTTCACCTGGTCAAATGCGACGGGGTACTACCGGGTTCCAGTAACTTGCGTTAGGTCTAAAATGGATGCCCAGGCAGCAACTCCATTAAATAAATTTGTGACAGTACTGAAACTACTGGCTTCTACTATTCTGAGAGTGGGGTGAGGGCAAAAGAACACAGTTATTTTAATATTTCTTCTCTTAAACAAGTTAATAGGCATTTATCTTCTAACCCACTTTATCAGAAAATAGCTGATGAAATTATTTGAATTTGGCAGACTTATCAGTTTAGTTTTCAACACATTCTCATTTGTCTGTGCAACCAAGGAAATGGTGGCTGCTTTTTAATATAAATACCTTTGTCTTTTCCTCAAACTTCTCCCATCTTCTCTTCTTGGAATTCCTACCTACTCCCGTCCTGCTCCTCCTTTAGATATGCAATTATTTAGGCCTGAAAGCTGGAATTCACCTGTTTCCTCTTTTTTTTTTTCCTCTCCCCCATATTGTGAGGCAATCCATCAGAAGAGCCAGAAGTGACCTCAAAATTCTCATTCTTGGTTGCCAGGACAATCGGCCAGCTGGGATGGGAGGCTCCTTCTCACAGTATGAGAGGCTGCACTCACACCAGCTGCTCAAGTGACCAGCCCCCTTCCCAACCCATCCCTCCAGCCCCACGCACTCTCCCATAAGCTCAAGGTTGCCATATGCTGGATGACTAGCATTCCTAGACAAAGTCTGTAAACCTCAGCCTCCAGCAGCATGTCTCTCCCTGCAACAGGCTGCTTTCTCACATGTGCCCTATAAAAACGATATCACGGGGTTAGTTTCCACTATTGGAATATAGACCCACACTGCACATCCAGCAGGGCACCCTGCTCCAGCATACTTCTCTGTGGGATGATGGGAGAATGGTGACCTGCTGTCTCTTCCCTTGATAATTCTTCCAATTACCTTCCCAATAATTTAGCCCAATAATTCGTCCCTTTTTCCAGTAAAGTCTCTTCCTAAACACATGCTGTGTGGCATTGTGGAACTTGTCCTGCCCCTGAAATGAGCTAAGTGAGATAAAAAGAGACCCATCTTGCATAGCATATGACCGATTAGTCTCCAAATACTCCTAATCCTGGAGCGGCTGGTTTACCCAATGATGGACTTTGTAGGTAAGGCAAAGTACAGCATTTTTGTTTCTCACCGCTCTCTGCCCTGCAGATCCATTCTAAACCAACCCTGGAAGAACTCTCAGGCAAGGAATGTAACCTTTCTGGTCACTGTCACACAATAAACAGTCCAGTCTAGCTGACCTGGCTGTGGGGATGACGAATTACAAGAGCAGTCAATGTCACTAGAGTCAGAGCCACCGCTGCCAACCACCCTCCTGCGGCATACATAGGGGAACTTCCAGCAGCACCACATCTTGGAACAAAGAGTAGATGTCCAACTTACCAGAGGGCAACATCCTACCAAAATCCCAAGGATAACAGAAAGATACAAGGGGTGAGAAGCAGCCTCCTTTATTGGATAAAACCAAGCTTCTCATGCCAGACCATGTCAACATGAGTAACTAATCAAAATAATTAGAAGGTGCTTACAGCTGAATGCTGATCAAGCTTCTTCCTGTTGATGAGCAGAAGCAGTATGGTGAGCATTTCCACACTGGTTTCCAAGGTGTATAAAAATGAGAAGAATGAAGATGGATTCCTGTAAATAGTATATGACTCTCCGGAGACACTTGGAATGAAATTTCTATTTAAGACTGGCAAGACACATCTATTCTAGAATTTTTAAAATGCTTAACATGGAAGAAAAGGGATGCTACCAGCTGAGACGGATCAGTTCATCCAATCACAGGTCGTCAAAACAGTAGCGTTTCCACCTAGGAGTTTTAGAAGAGCAGAAATGCTGAGCTCCAGATGAGTACATTCAGCTTTGGAAAACCGTATCCCTTAACCTACGCTTTAGAAATTTAAAACAAAATACTTTGCATTTGAAGTTGCCAGTAAAAGAGACTTTCAAGTTACTTTAATGTTTTTTCCCCCAATATGAATTTGCAATTCAAGCAGTAACTTAAAATCATTCAGAGAGACTTCTTCTCTTTAGTTTCACAGAATCTGCCAACTTGTTTTAAAACCAGAGAAATCTCCATAAGAGGACCTTTAGGCATAAGTTGTCAAGAATAGCACCCCCAAAACTCATTTGCCATAACAGTTAGTGCAAAGCAGGATACTTGGGGGTATATTTAATAAAGAACAAAACAAAACAAAAACAAAGAAAACCTGACTCTGAATTGCTGTTGAAGATTTCTGATTTTTTATGGGAAGTATACCAAAGGTCAACTTTCTTGCAGTGTTAACAAGTTTTTACGTGGTTTGCTTTGAGACCATTACACACAGGGAAATAACAAAACCAAACCACTGCTTAACAGGAAACTTGAATAATTTGTAGTTTTGGTCTAGCTTCTAAAACGGTCCCGGGGGGGGTTTAAAAAAGTGGCGTTTCTTTTATTTTGGATTTCCTCCAATCTAGGAATTCAAACTATTCCTGATTTGGTAAGTAAAGAAGCAGTTGTGGTCGGCTACATTCTTTGGAACAGTGGTAGAAGCTATAGAATATAAAAAGTAAAAGCATGACAGTTCAAATGCACTCCCTTCTACCTTTTGGCTTAAAGCTGTACATGATTCATGTTACACGTTAGGTTTAATAAAAGATCTTATTAAAAATTTCTCACATTTTTAAGAGTACTTCAGTTATCACTGTTACGTGAAACAAGTCATCACAGTTTCCCCACTCTAAGTGCACGTCAGTTGTGAAGAAAATGTAACCTATGGAGACATATGTTCTTTACAAATATAAGGTTGAAAGTTAAACATCTTCAAAGTTCAATCTAGAATAAATGACTTGATGCTTTTTGCTACTTACATGAAAGTTGCATGGGGTTTACTCTTTATGATTTCCTGGGAGTATCAGATAGACCACAGTTATGTCATTGTAGACTGTAGAGGTAGCAGGTCAAAGTTCATCCTTCTGTATTTGAATGTGTGTGAAATACCTGTATCTGTTAGTAAAAGTTATTTACTCTAATGGAGAGAAAAAGTCAGTTTCACTGCATATGGACCCTCCACTGATTATAACAGGATCCCTAGCTTCTGTCACCCACTCTTCCTGCTGCATGCATCTTGTCCACAGGGCTAATTTTTAATGTGCATGTTTTTACATTATGTAAATTCTTTCAGCCTGTCTAGTTTAGATTGTATGCATCATTACATTTGACATTCTTACCACTCCTGTGTGATCAATAAGATTCTTATAAGAAATACTGCTTTACAAAAAACACCATGCTTTACAAAAAATGCCATGCTTTACAAAAATCACACATTAGTGGGTGGTCACTTTATTTATAGAATCATTAAAGCAAGTGTTTTTAAATGAACGATATCACATATTAGTGGGCAGTCATTTTATTTATAGAATCGTTAAAGCAAGTGCCTTTTTAAATTAACTAAGGTGAATAAGACACACTAAAAACAGTAGTTTTAAAGATTAAAAAATTTTAAAAACTAAAGTGCAGTCCAGTTTTAAAAACTAAAGTTTTTGGTGAAACTCAAAAGTCTCATTAAATTTATAACTTTTCCTCTTCCCTAGGTCAGGCCTACTTCAGGCTGAGAAATAGGTGGCAAAATATTCTTTAGTTTTAGAATCCTGTTTTTAGTATTGTTCTACCTCCTCTCTTCTATTTGGATACTGCTTTGGGCCCCTGCAAAGATACAGCAACAGAAGACTGGCAGTTAGAAAGAATGGGCATAAAATATTTAACTTTCTTGAAAGGTATAGCTATAATCTTTGTTGATATTCCTGGGGTATGATGAAAGCAACAGCCTCCTTGGTACTCTGAGACACCTGTGGTGTGATGGTAGCATGAAGAGAAACTTGGCCCTCTTGGCCAAGGTGAAATCTACACACAGGGCACCATCAAACATGCCACAAAGCATCTCTTCCCTTATTTCCTGGCCTCCAAGTCATTCTGCACGTTGTCACACAGTAGTCTTTTAAAAATCAGATCTCACCTTATTATCACTCTCCGAAGTTCTAAACATACAGGCTATTTTTACAATTTCCCTGAAACTTCAAGATACCATTCTCTGAAGCCTCAACTCTGAGGTAATTGCTTCTCCTAAAATAAATATAATGCATGTTTTTTTTTTTCATTATAGAATCATTAATTGTTTATTATAGAAAATTAGGAAAATATAGAAAAGTAGAAAAAACTCGTATCGCCACCATTGTTTCATGTTTTAGTGTATTTCTGTCCAGATTTGAAAAAGCAGCTTTATTTTTGTTTGCTTAGGTTTGCTACTTTAAAGAGGACTATGAAACAGAGAGGGTAATATATTTGTAATTTTGCATCTGGCTTTTTTGACAAAATGTTTTAACATAAATATTTTCCTACATTAATACAAAGTCTTTGTGCATATTTACTAGGTGATATTTAACTTTTTTGTATTTCAAGCCCAGAATACCCTTTTATATATATACATATATACTTTTAGTTTTGGGAATCTTGTGCAGAAGGTGCAGGTTTGTTACATAGGTATACATGTGCCATGGTGGTTTGCTGCACCCATTAACCCATCATCTATGTTAGGTATTTCTCCTAATGCTATCCCTCCCCTAGCCCCCAACCCTGACAGGCCCCAGTGTGTGATGTTTCCCTCCCTGTGTCCATGTGATCTCATTGTTCAACTCCCATTTTTGAGTGAGAACATGCGGTGTTTGGTTTTCTGTTCCTGTGTTAGTTTGCTAAGAATGATGGTTTCCAGCTTCATCCATGTCCCTGCAAAGGACATTAACTCATCCTTTTTTATGACTGCATAGTATTCCATGGTGTATATGTGCCACATTTTCTTTATCCAGTCTATCATTGATGGGCATTTGGGTTGGTTCCAAGTCTTTGCTATTGTGAACAGTGCTGCAATAAATATATGTGTGCATGTGTCTTTATAGTAGAATGATTTATAATCCTTTGGGTATAATACCTAGTAATGGGGTTGCTGGGTCAAATGGTATTACTGGTTCTAGATCCTTGAGGAATCGCCACACTGTCTTCCACATGGTTGAACTAATTTATGCTCCCACCAACAGTGTAAAAGCATTCCTATTTCTCCACATCCTCTCCAGCATCTGTAGTTTTGTGACTTTTTAATGATTGCCATTCTAACTGGCATGAGATGGTATCTCGTTGTGGTTTCGATTTGCATTTCTCTAATGACCAGTGATGATGAGCTTTTTTTCATATGTTT
>NW_012101454.1:4593515-4608513 GCF_000951045.1 Mandrillus leucophaeus
CTTTGTCAGATGGATAGATTGCAAATTTTTTTCTCCCATTCTGTAGGTTGCCTGTTCACTCTGATGATAGTTTCTTTTGCTGTGCAGAAGCTCTTTAGTTTAATTAGATCCCATTTGTCAATTTTGGCTTTTGTTGCCTTTGCTTTTGGTGTTTTAGTCATAAAGACTTTGCCCATGCCTATGTCCTGAATAGTATTGCCTAGGTTTTCTTCTAGGGTTTTTATGGTTTTAGGTCTTACATTTAAGTCTTTAATCAATCTTGAGTTAATTTTTGTATAATGTGTAAGGAAGGGGTCCATTTCAGTTTTCTCCATATGGCTAGCCAATTTTCCCAGCACCATTTATTAAATCGGGAATCCATTCCTCATTGCTTGTTTTTGTCAGGTTTGTCAAAAGTCAGATGGTTGTAGATGTGTGCCGTTATTTCTGAGGCCTCTGTTCTGTTCCATTGGTCTATATATCTGTTTTGGAACCAGTACTGTGCTGTTTGGGTTACTGTAGCCTTGTAGTAGTTTGAAGTCAGGTAGTGTGATGCCTCCAGCTATGTTCTTTTTGTGTAAGGGCTCTTTTTTGGTTCCATATGAAATTTAAAGTAGTTTTTTCTAATTATATCTGTTTTGGTACCAGTACCATGCTGTTTGGGTTATTGTAGCCTTGTAGTGGAGTTTGAAGTCAGATAGTGTGTTGCCCCTACCTTTGTTCTTTTTGCTATACAGGTTCTTTTTTGGTTCCACATATGAAATTTAAAGTAGTTTTTTTTTCTAATTCTGTGAAGAAAGTCAGTGGTAGCTTGATGGGGATAGCATTGAATCTATAATAATTACTTTGGGCAGTATGGCCATTTTCACAATATTGATTCTTCCTAACCATAAGCATGGAATGTTTTTCCATTTGTTTGTATCCTCTCTTATTTCCTTGAGCAGTGGTTTTTAGTTCTTCTTGAAGAGGTCCTTCACATCCCTTGTAAATTGTATTCCTGGGTATTTTATTCACTTTGTAGCAATTGTGAATGGGAGTTCATTCATGATATGGCTCTCTGTTTGGCTATTATTGGCGCATAGGAATGCTTGTGATTTTTGCACATTGATTTTGTATCCTGAGACTTTGTTGAAGTTGCTTATCAACTTAAGAAGATTTGGGGCTTAGACAATGGTGTTTTCTAAATATACAACTATGCCATCTACAAACAGAGACAATTTGGCTTCCTCTCTTCCTATTTGAATACCTTTATTTCTTTCTCTTGCCTGATTGCCCTGGCCAGAACTTCTAATACCATGTTGAATAGGAGTGGTAAGAGAAGGCATCCTTGTCTTGTGCTGATTTTCAAAGGGAATACTTCCAGTTTTTGCCCATTCAGTATGATATTGGCTGTAAGTTTGTTATAAATGGCTATTATTATTTTGAGATACATTCCATCAATACCTAGTTTACTGAGAGTTTTTAGCATGAAGGGGTGTTGAATTTTATCAAAGGCCTTTTCTGCATCTATTGAGATAATCATGTGGTTTTTGTCACTGGTTCTGTTTATGTGATAAATTACCTTTATTGATTTCTGTATGTTGAACCAGCCTTGCATCACAGGGATGAAGCCAACTTAATCGTGGTGGATAAGCTTTTTGATGTGCTGCTGGATTCAGTTTGCCAGTATTTTATTGAGGATTTTCCCATAGATGTTCATCAGGGATGTTGGCCTGAAATTTTCTTTTTTGTTGTGTCTCTGCCATATTTTAGTATCAAGATGATGCTGGCCTCATAAAATGAGTTAGGAAGGATTCCCTCTTTTTCTATTGTTTGGAATAGTTTTAGAAGGAGTGGTACCAGCTCCTCCTTGTACCTCTGGTAGAATTCAGCTGTGAATCCGTCTGGTCCTGGGCCTTTTTTTGGTTGGTAGGCTATTCATTACTGCCTCAATTTGAGAACTTGTTACTTATCTGTTCAGGGATTCAACTTCTTCTTGGTTTAGTCTTGGGTGGGTGTATGTGTCCAGGAATTTATCCATTTCTTTTAGATTTTCTAGTTTATTTGCACAGAGGTGTTTATATTATTTTCTGATGGTAGTTTGTATTTCTTTGGGATCAGTGCCATATTTCTTGGAGGCTTTGTTCATTCCTTTTCGTTCTTTTTTTCTCTAATTTTGTCTTCATACTTTATTTCATTAATTTGATCTTCAATCTCTGGTATCCTTTCTTCCACTTGATCACCTCGGCTATTGATACTTGTTTATGCTTCACGAAGTTCTTGTGCGCTGTTTTTCAGCTCCATCAGGTCCTTTATGTTCTTCTCTAAACTGGTTATTCTAGTTTGCAATTCCTCTAACCTTTTTTCAATGTTCTTAGCTTCCTTGCATTGGGTTAGAACACGCTCCTTTAGCTCAGAGGAGTTTGTTATTACCCACCTTCTGAAGCCTACTTCTGTCAGTTCGTCAAACTTATTCTCTGTCCAGTTTTGTTCCCTTGCTGGCGAGGAATTGTGATTCTTTGAAGAAGACACGTTCTGGTTTTTGGAATTATCAGCCTTTTTTGTGCTGGTTTTTCCTCATCTTCATTCTTCATGGATTTATCTACCTTTGGTCTTTGACACTGGTGACCTTCAGATGGGGTTTCTGTGTGGGCGTTCTTTTTGTTGATGTTGATGCTATTCCTTTCTGTTAGTTTTCCTTTTAACAGGTCCCTCTGCTGCATGTCTGCTGGAGTTTGCTGGAGGTCCACTACAGACTCTGTTTGCTTGGGCATCACCAATGGAGTCTGTAGAATAGCAAAGACTGCTGCCTATTCCTTCCTCTGGAAGCTTTGTTCCAGAGGGGCACCCATCAGATACTAGCCGGAGCTATCCTGTATGAGGTGTCTGTCGGCCCCTGCAGGGAGGTGTCTCCCAGTCAGAAGGCACGGGGGTCAGGGACCCACTTGAGGAGGCCGTCTGTCCCTTAGGAGTGCTCGAGTGCTGTGTTGGGAGATCTGCTGCTCTCTTCAGAGCTGACAGCCAGGAACGCTTGAGTCTGCTGAAGCTGTGCCCACAGCTGCCCTTTCTCCCAGATGCTCTGTCCCAGGAAGATGGGAGTTTTATCTATAAGCCTCTGACTGGGGCTGCTGCCTTTCTTTCAGAGATGCCTTGCCAAGAGAGGAGGAATCTAGAGAGGCAGTCTGGCTACAGCAGCTTTGCCAAGTTGCAGTGAGCTCTGCCCAGTTTGAACTTCCTGGTAGCTTTGTTTACACCTTGAGGGAAAAACCACCTACTCCAGCCTCAGTAATGGTGGATGCCTCTCCCCACACCACGCTCAAGCATCCAAGGTTGACTTCAGACTACTGTGCTGGCAGCGAGAATTTCAGGCCAGTGGATCTTAGGTTGCTGGGCTCTGTGGGGGTGGGATCCACTGAGCAAGACCACTTGGCTCCCTGACTTCAGCCCCCTTTTGAGGGGAGTGTACGCTTCTGTCTTGCTGGCATTCCAGATGCCACTGGGGTATGAAAAAAAACTCCTTCGGCTAGCTTGGTGTCTGCCCAAATGGCTGCACAGTTTTATGCTTGAAACCCAGGGTCCTGGTGGCATAGGCACCCAAGGGAATCTCCTGGTCTGCGGGTTGTGAAGACCATGGGAAAAGCGTAGTATCTGGGCCAGAGTGCACCATCCCTCAAGGCACAGTCCCTCACAGCTTCCCTTGGCTAGGGGAAGGAGTTCCTCGACCCCTTGCACTTCCCAGGTGAGGCAACACCCCACCCTGCTTCTGCTCACCCTCTGGGGCTGCACCCACTGTCTAACCAGTCCCAATGAGATGAACCAGGTACCTCAGTTGTAAATGCAGAATCACCCACCTTCTTCATTGATCTCACTGGGAGCTGCAAACCAGAGCTGTTCCTACTCAACCATCTTGCCCAAGTCCAGACCCTTTACCTTAAGTTTGTGAGAGTCCTTATGTGTTAAGTAACTCTCTTGAAGGCAGCAGATGATTGGTGAATTCTTATCCATTCTGCCATTCTTTATCTTTTAAGTGGAGCAATTAGGGCATTTACATTAAATGTTAGTATCAAGATGTGTGGTACCATTCTATCCATCAAGGTATTTTTTGCCTGTATAACTTGTTTTTTGAAAATTATATTCTTGTTTTATAGGTCCTGTGAAATTTATGCTTTAAAGAGTTTCTGTTTTGATGTGTTTCCAGGATTTATTTCAAGATTCACAGCTCCTTTTGGTAATTCTTATAGAGCTGGGTTGGTAGTGGCCAACTCTCTCAGCATTTGTTTGACTGTATCTTTCCTTCATTAACAAAGCTTAGTTTCACTGAATAAAAAATTCTTTGCTGACAATTGTTTTGTTTAAGGAGGCTGAAGATAGGGCCCCAATCCCTTTTTGTAGGATTTCTGCTGAGACATGTGCTGTTAATCTGATAGATCTTCCTTTATAAGTTACCTGGCGATTTTGCCTCACAGCTGTTAAGATTCTTTCCTTCGTCTCAACATTAGGTAACCTGATGACATTGTGCCTAGGTGGTAACTTTTTTGTGATGAATTTCCCAGGTGTTTTTGAGCTTCTTATATTTGGATATCTAGGTATCTAGCAAAGCCTGGGAAGTTTTTCTTGATTATTCTCCCAAATATGTTTTCCAAATTTTAGATTTCTCTTCTTCCTCAGGAATGCTGATTATTCTTAGGTTTGGTCATTTAACAGAATCCCAGAACTTCTTGGAGGCTTTGCTCATATTTTCTAAATTTTTTTTGTCTTTGTTGGATTGGGTTAATTTTAAGACCTTGTCTTCAAGCTCTGAAGTTCTTTATTCTGCTTGTTTGTTCTATTGCTGAGATTTTCCAGAGCATTTTGCATTTCTATAAGTCCATCCATTGTTTCCTGAGGTTTTGATTGTTTTTTATTTATGTTATCTATTTAATTGAAAATTTCTCCTCTCATTTCTTGTATCCTTTTTTTTTTTTTTTTTTTGACTTCCTTAAATTGGGCTTCGCCTTTCCCTGGTGCCTCCCTGATTAGTTCAATGACTAACCTCCTGAATTCTTTTCTAGGTAAATCAGGAGTTTCTTCTTGGTTTGAATCCATTGCCGGTGAGCTAATGTGATTTTTGGTGGTGGGGGGGCTGTTAAAGAAGCTTGTTTTGTCACGTTACCAGAGTTGGTTTTCTGGCTCTTTCTCATTTGGGTAGCCTCTGTCAGAGGGAAGATCTGGGGTTCAAGGCTGCTGTTCAGATTCTTTTGTCCCATGGGGTGCTCCTATGATGTAGTACTCCCCTCCTTTTCTTAAGGATGTGGCTTCCTGAGAGCTGAGCTGTACTGATTGTTATGGCTCTTCTGGACCTAGCTACCCAGCAAGTCCACTAGGCTCCAGGCTGGTACTAAGATTTGTCTGCACAGAGTCCTGTGATGTGAATCATCTGTGGGTCTCTCAGCCATGGATACCAGCACCTTCTCTGGTGGAAGTGGCAAGGGAGTGAAATGGACTCTGTGAGTGTCCTTAACTTTGGTTGCTTAATGCACTATTTTTGTTCTGATTGGCCTCCTGCTGGGAGGTGGTGCTTTCAAGACAGCATCAGCCATGATAGTACGGGGAGCAACAGGTGGTGGGTGAGGCCGTAGAACTCCCAAGAGTATATGCCCTTTGTCTTCAGCTACCAGGGTGTGTGGGGAAGGACCATTAGGTGGGTGCAGGGCTAGCGTGGCTGCCTCTACTGTATCATGCAGGTTGTCAGGGAAGTGGGGGAAAGCTGACAGTCACAGGCCTCACCTAGCTCCCACTCAACCCAAAGGGTTAGTCTCACTCCCACCATGTGCCTGCCCCCAACCCCCAATAGCAACAAGTCTGTTTCCAGGCAATGGGGCAAGCAGGGCTGAGAACTTGCCCCAGGATACCTGCCTCTCAGCTGCAAAAGCAAGTAGGGCTTTTGTGTGTCCCCCACCCGTGGATTCTGCACACCAAATTCATACCCTCCCCCAAGTTCTGGCCAGAAGACTTCTCAATGGCTTCAAATTGTTACAAAGTTCAGCTGGAGGTTTCCTTCTTCCTGTTCCCTTTTCCCAGTGCCTCTGGCAGCCTGCCCCAAGGACCCTTGTGAGGCAAGGCAGAAATGACTTGCTAGGGCACCCAGCGAGCCCACAGGGCTTTTCCCGCTGCTTCCTCTACCGCTCTATTTTGCTCAGCTCTCTAAATTCACTCAGCTCCAGGTAAGGTCAGAATCTTCTCCCGTGATCTAGACTTTCAGGTTTCCCAGTGAGGGTGTGTGTTTGGGGTGGATGATCCCCCTTTCCTACTTTCACAATTTGGGCACTCACAGTATTTGGGCTGTCTCCCGGGTCCTGCAGGAGTAATTTGCTTCCTTCAGAGGGTCTGTGGGTTCTCTCGACTTTCCTGATTTATTCCTGCAGTCGTTCTGGAGCAGAAGTTCACAGTGCGAGCCTCCACACTCTGCTCTGTCCATCTGAGTGGTAACTGCAATTCCTACTTCCACATTCTCACTTGTCAGATCAAAACTTTTCTTGGCGATCCATGGTTTAGCAGAGCAACAGAATTGGAAACCACTTCTCTGACTTCCAAACTGGATTTCTCCTCTTTCTTGGTATTCGAGCTTAAAATAAAATTAATTTTTCAGTCATTCATTCACATTTGAGCACTTTATAAGAAAGTTCTTAACAAGCATCTATTGTATTATCCCTAGAAGGACACACTGTTTTATGCTTACACAAAACTTTTTTTTAGAGATGGCAGAATGTGGGGAACAGGTGATGGTAGAGTATAATCCCGGAATAAATCCCCCTGCCCCTTTTTTTCTGGGACTCTGATCATTGGGTTTCCACTAGTAGTGGAAAATGATTAAATGATCTGTTCTATGCCAGCTTGGGGAAAGACAGACTCCGGGGAATCCTAGTCTAAAAAGTGAAAAGGGCAGTTCTTGACTAAGTCATTTGGCCTATGCCAGGTCCCATGCCAGCTTCCCTTCTATACGTATGTGAGATTGATGGAGTAGGCAAACAGCCATCATCATACCCTAACTTGCATGTCTACTTAGGATTTGGCCTGGAATCCAGGAATCACAGAAGAAAGGTAGCTATTGTACCACTCTGTGCCTCCTAGGCAGGCCTGGGCTTGTGCCCGGTGGCCTGCGGTAATTATTACTCTTTCAGGAAGGTGCTAATGGAAACCCTTCTCATTACCTGGCAGTCAGGCATTCCTTGGAATCCAGTGGTCAGGAGGAACTGACACTCATGGAAGATGGCCACACTGGAAGGTGGCACACTGAATTGGAGTCACTGCATTCTCAGGGCCTTCATTTCCTTACTTCTAGAAAGAAGATTCTCCTCAGGCTCTTATCTTAGCTCATGTAGTCACGAGGAACAAATTTCTAAAGCAGTTATCTTAAGAAGAGGCTTAATACACAGCTAGAAAGAAACTGAAGGTAGAAAGTCAGAGAGTGTGGCACAACTTCAGGAACCATCCTCAACATCTTTGGCTCTGTCTCCCTCTCCATCGCTGCTTTGATCTCCTCTCTCTCCTCCAGCTTCCAGGGCTGCCTCCTGCTGCGCTCAAATAACTCCTGCTTGAACATGGCTTTCAGTTGTCATGGCCCTGATTCCAGTACATTGCTTTGTTTTACTTTGAACTCCACTCACCACCTGATTAGTTCTCTGTGTGTTTCTTAATTCCTATTTCCAAGAAAAATCTTTGACCCAATGCCGGGGGTTGAATTGCATCCTTCAAAAAGATACTTTTAAGTCCTAACCCACAGCACTTGTATGTGTGACCTTATTTGGAAACAGGATATTTGCAGATATAATTAAGATCGGGTCATACCAGATAGATTAGAGTGGGCCCTAAATCTAATAAAACTGATGTCCTTATAAGAACAGGTGAAATTTTGACACAGAAAAAAAGATGCATAAGGAAAATGCCATGTGACAGCAGAAACAGAGATTGGAGCGACACATTTAAAAGCCAAGAAACAAGAATGATTGTTGGCAACCACCAGACACTGAAAGAGGCAAGGAAAGAATCTTCCCTAGAGTGTTTTGAGATAGCATGCTCCTGCTAATACCTTGATTTCAGACTCTGGCTTCCAGAACTGTAAGAGAATAAATTTCTGTCATTCTAAGCCCCCCAGTTTGTGGTCATTTGTTACATCAGTCCTAGGAAATTAATACATGCAGCTTATCTTTTGGTGTCAGACCAGCCTGGGAACTTGGTCACATAGGATTGGACACTCACTCTTTACCCACTCAGACATGGCCAAGAGCGTTAGGACAGCGTTTTCCAATCAGGGCCACTTAGGCAGCAAGGCTGTAAACAGAGCAGTTTCCTTAGAAGGAGGCATGAGTGTGGGTAGGTGTTTGTTGGTGTCATCTCTCCATTAGCAACAAGGTGGCTTTTGAGTTAACTTCCATTTCTGCCCAGGACTGTATGCCATCTCTGGCTGTTTCCCATCCCAAGGAATATTTTTGTTACTGTTTTTGTTTGCCAAAGCACTGTTTTAAATATTAATTATTTTCCCACCTTTGATTCCTCAGAGACAGTTTCTTGGAATAAAAGACTTGTTGGCTACTGTCCAGACCTATTCTAGTCCACGGGGGAGCCCAGTGACAGTGCCACCCACACCAGGCAGTCTTCACATGAGGAAGAATACTTCTGAGCCAGGCTTGGAGGCATGTTCACCTGGCACAGCCAGAGACAACTACATCTTAAGGAGAAATAATGATTTTACACAGAAAATTAAATGGAGCCAACATTCATGCCAGTGATGAAAAGAAGAAGGTCCATGGCCTAAGGATTTGAGAGCTTGATGGACCCAGGTGCCAAGAATGAGGAAGAAAACAGTTTAAAACCAAGACTGTAAATTATGAGAGTATGCATTATTTTCTCTTTCTGCCTAAGTGGTGTGTGATTCCAGGGTGGATCTTGTGTATCTCAGCACAGAGTAGAAAGCCTAAGACTCTATTCCTATGGATGCTTTTTTTTGTGGGATTTAACTTTTTCTTAATGAATAAATCATTTTGGTATATTAGAACTCTATATTTATGATGGTAGTCCTGAATATTTGTAGCTATTTTTTAATCGATACATAATAATTGTACCTATTTATGGGGTACATGTGATATTTTGATACATGGAAACTATATACAATGATCAAATCAGGATAATTAGGATATGTATTCCCTCAAACATTTGTGATTTCTTTGTGTTAGGAATATTTCAAATCCATAATAATAATAATAAATTATTGTTAACTATAGTCGTGCTACTGTGCAATAGAACACCTGACCTTATTCCTCCTATCTAACTGTAACTTTGTACCTGTTGACCAACCTCTCCTCGTCCTCCCTGCCCCAATCCTCCTCAGCCTCTGGTAGCCACTACTGTATTCTCTACTTCTATGACATCAGCTTTTTTTAGATTCCACATATGAGTGAGGACTTTCAATATTTATCTTTCTGTACCTGGCATATTTTACATAATGACCTCCAGTTCCATCCTTGTTGCTCCAAATGACAGGATTTTATTCCTTTTTTGTGGCTCAATAGTATTCCATTGTGTATATATAACATATTTTCTTTATCTATTCTTCTATTGATGGATACAAGTTGATTCCATATCTTAGCTATTGTGAATACTGCTGCAACAAACATGTAGTTCTGAATATATATTCAAAAAAACTATTAATTTAGAAACAGAATCATAGACTATAAGTAATTGGCAAGGTTTCCTAGGGTTTAATTTTACCACTTATCTAGATATATGCTTTCTTGTGAGTTTAAATAATTTGTTTTCATCAATGTGAAAGTAACCTATTTAGTGTAGAGATTTCAGATGAAATCTTATTTTAAAGATTTTCTAGGGTCTGATGCCAATAGTGATTTAGAATTGGGTTTTTTTCAACCAAATCTCTGCTGAATTTCTGTCCCTGTTAGTGCATTTTTTTTTTTCTTTCCCAGAAACTCTAGCTTTGCTAAGACCTTAGAATTGTCACTTCTTCAGGAAAGCATTGTTTTTACTCACCCTGGTTCCTCTATTTAAACAACACTCTGTGAAAGCTGTCAAATTATAGGAATATCTTCCATTGCCTGCTCATACACTCATGAGGAAACCTTGGGAAAGTCCTACGTAGAGTCTTTTTCCTTGGCACTCACTTTCAGTGACAATTTATTTCTCTGGGAAGCAGGTGGTGTTAACCCACCTCTGATTACTGTCTGTGATTCTTAAGCAGGTACCACAAGATCTAACACGTCTTAGAGATAGCTGCATATCTACAAAAGATAGGAGATGGTAGATCTGCAAATTTCCTGTTAAGTCCATCTATTTAGAAAGAGTCCTTGCTTCCTTTCAATGTTTTAACTTTTAAAATATGGGAAAACTGGCTATATGGTGCCCGATAAGAGACTTGCATGATTATGGCCCTGGGGAAGGTAATAAAAATCATTGCATCATTTTTCTTTCTGCCCTCACCTCCCATGTAAACAGTTACTTGGTTATACCCACAGAGATTTGACTGTGAGTGGAGGACAACTGTGGCACTTGGGGTTATGAAAATCCATTGTTGACTGTTAGGCTTGAACTGCATGTATGAGCCCATGTCTAGGCTCTGGCCCATCAGTGCACTGACTATAATTCTGCCTCCAGTCTACAGAACCTGAGGATGGCAGATGATAGCAGGTGTGTTCCATCATTGGCACCTACACCTCACACCCTCCACAGGCTCTGCACCCATGTCAGTCAGTACTCTAGCTTAGCTGTGCCTATTTTCTCCAAGGGCTTTTGAGACCAGTGACCACAATACTAGTGAGCCCTTCTGATGGAGGTCCTCTCTTGTCTTTGATTGATGTGGTCATCATACTCTTTTGGATTGATTAAATGAGCAAAGGACATTCCTTTCATGGATGAAACTGGTCCTCTAGCTTTGCCCATGGGTTCTTCTCCTATCCTTCTTATTAGTGGTGGCATGTGGAAAGAAAAGGTGTAGTCAACATTGAATGAGATCATATTCTAGAAACATAGCAATTACAGCTAAAAGAGTTCTAGAGAAGACATAATGGGAAGACATGTTGTTCTATATTTATGGTATAAAATTCCAAGGAATAAATTTAACATGACCAGAAAATGAGTTTTCATTCACATTTTTTCCTGCATAATATGGGTAAGACTTGTACTTGTGGTCATTATCAACAAAGCATGGTAACAACCTTTAAGAGAGGCTTTCAAAGCCAATATTCATGGGCAGCATGATGGATGATGCCGTGGTATCAGGAAACTGCAGGAGCAAGAATATCTATGAATCTGTATTTACTTCAAAATAAACAAGTTCTGAAGAGCCATAGCATTGTAAGAAATTAGCCAATAGTGGTGCATGTGATAGTAAAGAACCCAAAGAGATAGTTCCTGGACATGAACAGGGAGAGACATTACAATAAATAATTTTGTGTGCTGATTGGACAATAAACAAATATGATAGTATCTCTTTTCTACCTATTATTTTAAATTTTCATTGATAGACAACTATCTCACATGGGTCCATGAATTTTATAATATATTTTTAATCAAATTGTTTATATAGACTGGACCTTGCAAAAAAAATTTTGCCTAGGGCCTCACACACCCTGTCTCCATTTTTCCTAAGAGAAAGAAGTGAAACATCTGCTTTCCAGGAATAATTCTTTGGGCTATGACCTTGATCTCATACTATCCCTTTACTCATTCTTTGCGTGTGTGTGTGTGTGTGTATGTGTGTATTTGTGTGTGTGTGTGTGTGTGTGTGTGTATGTATGCTTGGTCTCTCCCTCTCTATTGTTTCTTTTCCTCTTCCATTTATGCAAATTCTCCTTTTTTTCTTGGCCTTCCTATTCCAGTGAGCCACCATAACATGCTCTTTTTTTTCACCATCACACTTATTAAACGAATAATCCACAGCTTCTTCACCCATCTGTATTAAGTTCCTGTAATCACAGGTTCTACCCCCATTAATGACCCCATTTTCCCTTTCCCTCTTTAGGCTCTGTTCATGTGTGTTCTTTATTTATACTTAACTCAGCATTGACCTCTTTTCTGAACACATTCTGAAGATATGCATTTCCACCTGCTGCCAGCTTGACAGCTCTACCCTTATGATCTCATGATTTATTCAAGCTAAACAAACTTAAAATTAAGTCTACCATTGAGCTTCATTTCTTATTACTCCCATCTCCTACCCTCACCTAAAATGCTACTTCTGGTTTTCTTATTTTGATGGTGGTTATGGATTTCTTGGGAGCATTTTTCCACCTCCCTTTTGAGAGCTTTTTTTGTATCTGTTTTAGTACTCATTTACTACTCTTCTTTTGCTCTGTTCTTCACCAAGATGGCTGGCTGATAATATTGATCATACATTAATTATCATTTCTTCTTCCTGTATTAGAGATAACTGTGATACAGGAAAAGTCTCCATTGAATTCTGAGATATGTCTTAAGGAAAACTCATTTTTAAAAAAAAAACAACAAAAAAATCACACCCTTTAATGTATGTCTCTGTAGTTCAAAATTAACACAGGATTGAAAGTTGAGGAAATTAAGGAAATCCCCAGAAAATGGGAGGAAAAGACAAAGAAATAAAAATAGGATGAAAAAGTTGAGGAAAGTGAGAGAATAATCTAGGAGTCCATGGTATCTCTAACAAGAGAAAAGAGCAGAGGAAACAAAGGGAGGGATACTTAAACGAGGAGACGCAAGACCCTCCTAGGCCAGGAGGTGACCTCAGGCTTGGGACTATTACCAACAGCTCCCTCAGTGTTGTTGAGCTTTAAGTGCCACCTAAATCAATTTGATCACTTGGCAGATGTCAGTCTCTTTTTAGAGATTATCTGTAGAATTAAGTAGAGGCAGTTCAGAGTCATTAAGTCAACCATTAAGTCAGAAAACTGACTATGAAACAGTAAAAGAATGAAGACAAATCTCAGACTAAATCTTCTAAATTTAATGCTATATAATGGCCAAGCAGGCATAAATCGTTCTGAAACAACTTGTTGGAGTTTGAGAGAGGACTTGCTCCTAAGCCTTGAAGAGCACTGACAGCATGGCTAATGAAAGACTCTGAGCCAATGGGACCTTGCAGGATGAGAGGCCTGGTAGGCGACTCAGATGTGTGGTGTGGGGAGGTCATGGGGGACAATGCAGGCTGCCTCTCGCTGGAATCTTCCATTTGGAGCCCATGGGCACAATGCCTCAAATTATGCTCCAATACCATATTATAATGAAATTCATAAGTTGTAGTAAATTTATACACTTGTGCAATCATCACAATTGAGCTTTTGAATATTTCCATCACCTCCAAAATTTCCCTCATGCTCATTTACTGTCAATCCCCATTCCCATCTGCTTTCTGTCTTTATAATTTTGCTTTTTCTAAAAATTTTAGGCAAACGGAACCACACACAATATGTGGTTGTGTCTGGCTTCTTTCACTTAGCAAAATGTTTTTGAAGTTCATCCATGTTGCTACAAGTATCAGTAGTTTGGTCTTTCTTATTGCTGAGTAGTAGTTATTTATTTATATAATTTATCATTTTTTTTTCTTTAATAGATCTTAGTTTTTGTATCCTAAGAAATCTTTGTCTATCCTAAGACCATAAAGATCTTTCCTATGTTATCTTCTGGAAGCTTTCTAGCCCAAGCTCTTACATTAGGCCTTTAGTGCACAGTGAGTTAATTTTTACTGTATAGTGTGAGGTAACAGTCTAAGGTTTGTTTGTTTGCATATGTATGTCATATTGCGCTGCACAAAAGATTGAAAATATTTTTCAACATTGAATTACCTTGGTACCTTTGTCAAGTACCCATTCAACATAAATTTATTTCTAAGCTCTTTATTCTGTTCAGTTTATCTATACGTTTATCCTTATGACAGTACCACACTGTCTTGACTATTGTGACTTTACAATAAGTTTGAAATTTAAAAATATTTTGGCTATTCTATGTCTTTTGCATTTCCATATACATTTTTGGATCAACTTGTCATTTCCTATTTTTAAAAAAGCCTACTGAGATTTTGATTGGGATTGTCTTAAATATATAGATCAATTTGGTGAGAATTGCAGCCTTAACAAGACAGACTCTTGCATTCCATGAGCATAATATAACTTTTCATTTATGTAAGTGTTTTAATTTTTTCCACAATATTATACTGTTTTCTTGTATAGTGCTTGCAGGTTTTTTGCTAAATTTATTTCTAAGTATTTTATTCTTTTTGATGCTCTTGTGAATATATTTATTTTCTTAATTTTATTTTCAGATTGTTGATTGATCGTTTATAGAAATACAATTCATTTTTGTACAGTGATCTTGTATTCTGTAACATTGCTGAACTCAGCAATTACAATAGGTGTTATAAATTCTGTAGGATTTTCTTTACATACAAGTTTACCTCTTCTTTTCCAATCTATATGGCTTTACATTCCAATCAGCATGCCTTTACATTCTTTTCCCCTCTTTTTGCGCTAGCTACAATCTCCAGTACAGTGTTGAATAAAAGTTGTTAGAGTGGATATCTTTGCCTTTTTCCTGATCTTACAGGAAAAGTAGTCTTTCACATTAAGTATGATGTTAGCTGTAGGCGTTTTGTAGATGTCCTGTGTCAGATTGAGGTAGTTTCCTCTATTCCTAGTATGTTAATTGTCCGATGCTTTTTTCTGCTACTATTGGAATGATCATATTTTTTATCTTTATTCTATTCGTATACTGTATTCATTGATTTTTGAATGTTGGCTTACCTTGTCCTCTGGGATACATCTGTTCGTTTATAATGTATAGTTCTTTTTGTATTTTGCTGGGTATGTTTTGCTAATTGTTTTTAATTAAAGATTTTTGTACCTATGTTCATGAGCCTGGTTTTCTTTTCTTATGATGTCTTTATCTGTCTTTGGGATCAGGCTAATACTAACCTCATAAAAAATGAATATAGAAGCATACGCGGCCGGACGCGGTGGCTCAAGCCTGTAATCCCAGCACTTTGGGAGGCCGAGACGGGCGGATCACAAGGTCAGGAGATCGA
>NW_012101454.1:4610323-4611669 GCF_000951045.1 Mandrillus leucophaeus
TTTTTTTTTTTGAGAAAGGATTTCACTCTGTCACCCAGGCTGGAGTGTAGTGGTGCGATCTCAGCCCACTGCAACCTCCGCCTCCTGGGTTCAGGTGATTCTCCCGCCTCAGCCTCCTGAGTAGCTGGGACTAAAGGCACCTGCCACCACACCCGGCTAATTTTTTTGTGTTTTTAGTAGAGATGGCGTTTCACTGTGTTAGTCAGGATGGTCTCGATCTCCTGACCTCATGATCCGCCTGCCTCAGCCTCCCAAAGTGCTGGGATTACAGGTGTGAGCCACTGAGCCCCGCCACTTGTATAATTCTTATTCTCTCCATATTTTTGTTTCTTCTTAACTCCTCCACCTCCCATTCCTGCTCATGGTATTCTCTGTGTGTCATTGTTTCAGAGAAGGTATGTGGAATGTTGGAGATCTTATGTGCTTCCTAGAAACTGAAGTCAACTGAGTAGATAGGATATGAGGGAAAGAGGCATTGTGGGGAGACAGACTGAGAAGATCAAGGTAAGGAAAAGATACCCCTTGGCTTGAAGAGAAGAGAGACCTATGGTCTTGGACAAGCAGAGCCATGCTTCTGCTTCAGAACATTGCCCTGAGAAGGTGATGAGGTCTCAGGGACTTACTGCTCTTTGCCAAGTCCAGGTGGAAGAATTCACAGTTCCTAGGATTTCGAGCCACAGCACCAAAAAGATTGCTATGGTCTAAGAGTAGAATGGAAGTAAATCCAATGAAGCTGCCATAACCCCAGGGACAATGGATAGCATTTTCTTGGACATAAAATTGATAAACCAAAGTTTATGCAGCTCCCTCTGCACTAAGTCAGCACTGGAAACTTGGTATTATCCAGGCAGTAGGACTTGGAGGTGCCTCAAGTAAGGGTGAGGTAGAATTTACTGCCAGGTTAGCTTCAGGGGAACTCAGAATGAAAGCCAAATGAATATATTTTAAAAACAGATGGGGTTTGTTGTCTACTTGACTTTGTGAGCTAAGGTTTATTTCAATGGGCAGGTACATTCTTCTCTGCACACAAACTGCAAAGCTTGAGGCTTTGGGGGTACAGTGGGTTTCTCACTGGAAACAATTTTGATACAGACAAGGAAAGGAGGCAGTCTACAATCAGGGTATACTTTTAAGGCTACTGGCCAGTCAATTAAAAGAGCAGTTCCATCTTAAGGTTTTGCTACCTTTGGAGTAGGTAGTGGTTGGGCTGCTGTGATGGAAAGGATGCATGGAGAGCCTTCTCATACTTTCACCACCTCCTGTCCTAGTCCCTCAAAACCGCTCACAAGTAGCTCATACATTTGGTTGTTGCTTTTAAGATTTTTTAAAAGACACTTATAAATCCA
>NW_012101454.1:4613999-4615729 GCF_000951045.1 Mandrillus leucophaeus
CAGCTTGGGCGACAGAGTGAGACTCGTCTCAAAAAAAAAAAAAAAAAAGAAGCATCATTCTCTCCTCTATTTTCAAAAATAATTTGTTTAGTACTGGTATTGTTTCTTCCTTAAATGTTTGATAGAATTCATGAGCATAGCTCTCTGGGCCAATGCATTTCTTTTTGGAAAAAATTTGTAATTACCAAATATTTTGGTTGTTATAGATCTATTCAGATTTTCGGTCTTTTCTTGGTTCAGACTGGGTAATTTGTATCTCTCCATGAATTTGTCCATTCCATCTAAGAGATGAGATATTAAATTGCTATGCATAATAATTTGGTGGATTCTCTTAAAGAGGACAGAGTTGAACTGTTGGAGATTTCGTCTTGATAGTGGGGTTTGGCAATAGGCAGGACATGGTCAATGTCCCTTTTCTTGGTGGAAGATAAAGTTGCTACTTTGACACTGGAGGAAGCTAAGCAGAGAGACTGTCATTAGGGACCCACCTCTTGTGGAGGGGTGTGTGGTCTCACACTTAGGAGCAGCTGTGGCCAGTATAGCTTTAAGTTTTGATTCTTTACTATTGTTCTCCAGTGTTCAGTAAAGTTTTTGAAAGCCTCCACCTGCTTTTAGCTGTATTTTTGGGAATTAACAAAGAGGCCTCGCAGGGAGGAAAGTGATTTAAAAACATAGCAGTAACCAACAGAAGCCAACTACAAGATGTCAAGAGGTAACTTCCAAGCCTTGGTGCGCAGCAGCTCAGAGTATGCGGAGGTGACAAATAACTGCCAGGAAGAACCTATGGACCAGGTAAACATTACTCAATGATTTTTGGAGATTTCTTTGAGTAGGTAAACCAGGTAGAAAAATGGTTTTTCATCTAAGGAATGAAGATTCTGTGTCATTGAATTATGGATACTTTTTTTAAAAGATGGTCTTATTTGCTAGCCACAAGCATGTCAAGACCACGATTGTATTAGTTACACAGCATTTTCCCAGTAGTCTTTGTCAACATCCCCCAAGGCTTTAGGAGAGTCAGGGCATTAGCAGCTTCTTTCAAATTCAAAGCAATCACATAAAATCACATTACATAAAAGTGGTCTCTTTCCCAAGAACAATATGTGTATTTTTAAACGGACACATTAGCTATCCCAGAAGTATTGTATATTACAAAGAAAACAAATGTAAACTAGTAGAATTTCAGATCGCAACCAAAGATAGACAAGATATTTTGTTCTTTGGGGTAAAACTTTTGAACTCCTTAGTTCACACAAATAGATGATGCTGTAACCTGCCTATTTATACATAAGTCTCATCCTGAATCAAGAATGGCAGCTAGTCAGGCAAGCCAGAAGGAGAATGTAAAAGGAACATTTAAACCCCATTTTACCTGTGCGCTTAGACAATCTACTCATGTCCAATTATTCTACTATTAAATGACTGTGCATCCAACCAAAGAGAAAGCTTCAAAGTAGATAAATAGGTTAATTCACAGACTTCAAGGGTAAAGAAGCTTGTTTGAAATGGGGTTTTCTTACTTCTCACCATCCTGTTTGGAGTCTTATTCACACTGAGATTGACATATAAGGGAACCATTTATGAAACTGCACACCAGCAGATCATATGTCTTAGGAAACTTGCCGGATGTCACATTGTGAGGGGTCTTCCACATGTCTGGTGACATAAGCACTGAGAAAACAGAGCCCAAGAACAAGACTTGGTTGGAAATAGTTTGGCATATTAATTGT
>NW_012101454.1:4617179-4653770 GCF_000951045.1 Mandrillus leucophaeus
GTGCAGTGGTGCAATCTCAGCTCACTGCAAGCTCTGACTCCCGAGTTCATGCCATTCTCCTGCCTCAGCCTCCTGAGTAGCTGGTACTACAGGTACCCACCACCACACCCGGCTAATGTTTTGTATTTTTAGTAGAGACAGAGTTTCACTGTGTTAGCCAGGATGGTCTCGATCTCCTGACCTCGTGATCTGCCTGCCTCGACCTCCCAAAATGCTGGGATTACAGGCATGAGCCACCGCGCCTGGCCAGTTTTAAGCTTTCCCCTAAGATTCAAAATATAAATCATTACAAAGATCTTAACCATAGCGGGTAGTGCTTTCTAACCTCCCATCCCACCATAAGAATGTTCCCTTGGAATGGGGAGGAGAGGGAGCAGAGGAAAGCCTCACCAGAAAGGACAGGTGGGGTAGACCTAGCATCACTGAGGCTGACGTGGGGATGTCAGGTGAGGGGACAAGGAAGAGGTCAGGCCTTAGCCAGAGCTCCCAGAGCTGTGACTCTGTAGAAGAAGCCCCCGACAGAAACCTCCCTAGAAGAAACAAATGACCAGTGCCCTGGAAAACTGGCTTCAGCCATCTCCCCTATGGAAACTAAGACCAATCCATGTTAAAGAGAGAAGTGATGACAACCAAGAGAATCTGCCTGGCAGAAGCATTCCCCCCTGCTCCTTACCAGTCACAGGGCAGAAAAAGGGGTGTAGGCCATTCCCAGTCACCAAGCTAGCCTGTGCTGGAGGGGGTTGGTGGGGAACATGATGTTATGATGTTGAAGTTTCATAAATTAAGGTTTTCATCAAATAGGAGATTAAAATGTTATAAATGAACAAGACTGAAATGTAAGAATGTGAATAGGATTGTCTTAACTAAATACTTGTGGAGGTAGTTTGAGATATTAAGTTATCTGACTGTTAACAGCTGTAGATGGGGAACAGAGAGGGGGAGGGTGGGCCAAGAGACCACAGTTAACAGCAACTTTTAGAAAAATGAAAATTAGATTTTGCATATATACCCATGAGTTCAGCTTCTTCGTTCAAAATTATTATGTTTACAAGCAATTTGATTTCTTTTCTGCCCTTGTCTGTTTTTTTCTTGGCATGTTATTTGTATCTATTGATTATTAAGGGTCTTTACAGACTTAGGAAATTAGCACTTGGTCATATATTGGTAAAATATTTTTCCCAGTTTGTCATTGTGTGTCCTCTATTTGTCATTAATGAATTTTTTCCCGAAGTATTTTTTATGTAATTAATTTCTCATTATTTTTACCTGTGGATTCTGGAGTTTGTATCTGATCCAGCAAAGAACTTTCCTTACCCTAAAATAAGAGTAAAAACAGTTGTTAATTATAATACTTTCTTCCCATGTTTGTCAATGCTGTTTTGAGAAACCTGAACACACCTTTAAGACAGAGCATCCTCTGTTGCTTTAACAGCAATGACTCTTTAGTAACTTTTTCTTCCAGCACTTTTCCACTCATACGTGGGTATTTTTCTCCCTGTCACTGATGTCCTGACTTGCTGTGGATCACTGACATTTTAAGGTCTTCTTGAACCACTGTCATCTGGCTAATTGCTCCTATTTCTCACTTTGCCATTTGAATACACTGGTTCGTACTCTATGCATGAACCCTTCTCACAATCACCGTAAGTCTCTGTTCAGGAAGTGGCTTGGTCAGAAAGTCTATCCTATCTTCATTCCACCTGCAAGATTTGGTTTGATGTGAAGAACTCGGTCTGTTCCTAAAATTCAAGATCAGCAGCAGCTTCGGTGAACATAATGTTTTCTCATGTTTCTTGGGCTTAGACTTGCATTATATTTTCAATGCCATTTTGAAGATGAACAATGCCTTTCCATTCTACTTTCCAGAATTTTCATCTCCTGCTGGATAGGGATTATATTGTTGAAAGTCAGCAGTACTTATTGTAAGATGTGAGGAATTAGCATTAACATAAATAGGGCATGTTATGTGTTTCGTCAGAGGATTTCTATTACAGTATTGCCAGCTTGCTCCACCTGTCTCTTGGGATTTCCCTGTGAGCTAAGGAATAATGTTCTAAAGCACTATATAAGCCTCTCTAAGAAAGACTCAAAAACCATGTCATAATTACTGTCTCCTAAAGGTTTTTTTTCCTCTATTATGAATTCACTCATTAATTCAACAGATCTTTTTTGAGCACCTACTATACAAGAGGCACTGGGGATAAAGTGTTATACAAAACTAAATCCCTGCTTTCATTGAGTGTACAGTTAACCAATATGTGCCACAGTGTTAGACAGTGATAGGTGCTATGAAAATAAAATCATGCTGAGTCAGGGGGTGAAGAACAGTAGGCATCAGGTCAGCAGGGACCACTTTTCTGAAGAGACAACATTGGAGGTGAGACCTGAATCAACTGAGGGAAAGAGCAATGTGGAGATCACAGGGCAAAACATTCCAGGAATAGGAAACAGCAATACAAAGTTATTAGCAGGAATATGCCTGGTATATTTAAGAAACAGCAAGTAGGCCAGTGTCATTGGAGAAGTATGAACAAGCGAAAGAATGGAGACACAGAGAGGATAGGGAAGATCCTATAAGCCAGGTGCCAGCCTTCAAGAGGACTATTTTGTATGATTAAAATAAAGAGATGATTAAAGTATGACTTCACAAATCACATTGATTGTTATACAAAGAGTTTTTTTTTTAGCACAAATCTCACAGGGAATGCTCTCAATAGATGAGGTATGTTAACCCCATAATGAATGAGTTCCAGTTTCATTTAGGGTCTAATTCTCATAGTGTAGTTGCTCAGTTAGGGTGGAAGCAGGCCTTTGTGGATGTAAAGTCTAATCAGTTTTGAGGCCTCCCTTTCTCTAAGAGGTTCTTGGGAGACCCAGCCTGACCAACACAGGGGAGATTCATGAAACATGCAAGGTTCCTATATGCTAGAGAGCAGTGACAGCATAGATGGGCGTGGCTTCAGGGCGTGGCTCAGAGGCTGACAGAGATTAGCCCTCCCACAGCCTGAACTGTCAAAGTTCTGTCAAAACTTTGGGTATATATGTGTTTTGGAATCTAGTAGTTAAGGCCAATAACTCACATATGTGGTCTGATAAGGTGTGACACATAACATTCTTGCAGGGAATGGGATTACACTCCATTCTTTTTTCTTTTTAAAAGTATTCCTCAGAGATCCTTGTTCTGATTGACTTCCATTTTAGAAGGCTCACTCTGGCTGCAGTGTGAGGAATTTACTATAGAAGGGCAGGAATGGAAACAAGGAAACCAGTTAGGAGGGATAGGCCTGGCAAGAGATGATATGATAGTGGCTTGGGCCAGGAATGCAGTACTGGATGGAGTGAGAGGTGGTCGGATTCTGGAGACAGTTTGAAGGGCTTGCATTGGGATGAGAGAAAACAAAAGAAGTCGAGGATGACACAGGCTTTTGGCATGAACCTATAAATAGTAATCATATCATGGAGATGGAGAACAGTCAGGGAGGAATCCGTTTGGGGGCTAAATTAAAAATTTGGCTTTTAACACGTTAGTATTGAGAGGCCGATTAAACATCTAAGTAGAAATTTCAGGCAGACAGCAAAATGAGACTAGAAGGTTGAAGACATGGGTAGAGATAAAAATTGGGGCATATAAGAAGTATATAGGCTGGGCGCAGTGGCTCACGCCTATAATCCTAGCACTTTGGGAGGCCGAGGTGGGTGGATCACAAGGTCAGGAGTTCAAGACCAGCCTGGCCAAGATGGTGAAACCTTATCTCTACTAAATATACAAAAATTAGCCAGGTGTGGTGGTGGGTGCCTGTAATCCCAGTTACTTGGGAGGCTAAGGCAGAGAATTGCTTAAACCTGGGAGGCAGAGGTTGCAGTGAGCCAAGATTGTGCCACTGTACTCCAGCCTGGGTGACAGAGGGAGACTCCATCTCAAAAAAAAAAAAAAAAAAGAGCATATAAAGCCGTGGGGCTGGATGAGAGCTCCAGGAAGAAAACATAGATTGAGAAGCCATCTGAGACCTACATCCTAGGTTTCTCTGGTGCTAGAGGTCAGGAAGAGAAAGAGGATGTAGCCAGGACTGGGAAGAAATAGGCAGTACTGCAGGGGAAAACCAGATGATTTCCTGGAAACCAAGGAAAAAATAGGCACTTAAGGAGGAGGGAGGGCCAGGCACAGTGGCTCATGCCTGTAATCTCAGCTTTGGGAGGTTGAGATGGGCGGATCACCTGAGGTCAGGAGTTTGAGATCAGCCTGGCCCAAATGGTGAAACACCGCCTCTACTAAAAATACAAAAATTAGCTGGGCGTGGTGGCACACAGCTGTAATCCCAGTTACTCAGGAAGCTGAGACTAGAGAATCACTTGAACCTGGGATACAGAGGCTACAGTGAGCCAAGATCATGCCACTGCTCTCCAACCTGGGTGGCAGAGTAAGACTCCATCTCAAAAAAAAAAAAAAAACAAGAAAAAGAAAAAAAGAAAGAGGAGGGGGATAAACTGTTTGAAAGGCTGCCAAGCAAGTAAGTAGAATTAAACCTAAGGATTTTCCACTGCATTTGGCTCCTCTCCTCCCTGTTTCCTCCCATTTGATAGAATAGATTTATCCCTAGTGGCTCCTAGGGCTAGTCTTCCCCAGTTTGGGGAGACTACTATTGCCTATAGAATACTTTTTCCCTCTTCCCTACTCATAGACCCTACTTTTATCCAGAGTGCTCACGTATCCACCTCCTCTGAAGCTAGAAATAACCATATGGCACTGGCCTAGCCAGTGAGAAGTAAACAGAAGGCATAGAGTGCGGAATTTGGAAAGTTCTTTAAAAGGGACTCAGTGGGAATGAGAACTTGCTTCCCTTAGCTCACCCTTTTTGTTCTGCCTGGAACATGGATGTGACAACTGGAAATACATCCTGACAACAGGAAGACTATGGATACTTCCTAATGAAGGTGAGCAGGGAAGCTAGAAGGAACCTGAATTACTCCATCATGCTGTGGAGCCTCCAGGACAGTCTTGAACTATTTACCTTTTGATTCTTTTTTCATGGAAAAAAATACATATCCCTAATTTGTTTAAAATACTGTGATGTGTTTCCTGTTTTGTGACAACTGAACATAATCCCAAGTGACAATGCTAGTTGTGTAGTCTTTACCCATGGCTCTCCTGGCCAAAGCACCCCTATCATCCCACACAGGAGAAATAAGGTGGGGTTGGAGATGGCAGGCCATGATTCCTGGGCCATCTCTGCTAGTCCTATACTGTGGTATGCCTTGGTCATGTTGCTTGAACAGTCTTTAACTTGGCTTTCTTTGTCTGTAAAATGGCTGTAAAAAGACTGTAAAAAAATTTTTAAAAAATCATGAACTGCAATAAAAATAAGGTCCTACAAAACTTGATCTCCTAAAATGGAAAGCTTCATTCCTATTAGTGACTGCCTGGTAAAGCAAGAAAACACAAAAGCAAAATTTTTGATCGTAAGTGAAAAGTAGGCTTGACACACTTAAAGGCCTAAATTTGAATTACAAAGTCAAAAACTATTTCAACATTCTGGGTAACTTGCACAAGTGTGGGTTCGAATAAGACATTATCCATAATTGCTGGAGACCCTGGTGGAAATCCCCAGTCCCCTAGACAGTGGGCTGGCAGAATCACGCAGGTCAACATGGATGAGAACCGACTGCCTGGCTCAAGACTGATGTCTTAGGTCAGTGAGGCTAGCTTTGGAATGCAGGCAGAGGGTGTGTGTGTGTGTGTGTTGTAGAGGGTTAAAGGTAGGCAAAGGAGAAATGAAAAGTCTAAGAGGAGGAAAGAAAGGGGAAAGTGTTGCCTCTCGAAGAGAATGACTTTCAAAGTGTCATCTACAAACACTAATAGTTACATCTAAAATGCCAGCACAGAATGTGCTGGTTAAGAGTAGTGTCAATTCAGGGTCCAGTGATTTTCCTGCTGGAAACCCTCCAAAGTAATTTGAGACATAGAGGAAGAACAGTCCTGGCCCGGGCAGAACTGCTTATGTCAATGTCAATGTTTGTATTTGCATGACCGAAAACACACGCAAGGCAGGTTAGTCATGCTCAGGGCTATTATCTGATCCAGCCCTGTTATTCTCACACTGTGAAAGAGAAGGCTTCCAGAACAAGTTTGTTGGGGTGAAACACTTAAAGTTGGTTGACAGCTTCAGTGGGGCCACTTGTGTAGGAGCCCAGTCAGTTTGATCAATGTAGCTGAGTTGGCTCTGGGCTCTGTCATAGCCCCAGCTGGGTTCTGTTTACCATTTACTTTTGTGGGATATCAGCAAATGCCTCCCAAAAATATGAAGGAATATTGAGCTGAAGGCCATTAACAAGAAATGGATACAGGCACACTCTCTGCCTTTCCTCTTTTTTCCTAAAAGCAGAACATAGATTTACAAAGATATGTATATATGAAATATACATGTTAATGAACTTCTGTTTGTTTTTCTCTTCTTAATTTGTCTTTTGTAACAGGGATCAGTTTCAATAAGAACCTATTAGGGGTTATTATTTTTACCCTACAGTTCAAACATTTTGGTTTTTTGAAACAACGATGTTGTACCTTACTGGGCTTTTTCTTATCTTAGGGTAGGAATGGTGGGCTCTTGGGTCTTCCTATATCTGATAAAGGAGAGCCACGTGGTTATGGTTCAGTCCCAAGCAATATCATGGAGTCCCCAGGACAGGGCAGCTTGCAGGCATGCTCTGTGGGTTCATGGTTGGGAGCTTGTGACAGCTTTTCTTGTCAAACCCTGCCCAGAGCTCTTTCCACTTGGAAAAAGAGGCCCCAGGAGGCAGTGTCTTAGCTCAAAGGCATAACTGGTCAATCTATTGGAAGGACTTCAGATAAGTGGCAAGTAGATGGAATAGATATTTTAAGGTCACAGAGGACTTGCCAATTCCTTTATATCAGAGAACTGATGGGGTTTGGGACATGCTACCCCCCCAAAATATGACACCTTGTGCCAGTTTACCATTAGATCATGCCACTCCTTCATCCTATCACATTTCCTCACCACTATCTACTCTTCCTCAAACCTACCATAAAATACACTCAGATTTAATAAAACTTATACTCAGCTTTAGTAAAACTCACATTAAATAAATGTGTATGCTTTTTTCTTGGTATAGGGGTCTCAGCCATGAACCTAGGATGAGCAGAGAAAAAGGTACTTTTCTTCTCCTATAGAACCTGGAACCTGCTTCATTTCTATGCCTGAACTTCATACCAGCCGCTGATGTCTACCCTGGGCTCAGATAAATAGGTAAAGGGACTAGAGACAATAGGAGAGAGGGAAAAGATGGCCCTACTGGGAGAAGAATGAGGCAGTAATGTTTCAGATCACTGCCATCAAACATAGACCTGAAGATCCTACCCTTCTCCCATCCTATCCCCCACTGCTAACTGAGAATTTTTTCATTCACCCATTCAACTGATACAGATTCATTGGAGCATCTGTTATACACAAGACACCATACTAAATTCTGGGATATAGTGAGCAAGACATAAAAGGCACTTGCTCTCAGAAGAGATAGTAAAAAGTAAATAAACAAACATTGTGGTAAAGAGTCACTGCAGGGAGTGTAAATCTTACCTTTTTTTGAGACAGGGCCTTGCTCTGTTGCCTAGGCTGGAGTGCAGTAGCACAATTATAGCTCACTGCAGCCTTGACCTTCCAGGTTCAAGCAATCTTCCCACATCAGCCACCCTAGTAGCTGGGGCCATAGGTGTGCACCACCATGCCCAGCTAATTTTTGTATTTTTACTAGAGACGGGGTCCCCCTATGTTGCCCAGGCTGGTCTCAAACTCCTGGGTTCAAGTGATTCTCCCCGCTCACCCTCCTAAAGTGCTGGAATTGCAGGTGTGAGCCCCCGTGCCCAACCAGGGGAGCTAATCTAGATAGGGAGGTAAGGAAAGCTCATCACATTTGAGCTGAGACCTGAGAGGTGAAGACCGAACCAGTCATGCAAAGAGCTGTGGAAGGGCTTTCCAGGGTGAGGCAAGAGCAAGTACAAATACTTCGAGGTGAGAAAGAGCCTTGACTGTGGAGGGAGAGAAAGGTTGCCAGTGTGGCTGGAGTTCATGGGAGCTGAGCAGGAGGCGTATGAAAGATTCAGGTAGGCGGCAGGAGCCAGGTCACACTGAACCTTGTCTTGCAGGTTTTATGAGAGGCAATGGAATGATTGATTGTAGGAGAGGGACTCAATATAATTTAGATGAACAAAGGCCACAGTGGTAGCTGTGGGAGAATATATTGTGTATTGGTCCTGGAGGGAGGAGACTGGAGCATAATGTTGGAAACTGAGGAATTCCTCCCTCAGCCTTGCTCTGTGGGGCTTCAACAGCTGAGGAGAAAATCAAAGATTGGGGAAGCATACATTCTTTTCTTCCCCACCCAGGATTCTCTCCCTAGTTCCCAAAGATCTTGAAGGCATTTGATTTTCCTCAGTGGTTATTGTGTCTTTTCTGCTGGGGATATGTGCCCACATTCTTGTCATTGTCTGTTGACCACCATCTGCTGCTGTCTGGACACTCATAACTCTCCTCCTTCCATGGCTGCTACTTTCTGTCCAACTGCTGCCAAGACTCTCTAGGGATGGGAGTGCTGGGATGGATCTTACCTCATGATTGGAGAGATTTCCCTTGACAAGACTGTCTCAGACTCAGGCCAGAGGGTTCTTTAAGGTCATTACTAGTTGCCATATGGAACACCTCTTTCAGTGTTCTGCTGTTCCAGTTCTTTGAGTGGCTCCAACCCAAGCCACCTTCTACCTCCTTCTAACAACCAACACCCTGCGGTAACCTCAGCAAGTATCATATTCCGCTCACTTATTCCCATCCTGCTGTCAACCTGATCCAGTGTGATGCTGATCTGAGACCCTGTGGACTTGACTTTTATCCTTGGAAACGACCATTTGTGAAGGGTGTTTCTGCTGTTTGAACATCAGCTTTTCCCACTGACCCCTGACTTGGTCTGTCCCTCCCATCTCTGACACTAAAAGAGCTTACAGCTAATTCCTCTAATTGGGCCCTGATTCCCTGTGAGAAAGCCTTGACAACTGCCTTGGATGCATCCTCTGCCCTGGTGAGTGACCCCACCCTCCTGGAATCTGACCATCTAATCTAAAGTTGCTTTTGCCTTTTCTCCCAGGAGTCTGAGAATGTCCTCAAACCAACTGGACTCGCAGCCGGCCCTGATATTCTAGAATTTCCGGGCAGAAATGAAAATTAGATCTAAGCTGTGACCTTCATTTCACACATATAAAAAGAAAGTGTGAGGACCTGTGACTTGTGAAAGCAGCCTCATTTCTTCACAGTCATTTTCCAAATACCACTAATTGCCCTACGCTTTCAACACAAACACAGAGTATTACTCAAACTGCCACAGAAATGAATGAGTAGAGAGTACCACACCTGGGTCACTAGCACATCTTGAATGACAAGGTTTCTGTTCTGCTCTCTTGACATCCTACCCTTGGAAGTGACAAAACTGGAGTAGACACTGGCTCAGGGATTATTTCCTCCCTATCTGCCCTCTACATGGAGCCTATCTTCTAAATTTCCAGCATTTTCTTCCTTGCTACCTGAAAGAATGTAACCAATAATATGAGTAAAAAGAACCAGACTCAGTAGAAGCAAACGTGACTATCTTGCTCTTTACAAAGCCAAATGGTTGATAGACTTCCCTGCATGTGGGAGAGAGAAAGGAAATTCTGACCCAAATAAGTTAGACCTTTTCTGTAGGATGGCAGAAGCAGCTGAGATTCCAAGCACATAGTTTTTTGTTTTTGATTTTGGAAAGTTAAAGAAGAGTCAGTTAATAATTGGAAGGGAACATGAGGAAATTGAAAATAGAAAACCACATGGATAAAGTTAAAACAAATCCCAAATCCATCCCCAAAAATCCCCGCAATATCCTGTTGCCATGAGAAAATGAATGTAATGAGTGTTTCAGTATATTGTCTATGTATGATGTTGTTGTAAAGATGTTTTAATATGTTAGGAGGCATTTTACTCTCTTCTTGTTTGGGTCACTGAAGTAATCGTGAATGGCAACGTGGTGCATAAAGGCAGTGTGGAGAGGGCACTGAGCCCACAGCAAGAAGATGGGGATTGTGTACCGTGTGAGGACAAAAGGCCACATTGGTCTCTAACCAATAATATAGGTTAGATATTATGTAGGAGGAAGACAAAGACCTAGAGACTGTGCTGTGTTCTGAGCAGTGGGCAACTGAAGATGTGCCCCACTCCAGAGATAACACTGATACATTTGTGACATTCTGGGGACTAAAACTGGTCTTATGCCACGGCAATCCTTGTCTCTTACAGGTCATTCCTTCTCAGGGAAGATCCAACCTATTCCCACACAAAGAAGGCTTTTGGCCCCTCACTCTGCATCCAGGTGGAAGGGGCAAAAAACACTTGGTGGACCACCCATGCCCACTGTCACCAATTACATTAATTCTTACAAAGGCACTTGAGTTCCATCAGTTTTTTTCCTAATATATTGATGTGCTGTCATCTCTAACCTAATTCTTAAGGGGTCTGAAATTACTGATGAATTAGAAGAAATTACATTGTGAAAATAACAGATGAGATTCAGTATTAACATAAAGAAGAAATGGTGTTTTACAAGTAACAGTCAACAATAATTGCAAAACAATTCTTACATCATGCATGGAAATGGGTATAAATCCTAGTAAAACTTATCTTGGATACCTCTACAGTTACAGTCTGCAACTTGACAGTACTGAAGAGGGCTTATTTGGATCTTAAGATTGTGGAAAAGAAAGTTAAGATTTTGATGAAGTGTAGATTTAAAATTCTAAGCCACTTGGTTCTAGGTCATATTTAAGGTCTAGGTTACACATTCAAGAGACTCCTTGAACAACTCTTGAATTTCAACTCTACTTTAAAGGACTCTCTGTTAAACAGTCCAAAAGCAAAAGCAGTATTGCAAGTAGCTACTGCTATCTGATGCATATTTCTAAAATATTTCCTATATGAAAAGAAGTTGAGTTTCTGTTTCAGTAATTTGGCTGGCCGGCGTCAACCAAACCCACAGGTTTGACTCATAGCTGATCTACCTTTCTGGATACCTGTATCCCAGAAATGAACTGGAGCCAAAGAGGCTGGAAGTTATTATTTCTTCACTATTAGACTCTGAGGATTTAACAAACCGCAGAATGGTCAGCACCCTAAGACTGGACCAGAACTGACCAGCCTTTGGGAGTGGGCTCTGTGTGAAGGATCCTACCTGGTCAGTTACCCCGTTCCCAGTCACCCTGACCAATAACCTTGGCAGTTTAAACAATAGCAACCTATTTATTGAAGTTAGAACTGGTTTGGGGTAGTTACTTTACTATATAATTAGCTGTGTGACTAGTTAGATTAACTCACTAACATGACTAGCTAAAAATGACTATGAGCAAATCATTTTAACTTCAGGAACTAAGTTCTGATATTTGTAAAATAAAAGCCTTGGACTCAGTAACAATTAATAAACTATAAACTTCTATTAAGATTTATGGTAAGAAACGTAAACTTTATACAATGTAGGATATCAACCATTAGGGGAAAAAGTCTAGGTCTTATTCATCTAAAACTCCCTATTTCTTAAGTGATTCTACTAAGTCATTCATGGAGTTATAAAGATGCCTAACTAACTGATAGAACAACTTTTTTGGATTTCCTTAATAATAGGGAATACACCCACTTCATGAAAACCCCCAATATTGTTTACGTTAGAATAAAATTTAAGTATTGGACAAAAGAGTTTAGATTACAAGAAGAATTCATTTAAATAGCACCTGACGTTCCCTAACAACAGTGGTTTTATGAAATATTGTTAATTGATTTGCCACCTATGTGTGGATCTATCCTAAATTGACTCCTTTAGTATGCAGGTTCGTTGGGGATGCAACGTCTTTTACTTCTTTTTCAGTCCCAACAACAGCTAATTCAGTACTCTAAATATAGTCAGCCTTCAATACAAATTTAATTATTGACTGAATCTAGGCTGTCAGGGGGAAAAAAGATTTGCTACTTGTTTGGACATGTCCCTCTGATTAAATGCCACTTTTGCCTTAGCAGCTAATCAGTCAGTAGACCAAATGTGGTGCATTTTTTATCTTCCCCCTTAAAGAAGGTCAGCAGCTGAAAATGAGATCCGGAGTGATTACATTGGAAGGATTTTCATGTGTACTCCATCAGGGAGATTAAATGTCCAGGTGCCTCCCACATTTCCTTTTAGGACTTGTTCTTTTGTTCTTAGTCTTGATACTTCAAGGGCTCAACAGCAGCACTGACACCCAAAACGTTCATTGTCAATTCCCCATTACATTCTCAAAAGGTAACTGTTACATATTGTATTAGAGTTCTCCAGCTAAACAGAACTAGTAGGATGGAGAGAAAGGGGGAGTGAGACGAGGAGGGAGAGAGGGGAGAGGGAGAAGGAAGGCAAGCAGGAAAGGGAAGCTGGTAAATCTAAAATTTGTAGGGCAGGTGGGCAGACTGGAGACCCAGAGAAGAGCTGATGTTGCAACTTAAGTGGGAAGGAAGATAGGAGGCAGAATTCCTTCTTCCTCAGGGGACTTCAGTTGTTTCTCTTAAGGCCTTCAGTTGTTTAGATGAGGCCCACCCACACCACAAAATGTAATCGGCTTTACTCAAAGTCTGCGGATTGAAATATCCCTCAGATCTAAAAAACATCTTTACAGCAACATCTAGACCAATGTTTGACCAAACATCTGGGCACTGAAATCTGGGTAAGATGACACGAGGAATTAACCATCATACCTATCAAAATGGGACATTTTCATCATTCCAGTTACCTTTTGAAAGTTCTCTGATTTCTTTCATTATTTAAAATATTCTCCAAGTAACAAATAGTTCACCATTGCTGATAATTCTTTTCTTTTTTCTTTTTTTCTCTTTTTTAAAGCAGGGTCTTACTTTGTCACCCACGCTAGAGTGCAGTGATGTGATCATAGCTCACTGCTGTCTTGAACTCCTGAGTGCAAAGGATCCTCCCACCTCAGTCTCCCAAGTAGTTGGGACTGTAGGAGTGTGCCCCATGCCCAGCTTATTTAAAAGACTTTTTTTTTGTAAAGACAAGGTCTCACCATCTTGCCCAGGCTGGTCTCAAACTCCAGAGGTCAGCAATCCTCCCAAAGTGTTAGGATGTTAGGATTATAGGCATGAGCCACTGCACCTGGCCATGATTTTCTAATTACAGAAAGAAACTTTCTGTGGTCTTTCACTGCCTCCTTCCACCGAATCCTACTTCAGATTTTGTTCATTTTCTCCATAAGTATTATACATTGGTGCTTAGGAGACATAGAAGAAGAGACATGGGTTTCCACTCTCAAAAAGCCTAGCGGGAGAAGAATATACAGACGGTTGCAGTGGTATGGGGTTGCTGCTCAGGTGTTTGATAGAACAGTAGAGGAAGTAAAATTTAATAAGCTTATTAGCATATAGGTGGTGCTTGCATACCCAAGCCCTGTTTGTTTTCTCCATGGGCTACACATACCCTCATTGTATGATGGTTAGAAATATGATTTCCCCAGGAGCTGAATCTAAGGGCATCTGACCATAAAGGTTTATAAACTTATTATCTCAACCCTCTCACCCCAATATACACTCAGCTGAATTAGTTTAGTCTCTCAGTAACACGTTGCCCAAAGAGATGAAATTTACCTCAATGTCAACTTCTCTTTACTTCCGCTTACAACTTTACATTTCTCTTCTAACATTTTGTTCATTGAACTCCAGATTTTAAAATAGACTCTATAGCTACATCTGTAGTTGATGGAGCTGAGTCTGAGGATGGAGTGGACAAGAGTGCTGACCTGTGTCACTGAGACCAAAGCAAAGCCTCTTTTCTCACAGCACCATGGGGATGTGATTAGACAGCTCTGGCACTAGCTCCTCAGAGGTAGCAAGGTATTAAACAAGCCCAGACTTTTCACTAAGCCTTTGTCCCCCAGGCACCGCTGAGAAACCACTGCCAACAGGAATTGAATTCTAGGAACCAGCATGCCAAGAAACACACCTCCTGGAATTTTGAGCATTTGACAGAGGTTCTGGCAAGCCCTCCTTCTTCTTATTGATATTAGTAGTAGGGAGGGGCCAGAGGGGCTCATGGATAGAGACTGGAAATTTTCAAAATGTCCAGTTCTAGACCACAGATAGCACCTTCTGTTTTCTAGACCTGAGAGCTAATACCATCAATGGAATAAGGAAAGTTATCATTGGTTTTGCCCCTTCCAGATTTAAGAGGGTCCTGTCCTGTTCCAACCCAAAAACCTCCTGCCACTTCTCTTTCCGTGTTTTTTTTCTTTACTCCCCAGGTATGAGCCCCATCTATTGTCTCAGACCAAGATAGAAAGGTGGAGAAATCCTGCATTCTGCCCAAAGGGTGAAGGGCTCTGGGTTGTAGATGGTGCTGTGGTCAGTGGGCTGCTTCATGTTCTTGACCCACATGAAAGAATTTGAGAGTGAGTCCAAAGTAAGAGCAGGCAAAGACATTTATTGGAAAGTGAAAGGACACTGTGCAAGCTAGGTCAAACTGGGTTCCTTGAGAATAAGACAGCCCCCTCTGACATTAGGAAATCCCCTTTATGGGTTCCTTGAGAATAAGACAGCCCCCTCTGACATTAGGAAATCCCCTTTATGGGAAGCTTATGTGATTACTCAAAAAGGGTGGGAATGAGCCTGGCTGTTGGCTTAAGCATGTTGCAGGTGGTCTCCTGGGTGTGCATGTGCCATTGCTGTTACATGCTATGACATATATGGCATGTCTTATTAGCATCTTAATTCTCTACCCAGGGGTGTGTTTTTTACTGTTATAATGAGCACAGGTCAACCCAAGGACACTAATCATGGATTTCTGTGCTTGTGAAAATTTAGGGATTTTTTCCCTTCTGCTCTTCATCTTCTCTGCTGCAGGATGTTCTAACCAAAACTACAGATGCAGTTTGTGCACTCTCAAACAGTTTATTTTCTCCACCTGTTTGGCAAGTTTGTTTCCCTTCAAGTGGTGTTATGACCATCTTTTCTAACCTATCTCTGTGCCAGATATGTCTGTAATTCCTTTCTGAAGTATTGGAGGAAGGAAACAAAACTAAGTTTCTTGATTATCCACATCACATGCTTAAAATTCCAGTGCGCCATTAGATCCTAGAATAGGTCAGAGTGAGAGTTCCTAGGAAAATGGAATAATTAAGCAGCAAAGCCCAGGCATATGCCATTTAATAAAGCTACAAAAAATCCTAAGATTCTGAAAGTAGAAGAAAAATGGTTGGCATAAGACTTACTCTCCTGCTTTTTAAAATGATCCTCACATTTTTAATATATTCTGAAATTAAATGTTTCAATGACTTCTGCATATTAACCATCAGTCTGGGGCAAATTTTGTGCTTCTTTCCCCATGTTTTGTCCTCCCAGCTCCTGAGAGCAATTACATTGGCTCAAGTATTTGAAAAATCACTGAAATTAAGAAATGTCAGTCCCTCCTATTCTTCAGTAGGCAAATAAGAAATATAGGATCAGATCCATCTCTCCCCATAGGCACATCTCATGAGAATCATAATCAGCAGGATGCTTCCAGAGTCTTTAATCTGAGCAAGGGGTCCTAGTAGGGTGATGGAAGTGTCCACTGGTGTCGGTCTGTGACAGCCTGATGTCTCTGTCCACAGCAGGGATGAATCTGGACACCAGATGGGGCTGTGACCTGGTATGCCCCATCCTCCTCCGCCAGAACAGGATGGGTGCCACCATATGCAGTTTTAAAGTAAATTGAAAACCAGTTAGTTTTACAAATATTTGAGAATTGTGGACTATCTCTTGAATCAACATAATTTTGCAAAGCCATAGTTAACAGGATTGAGTTGCTGTACAAGTGCTTCTCACTGGTCCAGAATCAATTTGTGTCCAAAATGCTGCTTGATGTTGATGCAGGAGACAGCACTTCATTAGGCCAGAAGGAAATGCTGCAGGTGGTATCATGTATATGTAGATTTAAATCATAAGAATTAGAGAAAGATGAAATAGGAAAAATTGATAAGGGAAAAAAATAGAAGGAGGTGACCGGCAACAGAGGGAAGCAAAATATGTTTTTTAAGAGGATCTGTTTTTGTTGGAGGTATAAATAGCCTCCCAAAACTATGCCTGTGACCACAGGTTCCTGACAACCGGTTAGGCAACACAAGCATCTGAGTGGAGAAACAAGCCATGTATCCTAATCTGAGATTAACTGAACAGTAATGCCTTGGGCAAGTTACTTACTTTCTGTGTATTTTTCATCCATAATCCCAAGATAACAAATATTTGCAATGTAGAATGAAAATAAAGTTCTAGATTTTGTAACTCACCATGATGGTATCCAGCCAAAATTAATAGTTGTGATTTTCTCAGCTCTATTCTTTCTTCTCCTTTTTTCTTTCCCATTAGGTTTTGAAAACTACCCATTTATTTTTCTTAGTAACACCAAAAACTTAATTTCAAATTGGAGTCAACCCCTAAAGCAAGCCAACCAATAACCAACGAAATATACCAGAATTGTTCAGAATATGTCATAACATTCATTTATGAATTTCTTCAGGCTCAAGCATTTTGGTCAAAGAATTCGGACGCAAATTATATTAATAAGTACTATGCCCTAGGTTATATATCCACAGCCTGACTTGGGTTTAGTCCAACCTTGCTAGATAGGTGTTATTTATCTCATTTCACAGATAAAGAAAGCATTTTGGTGGGCTTAATGGCCTGCATTCTTACTGCTAGTACGTGTTGGAATTGTGATCCAAACCCACATCTGTCTAACTTGAACCTTCTTTCTGTGTCAAACCTTCTTCCCTTAATCCCTGATACCACTTCCCAATGGGAAGGAGTATTCTTCGAAGAATTGATTTGGGAACTTCCTTAGAAAAATGTAATAACTTCCGGTAAACTTGCTCTTAAGAGACATGTATTATATGATTAACAGGCTGGACTTACTAGTTATGTGATCTAGGGCAAATTTCTTAACTGCACCTAAGTTTCCTCATCTGTAAAATTAGGTTAATAATGGTAACCTCCCAACAACAAATGAAGCAATAAAACAGAATAGAACATTCAGGAATATACTACCCATGTCTGCTCACCTCTTTTGGGACAGTCACTTCAATAAATGGGACTCAGTTAACTGGATAGCAATACGGAAAAAAATCACTTAATCTCTACTTTACACCATACCTCAAAGTCAATTCCAAATGGATTGAAGATTTAAATATGAAATACAAAGCAGTAAAGTTTTTAACAAGAATATTTAATACCTTAGAATAAGCAAATATTTCTGATTTCTTATTTGTTTATTTTTTTATTTTATATTCAGGAGGTACATGTGCTTGCTTGTTACATGAGAATGTTGTGTACTGTTGGGGATTGGGCTTCTAATATACCCATTAGCCAAACAGCGAACATTGTACCCAATAGGTAATTTTTCAACCCTCATTTCCCTCCCACACTCCCCACTTTTGGAGTCATTAGGTCTATTGTTTTCATCTTTATGTCCATGTGTACCCACTGTTTAGCTCTCATTTATACGTGAGAACCTGTGGTATTTGGTTTTCTGTTTCTGAGTTATGATAATCGCCTTAAACTCACCATCTTACTGCAAAGGACGTGATTCCATTCTTTGTATGGCTGCAGAGTATTCCATGGTGTATATCTAGCACATGTTCTTTACCCAGTCAGTTATCGATGGACACTTAAGTTGATTCCATGACTTTGCTATTGTGAGTAATGCAATGATGAACATATGAGTACAGGTGTCTTTTTGATATAATAATTTCTTTTCCTTTGGGTAGATACCCAGTAGTGGATTTTTAGTTCTTTGAGAAATCTCCATACTTTTTCCCATGGGGATGAACTAATTTATATTCCCACCAACAATGTATAAGCATTTCCTCTTCTCTGCATCTGTGCCAGCATCTGTTGTTTTTTGACTTTTTAGTAATAGCCATTCTGACTGGTATAGGATGATATCTCATTGTGGTTTTCATTTGCATTTCTCTGATGGTTAGTGATGTTGAGCACTTTTTCATATTTGTTGGTTTCCTTTAAGTAAACATTTCTTTTTTTTCCAACTTTTATTCCAGGTTCTGGGGTACATGTGCAGGTGTGTTACATGGATAAATTGCATGTCTCTGGGATTTCGTGTACAAATGATCCTGTCACACAGGTAGTGAGCATACTACCCAATAGTTTTCCAACCCTTGCCCCGCTCCCTACCTCCTCACTCTAGTAGTCCACTGTGTCTGTTGTTCTCATCTTTGCATCTGTGTGTTTTCAATCTGTACTCAATCTGTAGCTCCCACTTAGAAGTAAGAACATGTGGTATTTGGTTTTCTGTTCCTGTGTTAATTCACTAAGAGGATGGCCTCCATCGGCATCCATGTTTCTATAAACAATAAGGTTTCATTCTTTTTTATGACTGCATAGTATTCATGGTATACATGTATCACATTTTCTTTATCCAGTCCATCATTGATTCCATCTAAGTTGATTCCTTCTTTGCTATTGTGAATAGTGCTGTGATGAACTTGCAAGTGCACGTGTCTTTTTGGTAGAACAATTTTTTTAATATATGCCCAGTAATGGGGTTGCTGGGTTGAATGGTAGTTCTAAGTTCTTTGAGAAATCTCCAAACTGCTTTCTATAGTGGTTGAACTAATTTACATTACCATCAATAGTGTATAAGCACTCCCTTTTCTCTGCAACCTCACCAATGTCTGCTATTTTTTGACTGTTTCATAATAGTCATTCTGACTGGCTATTGGTGTGAGATGGTATCTCATTGAGGTTTTGCTTTTAAGCAAAGATTTCTTATCCTTAAACAGAAGAGGAAAGTGCTATAATACAGGAAAAAACTGACAAATAGCTCTATAACATAAATAAGACTATAAGATTAAGATCATGAAAGGCATTGTTAGCAGACTGAACAGGTAATCCACAGAATAGAAGAGGATTTTTGCAATATATATATAACTGTTTCAAATCCAAAGTCTATCACACTGTTTAAAAGCATACTGTTATGAAAATTAAATAAATTAAGGCAAGTTTAGAGTAGCATTTGGCACATAATATGCATTCACTCTATATGTGCTATTATTATTAACACTAATCAGAACAAAGGTCTAGGACCCTCCTGTTTTGAATTTCTATTATATTGCCAGCCTTTGTGTGTCGGGTTTTTGGTTTGGAAAACATAATCCTATAGTAACAAGACACCAGGAAGGCAAATCTGTAGACTAGAATTCAAAATACAGGATGATTTAACAACAGGATTTGTTTTCCTGATTTAACAACAGGAAAAATAACATGTTTTCACAATATTTCAGTATTTATTATTGCTACCTACCTCTATGTGATGACAAGGTGTAAAGTAAGGAGTTATGTTAAAATCTGAATTCAGCTCAAAGAGCAAAGCATAAGGACCTCATGCCTACTCCTGCATCCTTTCCACTGGCATCACGACCATCTCCCAGATCTCTCGGTCCTATAGGACCTCCAAGCCCCACAGAGCCTGCCATCCAGGAGGCTCTTCCATGAGGCCTCACCCTCAAGCCAGTCTGAAACTGACTGCTTTCAGAGGCACCAGAGTCTCCCCATACACTTTATATTTGACATATCCTAAGTATCTCTGAAAGGAGGACCTCTAAGTTCTCATATCCACCAAAGATCTTCGAGGACTGATTCTCTTATAGTCTTGTTCTAGTCCTGCAGTCCTCATAAGCCATCTGCTATTATCAGCACCCTCTGCTCCGAGTACTTCCTTAACTCAAATGACTTCCATTTCTATGTGAAAACTCCTCCAGAATGCTGCCTTCTTGAGCTCATGATCACTCTTTCCTCTTCAACTACCCACTCTCATGGCCTTGTCTTAAATTTTGTCATCACCTGATGAGCAACTGTTCCTCTGAAGTAATAAATTTAGGCATCCCATTCTTAAACCACAAGCTCACATTCTTCCAATTGTCTATTACTCATCCATCCAAAATTTATATATTAAAGTCCTAAGTCCTAGTACCTCAGAATATGACTATATTTGGAGATAAGGCCTTTAAAGGTGTAAATTAAGATAAAATAAGGTCACACAGGTAGGTCCTAATCCAATATGATGGGTGTCCTTATAAGAAGAGGACATTAGGAGATAGACATGTGTGTGTACAGAGACTGTGTGAGGACACAGTGATAAGGCAGCCCTGCCAGCCAGAGGGGTACCTTAGAAGAAGGTAAACCTGCTGACCTTTGATCTTGAACTTCTGGCATCCAGAATTTTGAGAAAATAAATTTCTGTTGTTGAAGCCACCCACCCTGTAGTATTTGTTATAGCAGATTTAGCAAACTAATAAAACCACCTTCCATAGTTCCTTCTCTTTCAGTCTGATTTGTGTTCCATGATGCATGCACCACTCTTTCTGCTTTCTTGTTCCATCATCCTTCCAGTTTGCTGGCTGGGCAAAATCTCAACCTCACATGAACATAACATTTGATCTTGTCTAGGCCTGCATTTAAGCAGCTGAATGTGGTTGGAGAAGTTCACAACAGCACGTTAACTGATGAAACGTTAAAGTCATATCTGAAATCTCAACCAGACATGCTACTTCCCTGGTTAGGTTTCTTTCCCTATCCATAGACATCCTACCCTTCCTCCTCTTCTCTTGCTCTTGACAAATTATCTTGCCTCCTTCTTCTCAATGAAAAAGGAGCCATCATACAACAATTTACTCAACCTCCTACCATCAAATCAACGCATGGCTCTGCTCTACACCCATCTTCTCTTTCTTCCCACATGTAACAAAAGCGGTATTTCAGGCTAACCCTTCCACTTCTGCTGTAGATCACATGCTTTCCCTCTACCTCAGGAACTTGCTTATTTTGATGATCCCCTCTCTCCCATATCTTCAACCTCTTCCTCTATGCAATTCCTTCTGAGCATCATTTAAATATGAGCAAGTCTATTTCAATAAAATCAAATCTAAAATCTAACCTTCATTCCATGTGGTACATTGATTGCAAAAAATGGCCCCAATTTTTTTAAAAAATAATTTCAACTTTTTTTTTTATTTTTAATTTTCATGGGGACATAGTAGGTATATATATTAATGGGGTACATCAGATATTTTGATACAGGCATACAATGTGTAATAATTACACCAGGGTAAATGGGGTATCCTCAACTTTTATTTTGGACTCAGGGGGTACATGTGCAGGTTTGTTAGATGGGTATATTGTGTGATGCTGAGGTTTGGCATATGAATGATTCTGTCACTCAAGTAGTGAGCATAGTACCCAGTAGTAGTATTTTACCCCTTGGCCCCTCCCCACCCACACTAGTAGTCCCCAGTGTCCATTGTTCCCATCTTTATTTCCATGTGTACCCAAATGTTTAGCTCCTATTTCCAAGGAAGAACATGCAGTATTTGGTTTTCTGTTCCTACATTAATTTGCTCAGGGTGATGGCCTCCAGCTGCATCCATGCTTCTGCCAAGGACATGATTTCGTTCTTTTTATGGCTTCATTGTATTCTGTTGTATATATGTACCACATTTTCTTGATTATCCAGCCCACTGTAGATGGACGCCTAATAGATTCCATGTCTTTGCTATTGTGAATAGTGCTGCAATGAACATATGAGTGTGTGTGCCTTTTTTATACAGTGATTTATTTGCCTTTGGATATATACTGAGTAATGGAATTGCCGAGCCAAATGGTAGTTCTGTTTTAGTTCCTTGAGAAATCACAGTGGTTGAACTGATTTACATTTCCACAAGCAGTGTATAAGCATTCCCTTTTCTCCATAGCTTCACCAGCATCTGTTGTTTTTTGTCATTTTAATAATAGTTATTCTGACTTTGTGAGATGGTATCTCATTAGTTTTGATTTGCATTTCTCTGATAATGTGATGTTGAGCATTTTTTCAAATGTTTGTTGACCATGTGTATGCCTTCTTTTGAGAAGTGTCTGTTCATTTCCTTTGCCCATTTTTTAACTTGTTTTTCGATTTTTAAGTTCCTTTTAGATTCTGGATATTAGAACTTTGTTAGATGCCTAGTTTGCAAGTATTTTCTCCCATTCTGTAGGTTTCTGTTTACTCTGGTAATAGTTTATTTTGCTGGGCAGAAGCTCTTTAATTAGATCCCACTTGTCAATTTTCATTTTTGTTGTAATTACTTTTGAGGACTTAGTCATAAACTCTTTGCCAAGGCCAATGTCCAGAATGGTCTTTCCTTGGTTTTCTTCTAGGATTTTTATAGTTTGAGGTCTTACATTTAAATCTATCTTGAATTAATTTTTATATATGGTGAAAGGTAAGGGTCCAGTTTTATTCTTCTGCATATTCTTCAGTTTTATCCTTCTGGCTAACCAGTTATTCAAGCATCATTTATTGAATATGGAGTCCTTTCCCCATAGCTTATTTTTGTTGATTTTGTTGAAGATCAGATGGTTGTAGGTATGTGGCTTTATTTCTAGATTCTGTACTCTGTTTCATTGGTCTGTGTATCTGTTTTTGTATGAGTACCATGCTGTTTAGGTTACTGTAGCCTTATAGTAGCTTCAAGTCTGGTAATGTGATGCCTCCAGCTTTGTTCTTCTTGCTTAGGATTGCTATGGCTATTCAGGCTCTCTTTTTGTTTGTTTGTTTCATATGAATTTTAGAATAGTTTTTTCTAATTATGTGAAAAATGATGTTGGTAGTTTGGTGGCAATCTGTAGATTGCTTTGGGCAGTATGGCCGTTTTAGCAATATTAATTCTTTTAATCCATTAGCATGGAATATTTTTCCATTTCTTTGTGCCATCTCTGCTTTCTGTCAGCACTGTTTTGTAGTACTCTTTGTGAAGCTCTTTCTACCCCTTTGTTAGATGTATTCCTAGGTATTTTACTTTGTAGTTATTATAAATAGGATTGTGTTCTTGATTTGGCTCTCAGCTTGAATGTTATTGGTGTATAGAAATGCTACTGATTTTTGCACATTGATTTTGTATCCTGAAACTTTGCCAAAGTTGTTTATCAGGTCTAAGAGCCTTTTGGTGGAGTCTTTAGAGTTTTCTACGTATCATATCATCAGTGAAGAAAGATAATTTGACTTCTTTTCTCATTTGGATGCCTTTTACTTCTTTCTCTTGCCTGACTGCTCTAGCTAGGACTTTCCTTATTCTTTACATCTACGTATGTGCTTTACAATAAGACTGTGAGTTTCTCCTACCAAGAGGTCAATCCCCTTCTCTTTAAGCTGAATTTTGGCTGACTTTGTGACTTGCTTTGGACAGCAGGCTATGACAGGGTGATGTGCCAATTCATGATGAGGCCTCAAGAGTTATTGCAGACTTCTGCTCTCTTCTAGAACCCTGCCATTGCCTTGTGAACTAGCTTGCTGGATTATGAGAGAAACATGGCCCAGTTACCTCAAACAGCCAAGCCAATAAAAAAATCAACTTCCAAAACTCTGAGTAGGCTCATCCTAGATTAGCCAGTTCTTAGCTGACTCCAAATGCATGAACGAGCATAGCCAGGCCCAGATTAACCGAAACAACCAGCTCATTCATAGACATTTGAGGGATAATAAATGCTGATTGTTTCAAACCACTGAGTTTTGAAGCCATTTGTTATACAGCAATAGCTGATACAATGGATGTCTATTTTCATCTAATCCAATCTTTTGCCTCTTAATTCCCAGCTAAATTAATTGAAATAACATACTACTCTTTGCTTTCTTCACTTCTTTACTTCCTATTCACTCCCTTAAGTATCTTAGTCTTGCACCAGCCCTAACACTCCTCTAAGACTGTTTTTGCTAAGGTCTCTGTATCTGTCCTGTTGTTCAATTAAGTAGACACTTTTGATATAAATCTTACCAAACCTTTTATTAGCATTATCGCGATTGACTCTCCCGCTTTGGCTTTCGTGCTGAGGCAGAATACTGTTCTGACTCTCAAGTCACTCCCTCTGGGGATCCTCGACAGACTTCTCTTTGATTTTCAATGCGCTGCCATTACTTTACTGTTAATTGGGAAATGTGCCCTAGGGTTCTCTTTCCACTTTACACACCTTTCCTGGGAGATCTCATTCATTCATTTTCTTTCATAAAACTTCTATCTCTTTTACAATTTGATTTCTATTAAAAAAGAAAACAGGCACATTATTTAATGACCACATGAGAATCACCATGCTGTGTTGTCCACCAAATTTGACTACTTCATAGGTGGTTAAGAAATAGTACATATTAAACAAGAAAATGTGAGAAAATTAAATAAATTTTCCTTGGCTTGTTAAAATTAGGTACACTTTTAGGTCATGCAAATTGTTTCTACATGATGATCATGACTAGAAATAACATTTGTTTATTTCATGAAAGTCTGAATGTGGTTAAGAGAAATAACTTGAAAATCCTGCCCAAATGTTGATTTGATAGTCCTTACATTATTGTTGTTTTTGTTTTCATTGAGACAGGGTCTCGCTCTGTTGCCCGGGCTGGAGCGCAATGGTGTGATCTCGGCTCACTCCAACCTCCGCCTCCCGGGTTCAAGCAGTTCTCCTGCCTCAGCCTCCAGAGTAGCTGAAATTACAGGTGCACACCACCACGCCCAGCTAATTTTTTGTATTTTTAGTAGAGACAAGTTTCACCATGGTAGCATGAGCTACCATGCCCGGCCCATTATTATTTTTTGGTAATAAAAGTTTAAAAAATTATCCATCCCAATATTTTTGAAAACCATATCAAACAAACTCTTGTTTGAACTTTCCAGTGTTCCTGGTGAAGTAAATTGTGCTAGAGTACACAGGAAAACCTGCTAACCTGGCCCAGGTCAGGAGTGTGCTCTGACCTAAATGAAATTCTTGGGACTGCTTGATATTGTTATTATTGATATCTAAACTTTCCAGCTCACTGTGTCAAGATTTTCTTGATCCTTTCCCATATACAACAGCCTCTTCAGTGAGCTCCTTGGCTTTCCTGAAAATATAACCTCTTAGCAGGGAATGATGAGGCCATAGCAATCAGCTCAGTGACTCCTCATTGGCTGCCTTATTACTGATTTGCACTTAGACCAAGCACTTTGTACTAGTAATTGCAACTTCCCATCTTTTTTTTCCCCTAAGCAAGATCCTGATTGATCTCTAATCTGTGTTTTTTATACTTATACCTGCATTACTGCCGGGTACTTTCAGGCTCACCTTGACACACAGATGACATATCTTTCTCTGAGGCCATCCATAATCATTTGCAAACTCTGGGGAAGGGAAAAAATGTAGACTTGCACACCATCTGGGCATAACCTCTTACCTTGGTAAATATACCTTTATAATGACTAGGAAGACCTGGTTTGAATTTAGAATTCTTAGACTCTAAGAATTAGAGTTCCATCCAAATGTAGTCACATGGGGAGAGATGACCCCAGCTCCAGGCTAAGGTCCAAGCCCTTCTCTGTTCTACTATATTCTGTACTTACCCATACAGAGCCATGCACATGCATAGGTAGACAGTCATCACCTCTGTGTGTGCTATCCACAGTCCTTGCAACACTGCCATTTGGCCACTTAAGGCCAGAACAGGCTCTGGAAACAAGCTTTGAGCCATTTGAACAGAAAATTCTAAGATTCCAGACACCCAGTGTGTGATGTAGAAGGAGGATATAATAATTATTTGTGTCCTTTTTTTCTCCTCTGCTCAGCTTCACCAGAGATGTGTCAATTTTATTAGTCTTTTCAAAGAATCAGCTTCGCTGATCATATCTATTTGTGTTTTCTATTTCATTGAATTATGTTCTTTATTTTCTTCATTTTGCTTTTTTAGAATTATTCTTGCTGATGCTTTTCTAATCTCATTCTTTTCTTTTTTAAAATTTATTTTCCTTTTAAAACTTTTTAGAGATAAGGTCATGCTCTGTTACCCAGGCTGGAGTGCATTGGCATGATCATGGCTCACTGCAGCCTCAGCCTCGAACTTGTAGGCTCAAGCAATCCTCCCACCTTGCCTCCAGGGTAGCCAGGACTACAAGTGTGTGCCACCACACCTGACTTCTTATTAATTTTCAGCCTTTTCTATTATACACATTTACAACTTGAACTATCCTTTTAAGCACTCCTTCAATTATATCTCTCTAGGTATATAGTATTTTCTAATTTGTATTTGAATTTTTAATGACTCATGAATATTTTAGAAATGTGTTTCTTCATTTATATATGAGGATATTTTAATGAACTTTTCATTGATTTTTAGTTTAACTACATTGTTATCAGAGAAAATCCTTTGCCTTTGAAATCTGTTGAAACTTTGCTTTTTATGGCCCAGTATATGGTCACATTTTGTAAATATTTCATTTATACATGAAGAGAATATATATTCTGCAGCTGTTAGGCACAGTGTTCAATATACTTCCATTTCATCAAATTACTTAATCATGTTATCCAAATATTCTATTGCCTTAAAGATTTGTGTGTGTAATTCTTTCAGTTACAAAGAGAGAAATCTCCCACTGTGATTTTGGCTCCATCCATTTCTCCTTATAGTTCAATCCATTTCGCTTTATATCTTTTGAGGTTATATTATTAGGTACATACAAGTTTAAATTATTATATCTTCTTGGTGTATCAAATCTTTTATCATTATGAAGTGAAATCTTTATCTCCAGTAATGCTCTTTTGCCTTCATATCACTTTGTCTGACTTTAACATAACTACACCAACATTTATTTGGTTAGTATTAGCATGTTGTATTTTGTCCATATTTTTATTTTTACTCTTCCTGTTTGCCTATTTTAGATTTTCTCTGGTAAAAGAATGTATAGTTAGATATTTTTATCCAATCTATTACTCTTTGCTTCTTAATTGCAATGCTTGGTCTGAATACATTTAATATAATTATGAATATGTTTTGGTTTAAATCCAACACTTTGTGTTGGGCTTTTTATTTATCTGATAGAACTAACATTTTGTTTTACTTACTTTCTTTTTTTGGACTAATTAAATACTTTTATCTTTTTCCTTTTTTTTCCATCTACTAGATTTGAAGCTATGTCCTCTGTTTCTATTCTTGTATTGATTTTCCTAGAAAATTCCACATGCATATTTCACATATCAAAGTCTAAAGTTAATCAACATCTTCATCCTCAGACCAGAACATTAGAATATCTTACCTCCTTTTACTCACTTTGGATTTATACATTACCATTGTTTTGCATTTTAATTCTTTTTAAAACATCATATTATTATTATTAATATTATTTTATTTGGGCAATGTTCATTTATTTTTACCTACATATTTATCAATTTATTTGCCCCTTATTCTTTCAGGTTTTCCACTGGGGATCATTTTCCTTCTGCCTAAATAACTTTTTTTTATAACTTATTTAGAGTTTTCTAGAGTTGACCTCACTCTTTTTCATCAGTAAATGTCTATTTTCACCCTCATGCCATGAAATACAATTCTAGGTTGGCAATTACTTTCTTCCAAAACATGAAAGACATCCCTTCACTGTCCTTTAGTTTCCACTGATTTTATTAAGAAGCCAGTTGTACATCTAACTGCTCCTGCTTAGAGGTAATCTCTGTCTGATTTTAAACTTTGGTCTTGTCTTTAGTATTCTGTAGTTTCATATTATATATATAAGTGTAGGTTTTTAAAATTTATCCTCCTTAAGATTCACTGGGATTCTTGAACTTTTAAATTGGTAACTTGCATCAGTTCTGAAAAATTTCACATGGTATCACCTTTTTAAAATTGTCTATGCCTCATGCCTCTTTCCTTCTCAATCTAAAATTCCAATTAATCTTAGACTTCTCACTTTAACTTCCATGTCTCTTAATTTTTCCTTTTTATTTTTAATCTCTTCATCCTTTCTCATGCTGCATGCTAGGGAAGGTCTTCTGAATGATCTTCCAGTTTTCTGTCTTCTACTACACATAATCGGCTGTTAATCTATGTGTTACTTATTTTAAAATCAACTTCATGAGGTATAATGTACACATAAAAATTGCACTCACTTCAAGTACATAGTTTTATATAAGTTTTGGCAAATAAAGATGCAGAATATTATAATATATATAAGTACGTCGATTCCAGCATTATTATGCTTATTCTTTGCCTTGTATATTTTTCTCATCTTTTTACTCTGAACATATTTCTCTTTCTACATTTAAAGTGCATTTGTGGGACAACTGCTGTGATTCATGCCTATAATCCCAGCATTTTCGAAAGCCAAGGAGAGAGTATAGCTTGAGGCCAGGAGTTTGAGACTAGCCTGGGCAACATAATGCAACTTGATCTCTGCAAAAAAATTAAAAATTAGTTGGACATGGTTGTACATGCCTGTAGTTTCAGTTACTTGGGAGGCTGAGGTGGGAGGATTGCTTGAGCCCATGAGTTTGGAGGCTGCAATGTGCTATATTGTACTACTGCACTCCAGTTGAGTGACAGAGTGAGACCCTACCTTAAAAAAAAAAAAAAAAAAAAAAAAAAACAGTAAAAATAAAGGTGCAGGTGCATTTCTTAATTTCTTACATTCACGACAGTCATGTTTCTTAATTACATATAGTTTAGTTTTGCTTTTTAAAATCCAGCCCGACATTCTTTGTCTTATGAGTATTTAGTCTACTTGTATTTAATATAATTATCTGTTAGTTTGATGTATGGCTGTCCTTTTACTATTTATGTTCTCATTATTCTTATTTTGTAGAGACAGGGTCTGGATTGTAAGTGGGAGCCATTGCACCTGGCCTATTGTCTCATTATTTGTCTTGTCTGGCTTTTATTCATATTTTTTCTTCTTTTCCTGCCTCCTTTTGTATTAATGAAATAATTTTTAGTATGCCAGGGTAATCCTCTAACGACTTTTTAGTTCTATTTATTTGTATTATTTTTTAATAGTTGTTCTAGTGATTATAATATGCATTTTTAGTTTATCTCAATCTACTTATAGTTAATATTGAATTATTTCAGATAAAATACAGAAAATTTGCAACAATATAGTTTCATTTACCTCCATCCACCTTCTTTGTGCTATTTTGTCATATATATTACAACTATGTAGATCTAAATTCCAGAATTACAGAGAAATAATTTTTGTATTGTTTCACATCATCTGTTTTTTAAATGCATTAAGAAAAGTAATAGAATTTTTTTTCCAAAATGTGAGAAATTAGCATCTAGTGGATAGAAGCTAGGGATGATGTTAAACATCTATAATACACAAGACATTCCCCCCAATGACAAAGAATTATGCAGCCAAAATGTCAACAGTAACAAGGCTAAGAAACCCTGCATTAAACTGTTGCAATCGGCTGGAAGGTTAAACAGTTTTTCTTACAAACCTGTCAATGTATCTTACATATGCTGCTTTTCATTTTTAGTCAAGTATAATGAGATTAGGCAACTTGAGTTATTACAGTGCAAGATCAAATTGCAGGTGCACAACCAAAAGAAAATGGGCAGGAGAAATGAGTTTGGCCAAGAAATACACACACACACACACACACACACACACACACACACCCCTTTCGCCTGAAGAGCTGTATGTGTGTTGGCGGGGGGTGTTCTCTTTTGTGTGATATACTTGCTGAATTTACAAAAGCAGCACATTATGCTATTTTATTAAGAACCCCTTAATGAAGTAACTAGAAACAGCAAAATAAAATAAAATGTGAGAAATTAGAAAATACAGACGCCCTACCTATTAAAAGTTATATGATGTTGTTTGTATCGAGAAAAGAATAAAAGTTTCTCATGATGGAAGTAGAAACTTAAAAAAAGGCATACAGAATATAATGGAAACCTACTCAAGGCTTTTAATATATTCATTGTTATCTTGTGTTTGGTGGCTCAGGAAATCAAATTATAAAATCCAAGATCCTGTACTAATTAATTTGTATATTACTTTTACCTACATAGTTACCATTTCTGGTGTTCTTCGTTCCTTCCAGTAGATCTAAATTACCATCTGGTATAATTTTCCTTTAGGTAAAAAATTTCCTATACCATTTTTTATAGTACATATCTACTGGAAAATAATTATCTTCAGTTTTTGTTTTTTGTGTCTCTTTTTAAATCATTTTAAAAGAAGAGTTTTATTCACTTGTATCGAATTCCATTTTGGCAGATATTTGTCATTCAGCATTTTGAAAACATGAAAATGTCTTCTGGCCTCCACTGTTTTTTACAGGAAGTCAGCTGATAATCACATTTGTTGGTCCCCTGAATGTAATGTGTCATTTTTCTTTTTGTTGCTTCTCAGATTTTCCATTCATTCTTGGATTTTAGCAGTTTGACAATGATATGGCTATGTATGTTTTGGTTTTTTGGTTTTTGTTTACTTTGCATTCACCCTGCTTGAGATTCTTAGTTCCTTGGATGACTTAATGTTTTTCATCTAACTTGAGATTATCTCTATGTTTTCAAATATAGACTATTTTTCATCATCCACAAGCTCCTTCATGTCGCTTTGCAGTCATTGTTTTTTTGGTAGAAGGGTCAGGGTCTCCTATTAAACTCCTCATTTCGTGTGATCCTGAGCTTTAAATTTTGCCTTTTTTATATTCAGAAGCTATTAAAACTAAAGTTTAAGACATTCTGAAATAACAAGTATTTGGTGGCAAAATCAGCTCTAGTGTCCCATTACTTGTTCTAATTTCCCATTTTCCCTTAGATTTTAGCCTTGGAGCCCCTTAATATCTCATTGGCTAGCTTTAATAATTTTTTTAAGATTTCAGAGATCTTTTAAGAAATGTATTCAATTTTCTTTAAGAAATTAGTTGTTTTCATAATAAGGATTTGCCCAAATAAAGTAGTTCTGCATATCGCTAGGAATTGAAGTCTCTAATTTTAAACTGATTCAAAATTTTTTATTAATAAGAATCTATATTTACTAAAGTACTCATTCTAAACACTCTTTCTAAAATGAAGAGAATCTAGAGAATTACAAAAGCCCTCTCTCTTAAAGGTGATACAGTGTTGTTTGAATTAGAATGAAAATAAAGATTTCTTCCATTATGGAAGTAGAAACTAAAGAAAACATACAGAAAATACCAGAAAATGACTCAAGCCCTTTAATATGTTCACATCTATTTTATATTATAGTTGATGGTTCAGGAAATCAAATGATACCATTGAATTTCCTATAGTAATTGATTTGAGAGATCTTTCTCAAAATAAAATAATGAAAAATTCACTCATTTTGGAAACTCATTTAAGCTCTAGGTTAAACAAAAATAAGCTGAAGGAGGGGCAGTATTTGTACTGGGAAAAGGGCTTCAGAGAGATATTCATTAATTTGAACTAACAGTTCTGGGAAAAGGCAGATAGCAAATATATCACGAGAAAAACTTTCCCAATTGTTATACCAACATTCCACTTAAAAATTATTTGCCAGAGCCTTTTGATACTGGAAGTATAAGTATTATCTATAGGGTCAAGTTTTAAAGCTTTATTATCTTAAGATATTTAAAATTATTTTTCTTTATCAAACAAATCAGATAAATAAGTTGCAAGATGATTTTAGCAGACATGAATTAAGAAACCTGACTTTCACTTCTTAATACCAGAATGCTTTTTTCCATGTAGTGATGGATCTTGATTCAAATGAATTACAATGTCCACACTAGCAAAAAACAATGTATATGAGCTTTCAGTTAGTATTTGGCCATACCAGGCAGTGTAGGGAAGTGACTGATCTCCTTCTTGTCCTTGGTGCATGAACCCTGACTTAAAATACCTGTTACAGTCTCCTTTGAATGGCACAGCTCCCTTTGTCATTAAGCAAATCAATTCTTTCCCAGTGGGTGGGTTAATAATTGCAAGCTTCTCAGTACCCAGAACATAGCTTTTTCTTCTTATGTCTATTCTAAGAAAAATGGCTGTTCATATTTTATTGCTATATTTCTGAAAATGTTCTCAGTCTCTAAGTGGCTCCAAGAAAGGAGAATACTGCAGGGTCCAACCTAAGCAGTTCCTCTCTCTTCTGGCTACCTCCTTTTTACACCAGCATTTCAGTCATTTCTCTCAGCCCAACTTCACTGCCCCAGGTTGCAGTTAGTTAACATCTTATTTGTGCTGTTAGTAAATACCACTGGAGCAAAACCATCTGGGAGTCAAATAAAAGGGGGCCATTTCTGGGGCAAAGATGAGGAAGACTTTATCAAAGATATGATATTTTAACTAAATCTTATATAGTATGTAGGAGACTGCCATGTGGAGAAGAGATAGAGGAAACAGCAGGTGCAAAGACACAAAGGCAAAAATACCAAAAACAAGCTCAACCTAATATGTTTGGGATTATTAAGCACATTAACCTAACATGTTTGGAATTATTCAGCTCCAGTTTCAGCTGGAGCTGAAACATAAAGTGTGGAGGGGATGCTGAAACAGGATGAAGGCTGGATTGTGAAAGGCATTATCAGCCCTGATAAGGAAGTTGAGCCTCATCATGTGGGCAATGGGGGACAGCGGTAATACTTTAAAATAATCTGATATGTATCTTAGGAAGAATATTTCTAATCATTCTATGAGGCATTAATTGGCATGGCAACTAATAAAACTAAGAAGAACATTTAAAAATAGCAGAAGTCAACACATAGAGGAGGAAACAGATGTGAGAGATTTCTGAGGTCTAATTGACAGGACTCAGTGAGTTACAGAAAGGGAGAGGATGGTAACGGCTGAAGGTAAGCTTGGGAAACTGGATACGTTGTGATGCCATTGACTAAGACAAGGACAATGAGAGTAAAGTTGGGGTTCAGAAGGACTTGGAATTATCATTGGAGTGATTCCAGCTGCTCTACGAGTTAAGTAGTGTAAGGGGGAGGTGAAGATCTCCATCCATCTCTCAAAACCCCAGCTTCTCCCCTTAAGATTAGGAGATGCTAATATGATAATCAGATTCAGGTCACCAAAGGAGACACATTCACCTCTAGGTAGGGGCAGTGTGAATTAAAATGCCAAGCTCATAAGAGATCTCCAGTCTCTGGTGAGTTCTAGCACACTCTTACTCACTCAGTCTCTCTCCTCCTACAAGATACTTCTAAAAATATTTAAAAGCTTTATCGAGATATAAATGACATATAATAAACTGCATATATTTAAAACATACAATTTAAGAAGTTTTGACATGCGTATATCTATTTATTTTCCAGTTTCTATTTCATTAGTTTCTGCTCTGTTTTATATTACTTATTTGCTCTTCTTTTCTCATTTCTTAAGGTGGATGCTTAAGTCATTGATTAGAGACCTTTCTTCTTTTCTAGTAGACATTTGGTGCTATAAATTTCCTTCTAAGTACTGCTTTAGCAGCACCCCACAATATTTTTTAAGGCACAATCATAGTTCACTACAACCTTGAACTCCTGGGCTCCAGTGAGCCTTCTGTCTCAGCTTCTCCAGTAGCTAGAACTACAGGCACCTGCCACCACACCCAGACAATTTTTTAAATTACTTTTTTAGAGACGGCATCTCACTATGTTGCCCAGGCTGCTGTTGAGCTCCTGGTCTCAAGCAATCTTCCCTCCTCAGACTCCTAAATAGCTGAGATTATAGGCATGAGCCACAGTACCCACCTACTAATTTTGATATGTTGTGTCCTTTTCAATCAATTCAAAACATTTTAAAAATTCCTCTATGGTTTATTTTTTGACATATGGACCTTAAAGTATTCTATATGGTTTAGAAATATTTCAGAGTTTTCCAAATATATTGTTTATAATTGATTTCCATTTTAAATCCATTGTGATAAGAAAACATACTTTGTATGATTTGAGTTCTTTTAAGTTTATTAGCACCTATTTATGGCCCAGAATATGTAGTCTATCCAATACTTCGTGAATCTTGAGATTTTCCAGTCTGGCTGGTGTGACAAGCACTATTTCCAGCCCAGTATTAGCACCTGCTCCCTCTAATCCTTTCAGTTGGTTCTGTTACTGGCGTTGGGTAGTTTCCTCACTTGCATTCACCCCTCAGTACTTAACCAAATGCTCAAGGCGAACCCTCTGCAGATCTCCTAAATTTTCTTTCTATGAAATTCCTTTCTTTACAGTACTCTTCCCTCAGAATTCTAGCTGCCTTAGTCTTCCTGGACTCCAGTATTTTCCCCTCCATCCTGGGAAACTACCAGGCTCTGACTTGGTGTCCCCTCTCTGTGTGATGGCCTGGAAACTCTCTCAAAGCAGTAAGCTGGGGCCATTGTAGGGCTCACCTCACTTTCTTTCCTGCCTCTCAGGGATCACTGCTCTTCCTTGCCTGATTTACTATGTCTTGCAAAGCATCTTTTCATATATTTTATCTGTTTTTGGTTATTTCAGGCATGAGAGAGAATTTGGTCCCTGTTACTTCATCTTGGTAAGCAAGGAAGTAAAGAAGAGAAAGAAAAAGGGAGAGAGGGAGAGAGTAAGGGAGGGAGTGAAGAAGAGAAAATTCCAAAGGGAAATGAATAGTGCTCTCAAAAAGAAGCAAATAGTTCAGTATAGCTGAATTGAAGAATACGTTTAAGGACATGGAGAGAGATAACCTGGAAATATAAGTGACAGAGAGGTCCTGAAAAACCTTGAATATGATGCTAAAAGGTTTGCCGTTTCTCTTAAAGAATATGAAGGGCCCTTAACACGCTTGAAGGAGGAAAATAATTGAATCAGAATTACTGTAACTCCACAGTACTGGGCAGATAAAGACTAGAAAAGAGGAAGTCAATTTGGAAGCCAGGTGCAATGACAGTCTCAGGGTGGAGAGGAATAGGAAGAAGTAAGATAGACCAGACCCACTGAGCAAGAGTTGTTTTTGTTTTGTTTTATTTTCCAGCAGGGAGATATTCTGTTTTTTGTTTTTTTTAAACAAACAAACAAACAAACAAGAAACAGCTGAAGGCAAGTCTGAGCAGTGATTTATTCTTAGTGGAATCAGTTTGAGAAAAATCCCAAGTTGCAGATACTGGCAAACCATAGCACTCCTCATTAAGATGTACAGAAGAAAAGTATCCAAATGATACATTTAACATAATACCAACTGATATGCCAAGAAGGAAATAGCTGGAGCATTCCATTAGCATTGACAAATAATGTCAAGAAACTGAGTGTGAAGTTTAAGGGCAAATCTGAAGGGTGGTGAAAATAAAATTTAAGCCTCTAGTCAATTTCAGAGAAAAACAGAGAAAGTCTTTGCTGTCTATGCAATCCACAAGTCCCAGTTTACTTGTTAATTTAGAATTCTGACTATGTAATTTCTCAGTTTTGTTCTGCTGCCAAACTAGAGGGACATTTTGTCTTTTATTGATGTGGCAGCCATCCGAGGCGGAATCCATAAGAATATAAGAACTAGAACAAGGAACATGGTGGTTTGTTCTTCTCCCCCACTTTAGTCACCAAGAACATCCTTACAAGCCAGAGGGCATGCTCAGAATTAGAGGATAGGATGGTAAAAGAGCCATGGAAACAGGAGAAGCTGCAGCAGCAGCCAGAATGAGAGAGGATATATTGACTGTCTTAAAATACTAACACAATTATTATGATTGGCTTCACAAGGTCAGAGTAGGAGGCCAGAAGCCACAGAAGACATCCAGCTCCGATTACAGCAGTGGGAGTCAGTGTTCTCTAAGAATGAGCTGCCCTTGGAAGAGATAATAACCTTCCTGAAACCCCAAGAATGCCCAGTTGCTTGGGGTATTTGTCTAAAGGTTACAATAGGAACAGAGGGGACATAGGATTGGAAGACTCTAAAATTGCTTGGTAATTCTAAGAGCCCATATTTTCTTAACTTGATTAAAACAGGCTTTAAGGATTCCTAATTTTTACAGTCTGGTGTGACTTTAAATGAATTAGTTCTGTAATGACTTTCATAAAATGAGTTCAATTTTTTAATTTATTGAATTCTTCTTAAATGTAAGGAACTAGGGATACAAAGATAAACAAGGCATGTCTTCGCTGGTAAGTAACTCAGAGAGCAGGCAGAGGACACAGCTGCTGTGGTAGATAGAATAATGGCCCCAAAGATGTCTGCTCCCTAAACTCTCCTGTATATATGCTACGTTACATGGCAAAAGGGACTTTGTAGATGTAACTAAACTGAAGGACTTTGAGGTAGCAAGATTATTCTAGATTATTCAGGTGGGCCTAATCTAATCACATGAGTCCTTAAAAGCAGAAAATCTTTCCCAACTCTACTCAGAAAACCAGAAGGATGGCAGAATGTGAAGGGCCCAACCTGCTGTTGCTGGCTTTAAAAATAGAGGAACTATGAGCCAAGGAATGTGGGTGGCCTTTAGATGTTGGGAAAGACAAGGAAATGAATTCTCCCTCAGATCCTCCAGGAGAAACACAGTCCTAGGGACACCTTGATTTTAGCCCAGTGAGACTTTCATCAGACTTCTGACCTACAAAATCATAACATAACACACTGTTGTTGTTTAAGCCATCAAATCTGTAGTAATGTGTTATAGCAGAGAAAGGAAATGAATGCAGATGTGCCTCAACTAAGAGCAAAGTAGGCCGGGCGCGGTGGCTCAAGCCTGTAATCCCAGCACTTTGGGAGGCCGAGACGGGCGGATCACGAGGTCAGGAGATCGAGACCATC
>NW_012101454.1:4653940-4664408 GCF_000951045.1 Mandrillus leucophaeus
AAAAAAAAAAAAAAAAAAAAAAAAAAAAAAAAAAAAAAGAGCAAAGTAGCTCAGCCTGACGTCAGTGTGCAGAATGGAGGCATAAGCCAAGGGCTTTGGGTCCTCAGTGTTGGGAGTGAGTGAACCACGTAAGGGAAAGGAAAAAAATCTCGGGACCTCCTCAAATTCTTATGCAAAAGAAAAGGTTAAGCCTGGGGCTGAGTCATTGCACTACTCTTCTTCCAAATGAATAGCTGTTACTAACATTGTGCATCAGCCAGATCCCCACGGAAAGGTAAAAGGCATTAGGCATCCGGAAAGCACTGCCCCCAACAGATCATTCATAGATAAATTCTTTCCTGGCCTCCCACAAGCAAGGACATGCCAATTGTAACTATAGGTCTACAATCCAAGTCTAGTTCCTAAACTGAAGTCTGTTCAATTCCACGCTGATAATATTGATTACAAGTTTATCTTCCCAGGTGCACGACAAAGACAAGAGATCAATCTTTTCTCCAGTTGCCCAGAGATATCTACATAATTGGCTCTTGCTTCACTCTCTTTTTCTCTTCAGACTTTCAACTTGTCTTGTGTAAAATGTAGATCTGGGCACTAATGAAAGACACACGGGAAAATAACTATTTGCCTTACTGGCTAGCTGCCCCTCTTCCTACATGCCTTCCCCACTTTGCAGAAATGTATAAATACTAAACTTTCTGAAACCTCCTTCAAATGGGTGTTTTCCCTGGATTTGCCCTAAAGCTGGCTTAATAAACCTCGATCATTGAGACCCGTGCTTCAGCCACTCATTTTGGTTGCCACTCAATTGGTAGAGACGAGAGGGTACCACAAAGGAAGAGGTCTTCAGGTTGTCCTTGCAGTATTAAGATGTGGTCATTCAGGGAAGGAGGAGAAGGACATTGCAGACAAAGGGACAAACACCCAAGTCAACATTTACAACATGCTTCCATATCAGTTTTCTATGTGGGCAAAGTTGTGAAAAGCTTGAACAAGAAATGTAAGTATTTTTTCTCCTGTCAAAATAGCAGCCTAGATACTCTAAAGGGTTCTTCTACTTTCCAACAACAATATGGTGACCAATACCTATGTTTTAATGCACTGTGGGCATCCAGGAAATGAGAAAATACCCATAGCTCTCCATCCTACAACAAAAAATATGGTAAAGGCTATTTCTATAACTCATACCCATTTTCATGCTAAGGACAACTAAAGAAGATAAAGAGAAAAAATTTTTTTTTTTGAGATGGGGTCTTAGTGTCACTCTGACTGCAACCTTGACCTCCTGAACTCAAGTGATCCTCCCACCTCAGCCTCCCAAGTAGCTGGGACTACCGGCACCCATCATGATGTCTGGCTAATTTTTAAATTTTTTTGTAGAGATGGAGCTTTCCCATGTTGCCCAGGCTGGTCTGAAACTTCTGGGCTCAAGCGATCTGCCCACCTTAGTCTCCCAAAGTGCTGCGATTACAGGCATGAGCCACGGCCACTGGCCAAAAAAAAAATTTTTTTTAAGCACCTGGAAATCACTAATGTTACTGGAAAAGGGTTGTCAACCCAGACCACAAGAGCTGGTTCATGGATTGCATGCAGTAAATAATTCAGGGCAAGTATCAAAGTATAGTGAAATTAAGATAGTTTATTAGAGACTACTCTTATTACAGAGTAGGGTGTCCTCAAAAAGCAAGAGGAGGAACGCCCCTCCTAAACCTAATACTTGCTTATATAGGGTATTAGAGCTAAAAACAATGTGCTTTATTATAAAGGCTTGTGATCAGCTTGTGACAGGCTATTAGTATTGTTATTCTCTTCTGCAACTATTGATTTCAGCAAGAATCCATGAGTATATTGTTATTCTAAAGTGAAACTCTAAAACTAAGAATGCTTTTTGTTCTTAAAATATTGGGATACTTCCATAACTTCTGAGTCTTACTTAATTAGTTAGCACCATTAACTTATTCCCTTAACCATAAACATCTTGTGACCAAGAGTACCTAACTTCCTGGGAATGTTACCCAGCAGGTTTGGCTTTACGCAGCCTTTATTCAAGGTGGAGTCACTCTGGTTTGGATGCCTCCGACACCAAAGAGCTAACAGGCTCCTAAGAAGTTACCTGGCATGAAGATGATTATCTAGTGAGGTGGAGCCAGCACTCAGAGTCATTTTTGTCCTAGGGAAGTTTCTCGCCTGAGAAAAATGGCTGAGAGGCTGACAGGCTAAGTGGCGTAAAGAAGGAACAAAAGTTCCAGCCACAAAACGAAAGATGGGTAAATTGGACTGCATTAAAATTGAGTTTTTTAAAACAAGAAAAAAGTAAAAAGACACACTATGAAGATATTAGCAACACAAATAATTAGCAAAGATTTAGATTCCACATATATAGGAGTTCCAAGAACTCAATAAGGAAAAGACAAACAATCCAATAAAGAAAATCTTTCCTAATTATAAACAGGTATTTCGCAGAAGCAGCAGCACAGAAGGTAAATAAACATGGTAAGGTGTCACCAGAGAAAGGCAAATAAAAATAATATACTGGCCAGACGCAGTGACTCACAGGTATAATCCAAACACTTTGGGAGGCTGAGGCTCATGGATCACTTGAGGCCAGGAGTTCGAGACCAGCCTGGACAACAAGGCAAAACCCCACCTCTACTAAAAATACAAAAGTTAGCTTGGCATGGTGGCAGGCAGCTGTAGTCCTAGCTACTCAGGAGGCTGAGGTGAGAGGATCACCTGAGTCCAGGAGGTGTAGGTTGCAGTGAGCTGAAATTGTACCACTGTAACACTGGGCAACAGAGCAACACTCCATCTCAAAAACAAATATAAAATAAAATAAGATACCATTTTACACCTATACTAGCAAAATCAAGAAATCTGATAATACTAAGTGCTGATAAGAATATCAAGCAATGGGAACTTTTATAGGCAACTGCTGGGAATTTATAATAAATTGGCTCAGACACTTCAGGAAACAAATGGGTATGATACACTAGTTTTGAACGCTTACATACTTTGCAACCCAGAAATCCTACTTTTGGGGAATATACTCCTGAAAAACACTGGTGTATGTGTACTCAGAGACATGAATAAGAACATTCACAGCAACAGTGGCAGAATACTGAGGAAAATGAAATAGAAGAACTTAACTGATCACAGATGAGGCATATTGTGGTATATTCACATAAATATACAACCGTGGAAGTAAATGAACATCTATGAATTATAATGTAATAATCTAGTGAGTTGTAGAGAATTGCATATTATGATGCAAGTTTTCAAAAGCTCAAAAAGGCTAAATAAGAAATTATTTAGGAGTACATTTATGTATCATAAAATATATGGATTAGTTATAATATTGAATGAAGATGGTAAGTTGCGGAAGACTAGTGTATGACACCATTGACACCATTTCTGTAAAACTCTAAAATAAGCAAGGCTAAATATTTACTGTTTAGTGACACATAAAGATATATAGAATTTTACATGTAAAATTACCTATAAAAGTCAACAGCACATTGACATGATAAACACGAAGTTCAAAATGGGATATCCCTGGCATGGAACAGAGGGCTGGGATGGCGGAGGGCCACACGGGAAGCTTCAGTAGAATTTGTGATGTTTGCTTCATTCTCTAGGTGATGTGTTCACTGGTGTTCATCTTATTGTGTTTTTAAAATGACAAGCATGATACATTATCTTCTTTTGTAGTATCAAATATTATATAACACAATTTTAATTAAATAAAAAAATTATATATATCATTATTTCTGCCAAGATGGCTATTCTTCTATCTCCTTCTTGAGTGCTCCTTTTTGCACCGTTGAATTGAATGAGGGTAGACCTGATAGAAGGAGAAAGTATTTTTGTTTTTGTTTTTGTTTTTGTTTTGAGACAGAGTCTCGCTCTGTCACCCAGGCTGGAGTGCAGTGGCGCGATCTTAGCTCTCTGCAACCTCTGCCTCCCAGGTTCAAGCGATTCTCCTGCTTCAGCCTCCTGGGTAGCTGAGATTACAGGCACGCACCACCAGGCCCAGCTAATTTTTGTATTCTTAGTAGAGATGGGGTTTTACCATGTTGGCCAGGCTGTTCTCAAACTCCTGACCTCAGGTGATCCGCCCGCCTCAGCCTCCCAAAGTGCTGGGATTACAGGCGTGAGCCACAGTGCCCAGCCTAGAAAGAGTTTTGTAAGATGAAATATGTGGCTGGGCAGGGTGGCTCACGCCTGTAATCTCAGCACTTTGGGAGGCCGAGGCGGGTGGATCCCGAGGTGAAGCTGGGCATGATGGTGCGTGCCTGTAATCCCAGCTACCCAGAAGGTTGAGGCAGGAGAATCACTTGAACCCAGGACGGGGAGGTTGCAGTGACCTGAGATTGCGCCACTGCACTCCAGCCTGGGTGACAGTGCAAGACTCAGTCTGGGAAAAAAAAAAAAAGAAATACGTAAGTGCAGTCTGAACTCAGATCAGAACTAATGCTCTTCCCAGACAGGAGCTTGCAAAAGTATTATAAAATGACAGAGTCAATTCTCTGTTACTCTCCATTACTCGCATTTCAATTTGGTGGCTCACTTTTCAGTGTGAGTCCTATCTTTAATTCTGTTTAATACATGCTGTTCAAGAGTGGATGCCAACTTCAAGTGGTTCCTGGCTGTCAAGAGCCTTCCAATTCCACTCCATAAAATGGAAGGGCCCATTGACATATCTTAATGGAAGGGTATGAAAGGGTATATTGTTTTAACATACATTAAACACTTTGTTACCAAACATGTTGGAGGAATACAAAGTGACAGTTTGTGATACATTTAAGTAATTTTAATTCGGATTGGTTTCTTCCTGTTACCACTTTCAGGGCAAGTGAGGCAAACATCTAACTACCTTCACCATCCCTACTCCTATCCCAGCACTCCTGCATGAACATTCACATCATTTCTAATTCCCACACCGAAGTCCTTCCTATCACGTACGTCTTGCTACTGTCAGGGACATAAGGAGGTTGGGGAGGGAGTGGGTGGAGGTATGGGCAGGGGCAGGGGTAGGGGCTTGAGCTGACATAGTACATACAACAGGAATTAAAGGAATCAGAATCACATTGCAGGTTGTGAAGTAGATAGAGCCTGTGTATTGAAGTTACAGAGCTCTAAGTCTAAATCCTCAGCTCTGACACTTTTTAGTTGGGTGTCAGTTGACAAGTTACTAAACTTCTCAGAGACTCAGCTTCCTTACCTATATAAGTGGTTAATAATACCTACATCCTAGGGCTGTAGTGAGATTTCAATTGCATTTATAAGGTGTAAATACTCAGTATACACTCAAATATAGTGCTGTATTTGTATTGGGTGAATATGTGGAAATTAGAGAGTTCTAGGCTTTTGATAGAGACAGGCCAATTTACTTGCTTATCCTTGAATGCAGGTTTCTTGACATTCCTTTTCACTGTTGAATCTATTTCCTGAGCCATTACAGCCACTGAACCAAAATCGGGCACAAGAGTTGACCTGTTTGTCATAATACCATCGAACCACATATTCACCACAGTTTCCAGGCTTCAAGGCTTCCAAACATCTAGGATCTAGAGTGAGAAAAGGAAAATGTGTTATGGATTTTTCTTATACTGAAGACATGAAAAATAAAAACCTTATAAAGTTATATAAACAAACTTTATTCTTCATACACACTAATGAACCAACCAAGAAAATATGGTTCTAAGCCTAAAATATTTCCCTCACCACCTGAAACTCTGCTACTAGATATTAATTCTTTTGAAAACATGAAGGTTTTTGATCCTCATGAAACCACATTAAAAATGCTTATTTCTCTGAAGGCCTATGTGAGACTTCGTTGGCTAATACTTTTGTGGGGATTAGAAAGACAGGACTTCTTTCATTTACATTGGATTTGATTTACAATCAAATGAAAAGATGGAATAACATTTCCACTTTCTGTACACATTTCCTCCCACTCTGTTCACAGAAACCACCACTATGATCGCACGCAATTGCCCACTATGAAAGGAAAACTCTTTCAGTTACGAAAAAAAGTAAAATGAAGGACTGTCTTTATATTACAACTATTTTTAAAAAAGAACAGCTCTTGCAGGACACTAAAAACATGCTATGACCTTCTAATGTCATATTGTCTTATTTTAGAAATACACCTACTATAAGAAAGCATAGGATAGCTGTAACAATAAAGTTACATTGTCCTGATAAGGTTCCTTTAATTATGGAACTCCTCATTTGCTAAATCCCTTTTTATTGTGTGGTACTCTGGAGTGCCTTGATTAGTATTTCCTACTTGAGGAAGTGATTCCAAGGTAGGAGAAGCCAAAAAACAAACAAAAAACCCCAAATAGATAATTGCTCTCTGGGATTTATATGTCAGAATCGTTATTTTGCAATAGCTAAACCAGTACTCTCTCTATCTTCCTTAAACATTTTCCCAGATTTGGGGTATGTCTTGATTCATTTATTTTCTAAAACTTACCTCTAAATCTACCTCTACTATGCAGACTCCCTAGACCAAATGCAAAAAGAGTCATGTATTTCTACTACCTTTGCCCTTAAAAACAAAACCAAATAATGTATATGTTTAATTCATTTTAAAGCTAATCTAAACTTTTGAGCACAAAAATTGTCTCTCATATTCTGCAGAAAATATGTACGTAATAATACAATTTTCTATAGATGTGAACTCTATAGAAAATATGTTAATGAATCAGAATCTAGATTTTAGCTTCTCTTTCCTATGCAATAAAAGGTTCAAAAATTCAAATGTCTACATATGTGAAGGGCACATGTAAGACAATAGGGAGCAGTATGGACTACGGCAAATAGGAGAACATAATCCCCTCTAAAAGCATTCAAATTAAAATAGTAAATACTATAAGAACTTTGAAATTCTTTATAGACCAAATTTACTCCACAACCAGCCAGTTTTCAAATTCTACATATAGTCCAGTGAAAACTATATTTTGTCCTGCTTATTTAGAATCATAACATTTTCTCTCTGGGCAACCCTGTGCCTTCCGCACATTGTAGATACAGTAGCAGGTTGGCAGATCTCTCTTACCTTTGTGCACCAAATCTGTGCACGATACTGTAGAATCAAAATGGGACTTGGAGTTCTGGTTTACCTACCCTCTGCCCCACCCACAGGGGTGCTGAGCAGTGGCCTGGGGGTGGTGGTGGCCTCAGATGAGGTAGTGGCAGGCAGATCATCAGCCCAGGTTGGCTCTGGAGCCTTATCATTTTCATCCTGGTCTCTGGTGACACTCAACTACACACAAAAAAATTCACATTTTGTGTTTCTAATAATATCAAGTAAAAAAAGTACTAGTTTGCTTTTGGGAACATATAAGGACAAGTTCAGCCATGCTGTGTTTTCCTAGCTCTCTGATATTAACAATTTCAAATAAAACTCAGGAAATAATGCCCCTCCTCTGTGTCATGCATCCTGAATCCCCAAGTTGTAGATTTTCCCACCACTTGGTGTGGGTGTATTTGTGTGTATACACACACACACACAGCCCACCTCCAGGCACAGATTTTTGGGTGCTGGGACATCCAAAGCAAGTGTGAAAGATGTGAAGTTGAGAGGAGTTCATTTCATTCTTAGCCACTGCTATGAGAAAATAACACTAATTTCTTTAATATTTTTATGGCCTTTCTCCATTTCCCAACACTAGACAGCTTAACAATATATTCCAAAATATTTACCATGAACTCAATCAATTTTGAGATTGGGAATTAGGGTAGCAGAAAACAATAATACAGCTGAAATAAAAGCAACAGTCATCACTTTTTGATTGCTTACCAAAATCTCAGCTGCAGACACCTCTGCCTGCTCTTTCTATTATTACACCCCAGCTAAGGCCAAATGTTGCAGAATGCTTAACATCTAAGATGCTCTAAGAAATGTTTGGTATCTAAAGAACAAAGGGTTTTTGTTTCAAAAGCAAATTTTCTGGACTAAAACATCGAAATTTCATCCAAATTCATGATATATAATGAAACAAGAAAGAAAGGTGTTTTACTTTTTTTAAAAAATCATGTCTTTATACTAGAATGATTTGTAATCCTTTGGGTATAGACCCAGTAATGGGATTGCTGGGTCAAATGGTATTTCTGGTTCGAGATCCTTGAGGAATTGCCACACTGTCTTCCACAATGGTTGAATTAATTTACACTCCCACCAACTGTGTAAAAGTGTTCCTATTTCTCCACATCCTCTCCGGCATCTAATGTTTCCTGACATTTTAATGATCACCATTCTAACTGGCATTAGATGGTATCTCATTGTGGTTTTGATTTACATTTCTCTAATGACCAGTGATGATGAGCTTTTTTTCGTATGTTTGTTGGCTGCATAAATGTCTTCTCTTGAGAAGTGTCTGTTCATATCCTTCACCGACTTTTTGATGGGGTTGTTTTATTCTTGTAAATTTGTTTAAGTTCTAGTATAAAGACACATGCACACGTATGTTTATTGCAGCACTATTCACAATAGCAAAGGCTTGGAACCAACCCAAATGCTCATCAATGATAGACTGAATAAAGAAAATGTGGCACATATACACCATGGAATACTATGCAGCCATTAAAAAGGATGAGTTCGGAGGGCGCACCAAAGATGGCCGAATAGGAACAGCTCCAGCCTCCAGCTCCCAGTGTGAGTGACACAGAAGACGGGTGATTTCTGCATTTTCAACTGAGGTACTGGGTTCATCTTACAGGGGCGTGTCAGACAGTTGGTGCTGGTCCGTGGGTGCAGCCTGACCAGCTAAAGCTGAAGCAGGGCGAGGCATCACCTCACCTGGGAAGTGCAAGGGGGAAGGGAATTCCTTTTCCTAGCCAAAGGAAATCGAGACACACAACACCTGGAAAATTGGATAACTCCCACACTAATACTGCGCTTTACCAAGGGTCTTAGCAAATGGCACACCAGGAGATTATATCCCACACCTGGCCCAGAGGTCCCACACCCATGGAGCCTCCCTCATTGTTAGCACAGCAGTCTGAGATCTAACTGCAAGGTGGCAGTGAGGCTGGGGGAGGGGTGCCCACCATTGCTGAGGCTTAAGTAGGTAAACAAAGCTGCTGGGAAGCTCGAATTGGGTGGAGACCACCACAGCTCAAGGAGGCCAGCCTGACTCTGTAGACTCCTCCTCTGGGGACAGGGCATAGCTAAACAAAAAGCAGCAGAAACCTTGGCAGAGGTAAATGCCCCTGTCTGACAGTTTTGAAGAGAGCAGTGGATCTCCCAGCATGGAGGTTGAGATCTGAGAACGGACAGACTGCCTGCTCAAGTGGGTCCCTGACCCCTGAGTAGCCTAACTGGGAGACATCCCCCACTAGGTGCAGGCTGACACCCCACACCTCACACGGCAGGGTACATCCCTGAGACAAAGCTTCCAGAGAAAGAATCAGACAGCAACACTTGCCATTCAGCAACATTCTATATTCTGCAGCCTCTGCTGCTGATATCCAGGCAAACAGGGTCTGGAGTAGACCTCAAGCAAACTCCAACAGACCTACACCTGAGGGTCCTGACTGTTAGAAGGAAAACTAACAAACAGAAAGGACACCCACACCAAAACCCTATCAGTACGTAACCATCATCAAAGACCAAAGGCAGATAAAACCACAAAGATGGGGAAAAAGCAGTGCAGAAAAGCTGGAAATTCAAAATATCAGAGCACATCTCCCCTTCCAAAGGAACGCAGCTCATCGCCAGCAATGGAACAAAGCTGGACGGGGAATGACTTTGATGAGTTGAGAGAAGAAAGCTTCAGTTGATCAACTTCTCAGAGCTAAAGGAGGAACTACGGAACTAGCGCAAAGAAACTAAAAACCTTGAAAAAAGACTGAATGAATGGATAACTAGAATAATCAATGCAGACAAGACCTTAAAAGAACTGATAGAGATGAAAACCATAACACGAGAACTACGTGACAAATGCAGAAGCTTCAATAACTGACTCGATCAATTGGAAGAAAGAGTATCAGTGATTGAAGATCAAATGAATGAAATGAAGCAAGAAGAGCAGTGTAGAGAAAAAAGAGTAAAAAGAAATGAACAAGGCCTCCAAGAAATATGGGATTATGTGAAAAGACCAAATCTATGTTTGATTGGTGTGCCTGAAAGTGACAGGGAAAATGGAACCAAGTTAGAAAACACTCTGCAGGATATCATCCAGGAGAACTTCCCCAACCTAGTAGGGCAGGCCAACATTCAAATTCAGGAAACACAGAGAACGCCACAAAGATACTCCGCAAGAAGAGCAACTCCAAGACACACCATTGTCAGATTCACCAAAGTTGAAATGAAGGAAAAAATGTTAAGGGCAGCCAGAGAGAAAGGTCAGGCTACACACAAAGGGAAGCCCATCAGACTAACAGCAGATCTCTTGGCAGAAACTCTCCAAGCCAGAAGAGAGTGGGGGCCAATATTCAACATTCTTAAAGAAAAGAATTT
>NW_012101454.1:4669635-4682129 GCF_000951045.1 Mandrillus leucophaeus
TACCCTAGAACTTAAAGTACAATTAAAAAAAAAGAAAAAAAGGATGAGTTCATGTCCTTTCAGGGATATGGATGATGCTAGAAACCATCATTCTTAGCAAACACAGGAACAGAAAACCAAACTCCACATGTTCTCACTCATTAGTGGGAGTTGAACAATGAAAACACATGGACACAGGGAGGCGAACATCACACACTGGGGCCTGTTAAGGGGTGGGGATCTAGGGGAGGGATTGCATTAGGAGAAATACCTAATGTAGATGACAGGTTGATGGGTGCGGCAAACCATCATGGTACGTGTATACCTATGTAACCAACCTGCACATTCTGCACATGTATCCCAGAACTTAAAGTGTAATAATAAAATTCATGTCAGTTATTCTTGACAAGTACCAGGAGCTAGACAAATCTTTTATGGGAATAATTATATTCTTTTTTCATTTTCAAATTTTTCCTTGGATTCCAGCTCTATGCAATTGAATCAGTCATTCACCTGAGTCCTGACACTTGGTTATTTATCCTTGCAACGGTTTCTCTTATTTGTTTGTTTGCTTTTTTATTTATTTAAATAGTCAAATCTGTGACCAATATAGTTTTTTATGCTTTTTTACTCAGGGATCCTGGCATGCTGTCATCATTAGCTGCCCTCTGCCAGCTAAGCTGTTCTACTGCTTTTGACTTTTTGTGTGTGCGCATGCACACATACACGCACAGGAGGGAAAAACTAATGAGTACCATTACTCATGTATGTGTATTTTTTACAGTGATTTATTATCAGGTGACACAGAGCAAAGACTTCCATTTGGATTGGTTGTTAGCCCTATATAAAGAGCACACAATTCAAATACAATAGGAACTTTTCACTGTCCCCTGAACACAACTTTTGGTACAAGTGGAGACAAAACCGGAAATTACTTGAGGTTCCTCTTTCTTTCAGAATGATCCTGTATGCACATACAGCAATTTGAACGTAAACTTTTTAAAATAATCATTATATTAGAGAGTGTAAAGCTAGAGGAAAACTTTCTTGGTCCCTTATTTTCTTTTTTATTTTTCATAGAGATAGAGTCTCACTGTGTTGCCCAGGCTGGTCTCAAACTCCTGACTTCAAATGATCCTTCCACCTTGGCCTCCTTGAGCCCAGCACTGAGTCCCTTATTTTCTACTGGAGGGAATACAAAGCTATAAATGATTAAGAAACTTTCCAAAAGTTATTGGTAAGCTAGTGACAAATCTTCAGGAAAAAAAAAGCCTGTTGTTTTTTGCTTGGATGTATTTAATTTTAAGCAAGAAATAAGAGTTTGAGGAGTTTATCAAACATAAAAGTCAACTGACATTAGTCTACACTTCAGATATACGGTCTAGAAGGTGAGACTGTTCCATTGAAGAGGCGGGCTAAGCAGCACAGTTTTCTTCAAGGAATTAACTCAGCCTTTAAATATTTACCTTGTTCAAGTCTGGAGTCCTCAAAAGCTATATTTTACCTCTTCTAAGGTTAGGAATGTGTATTTTCATTCTCAATCACATAATCATTTGGAAATTTTGACATCTGTTAACATTATACCACAGATTCCAAGACAAGCAAAATTAACTTCAGTAGGTGAAAATAATTTCATTAATTTTCTGGCTCAGTGAGATGTCAGATTATTTCAACAAATGCATAATTATTATGGCTTGCAATTTTTATAATTTCCTTACACAAAAGCAAGCATGTTAATTGAAGGGAATTTTAGAAAATGTGGATATCAAAAAAAGAAAATAGAAATCAGAAGTAATTCTACCTCCTAAAGATAGTCATTGTTGGTATTCAGGTATATTTTTCCCCAGTCTTTTTTCTATGTGTGTATCCATTTTTTTTTTTTTTTTACAAAAAAATACTGTGTGTTTGGTTTTCTTTGCTCTATGCTATTTTTAAAAATATATTATATTATGACATAATGTACTATATTATGATACTATATTTCACCATGACTCTATAACATTTATTTTATTATTATTATTATTATTTTGAAGACAGAGTCTTGTTCTGTTGCCCAACACGATTTTGGCTCACTGCAACCTCCACCTCCCAGGTTCAAGCAGTTCTCATGCCTCAGCCTCCCAAGTAGCTGATATTACAGATGTGAGCCACCACGCCCAGCCTCCTCCACATTTTTGTAACCTTGCCTTCCACTACTCCCAGAATATCTGGTCAGGATCTTTCATTCCTTCTTCCTTTCTATTCTGCCTCAGGCTCTCAATATCAACCCTTCCACCACAGCCTAGGAAAAGTTGGTCTCCATGAGCAAAACCTTCTCCAATAACCCACTCAGTACTGATTCTCCCCTTCTAGATGACGCAGAATACCTTCTGACTCTTCTATACTTGACGCTGATTGTGTGTAATTTAACCTTTAGTCCTATCCTATTGAAGAGTAACAGAATATGCCTCCCAAAATATGCCCCTGTGGCACACTGATTATTTTGAACTGAAGGCAATTGAGAATCAGATACAAGCTCATTTGTCTCAATGCAGGACATACATTCATAAAGGCATCCCTCCTCGGAAAATCAGGGTTAATGACTCAAGAGGAGTCTAGACCCTTAGTTAGCCCAGAGATACACCAGAGGACTCTACATAACAAACTATTCACTAATCTTTATCTTCCATTAGTTCACCCATATGTTTATCTTCCCATCATCTGCTGCTGTAGAAAGTCCTTTCCCATTGTCTTGTCACTCCTCTAAGCTCTATTGTTCTTTCATTAAGATGCTATATAAGACCAAGTGCTAACCACCCCTTTGAGCTACTCATCTCCATGCTCCTATGTGTATATGCTGCATGTTAATAACTTCTGGGTGTTTTCCTATTGTTAATCTGTCTTTTGTCAGTCTAATTTACAAGGCCCTAGCTAATAACCCTAAGATGGGTAGAGGGAAAAAAAATGTTTTCCTCCCCTCCACTATCTTGTATAATTTCTTGTTTTCTAAAGAAATACCACTTTCCTGATAAGAGAAATTATGCCATATCTTTTTTCTTTCTTTTCTTCTTTCTCTATCTCTTTATTTTCTATCTCCATAGCATAAAATAGGCAAAAAGTATCCACTGAATAAATTCACAATGGGTTAATCTTTCTGTTATACTCATCTTTAGGTTGAACTTAATAAGGATCTGCAAAGAGCAAAAGAGAAAGAGATAAATTTGCATTATTTAATTCCTCTAGACTTTAATGTCATCATTTTTCAAATAAAAAAGATTAGGCCCTAACCTGCCTTCCAACTCTAAAAGTTGGATTTAACCAACACAAACGACTGGCAGAATACACACCCAATTCATGATAGTGATTGCCTCTGGAGAGATGAGGAAAAAGAGCTCTGGAGGGAAAAAGCTAGGACTTTATCTGAAGCAAGAATGAATGAACAAATGGAAACACTGGTTACTTCTGGGTGGTGAGAATGCAGCCAAATGTTTGTAGTATTTCTATTCTTTTTAATACATCTTAAATCTAAAAACACAAGCTTGCCTGTCAGCTCTGCACATTTCTACTCCAGCCACACTGGCCTGCCTTAGAAAAGAAGGCTGGCTCCAGCTCCAAGCAGGGACACCATAGTCAAAGGCACAAACGAGGAGTCTAGGGGCACCTGAGAGCCGAACCTGGAGTCCAGGGCTGCTCCGTGTAGCTGGAGAAGCAGACGTGTTATCACCATTCTCTTTCAGCCTTTGAGCTGATCTTTGTGTGTGTGTGTGTGTGTGTGTGTGTGTGTTAGTGTCCTGCTTTATTTTCTTTTTTTTTTAATTTTTAATTTTTTATTATTATACTTTAAGTTCTAGGGTACATGTGCATAACGTGCAGGTTTGTTACATATGTATACTTGTGTCATGTTGCTGTGCTGCACCCATCAACTCGTCAGCACCCATCAATTCGTCATTTACCTCAGGTATAACTCCCAATGCAATCCCTCCCCCCTCCCCCCTCCCCATGATAGGCCCCGGTGTGTGATGTTCCCCTTCCCGAGTCCAAGTGCAAAACCACAATGAGATACCATCTCACACCAGTTAGAATGGCAATCATTAAAAAGTCAGGAAACAACAGGTGCTGGAGAGGATGTGGAGAAATAGGAACACTTTTACATTGTTGGTGGGACTGTAAACTAGTTCAACCATTATGGAAAACAGTATGGCGATTCCTCAAGGATCTAGAACTAGATGTACCATATGACCCAGCCATCCCATTACTGGGTATATACCCAGAGGATTATAAATCATGCTGCTATAAAGACACATGCACACGTATGTTTATTGCGGCACTATTCACAATAGCAAAGACTTGGAATCAACCCAAATGTCCATCAGTGACAGACTGGATTAAGAAAATGTGGCACATATACACCATGGAATACTATGCAGCCATAAAAAAGGATGAGTTTGTGTCCTTTGTAGGGACATGGATGCAGCTGGAAACCATCATTCTTAGCAAACTATCACAAGAACAGAAAACCAAATACCGCATGTTCTCACTCATATGTGGGAACCGAACAATGAGATCACTTGGACTCGAGCTGATCTTTAAGGGGAGGAAAACGGACTCTAAGGAGGATTGCTGACCAGGTGCCACATGCAAAAGGTCTTTTGCTTTCTGATTTCCAAACATTTTCCTCATAATTTATTGCCCAGAATTTTGCATATATTACAAAGTCTTCAAATCTGAATGCATGTCTGCTCTGGATGAATGCTAATGATCATCTGCATTAGTGTTTGTGTTAAGACTTAGCATTTTCCCAGAAGTGTGGGTCAAAATTTCTCCAATTCGGCTCTGGGGATTCTACTGCCAGTGGGCTCCACAGCCAGGATCTTCAAATTGTCTGGCTTCTCAGGAGTCCTTCTTGGTTGATTCTCCCCAAGAATCAAACACACTTCCTTGTCAGGTCTCTCTGCACTCAAATACTTAATCTGAAGGTGATTTATTTGCATTTTAAAGTTCCCGGGGGCCTTTAGGAACACCTTGAATTTGGGCTGCACCTCTCTGGATTAACTGTGGCTTTCATAAAGGGTGGAATGCAAGATTTTGTTCTGTTTAAACCTCTCATACATTAAAATGCAGTAAAATAGCCTGCATTCTGGCTTGACCCAGTAAATATTTTTGACAGCTGTAATCATATACTTTTAGAACAGGAAGAATATTCTAGTAACAATCTTTTATTTTACAGATGAGAGAACTGAGACCTCAGGAAAATAGGTGATTCCCCTAATGTCAGGCAGCTATCAGAATTCATTTCTAAGATGTCATTCATCATGAGATGTACTATACATTTTAAAATAGTTTTGAAAAAAGACCACACACATTAAATAGATGCATCCCAATTTCAGAAATAATAAAATAGAAAAAATACAGGCTTTGGAGTCAAGAGAATAGTTCTTAGCTTCAGCTCTGAGACCACAAGCCAGGTTTCCTGACTTCTCGGTCTGGAATATTTCTTCTAGATCAGTTAGCAATATGTTTATTATTTTTTGTTTTTTCCTCCTCCATAACACAGGTGCAAGTTATATTCTGAGGGTAACAAGTCTATTATAAGCAATAAATAATACTTATACAGCAACCTTTTGTAGTGATACTAATAATTAGTTGTTATGCAGGGTTTTATGAAGAATTTGAATGTTTTTCATGATCACAGTGAGAGAATGTTAATTTTATTTTTCCCTAAGAACGTATTTTGGTAGAAAGAAGAGGAGGAAGGAAGGACAGAGTTAGGTGTCTTAAGGGAGTGACAGAAGGGACAACAGTGAAAAGGAAGAGACAACAAAAGGGAAATGGTACTTCTGACATGATTGTTTACTAGCTTTGCAGTATCGCCTAGGGTAGGCTCAGGAATGATCTGAGAACAGAAAGGTTGTAACAGATTCGTTTAATTTTAGATGTTTGGATACTGTAACTATACTTATTAGATAAAGGTGGGTGTGCATACACAGAGGCATAAATATGTTTTTGTATATGTGTATGTGTATACTATGTGCGGGTGCATGTGTGTGCAGTCAAGTGCTGCATAACGACGTTTTGGTCAACCACACCACATACACAACAGTGGTCCCATCGGATTATAATACTATATTTTTACCCTTTTCTATGGTTAGATATGCTCAGATATACAAATACTTACCATTGTGTTACAATTACCTACAGTAGTTAGTACAGTAACATGCTGTACAGGTTTCTAACCTAGAAGCAATAGGTTATACTATCTAGCCCAGGTGTATAGCAGGCTATACTATCTAGATTTGTATGAGTACACTCTATGATGTTCACACAAAAACAAAATTGCCTCATGAAACATTTCTCAGAAAGTGTCCCTGTCACTAAACAATGCATGACTCTATGTCAAAGATTTAAATGTGAACATAAATGCATGTTTGTTCAAACTAAATATCTATAATGAAATAGTTGTTTAAAAATTCAGTTTTGCATTGGTGCTTCTTTAAAAAGAGCCAGAATGAGAAAGCCTAGAGACAAGAGGTGTGATGCGAGAAGGTCAAGTTCACTGCAAGGTCCCGCTATCTGGGTCAAAGTTCCCCTAGAGAGACCTAGCTGATGTTCAGCGTCCCTTCATGTGGCTCTTGGTGTTATAAATCCAGAGTATTTTGGTTGTATTTTTTCTTATTTCCCCCCCTCCCCAGCTACTAGAAAGCTTCATCTGTCCTAGTCTGTTAATGTCATTTGTCTCTCAAGGCCATCAAGCTTCCTGGGACTTGATACAGAGGCGTCCATTCTTACTTTTCCTCATTATGTATCATAACTGCCTTGGATGTCCCTCAGGCACCTCCACTTTACATGATGCAAACTAAACTCACTATTTTCCTTAAAAAACAAAACAAAACAAAAACCACCCTGCCTTTTATATTCTCCATCTCAGTATATAGTGTTTCAATCTATCTCATCTCCATGGTAGAAACCCGATAGTCCTACCGAAACCCCTCCCTCTCCCTAACTTCCAATCCTTTCAATCACTATATCCTGTTAATTCTACCCTAGAAATGGCTTTTCAATCTGTGCCTCCTGTTTATTCCCACTGCCCCTGCCTTCTTTCAGGGCCTCATTATCATTTCCCTGGACTATCACGCCTCGTATCTCAGCCTCCAGTCTCCTCACCTCCTCCTAGGTATGTTTCACACAGCAATCAAGGTTATTCTTTCTGTGAACCAAATATGAGTATATGACTCTTGCTTTTAAAACTCTGCTGTCTCTGTCTGCCTGGCCTATAGATGAAGCTCAAGCTCCTTGCCTTAATACATTAAGACATTTATAATCAGTCCTTAAATTACCTGTCCGGTTTTAACTCTAATCACTCTACCACCCACACCCTAGGCTACAATTAGACTGAACTTGTTCAACTTTCTTGAAATGCCATGGCACTTTAAAGTCTCCCTTTGCCTACCGTTTTTCTAGTTGTTGTTGTTTTGTTTTTGTTTTTGTTTTTGCTAGGAATACCCTTCCCCCTGCTCTTCTCTTGAAAAACTCCTAGTTATTCTTAAAACTTGACTCAATGAATGTCACCTCCTCTGTGATGCCTCATGTTATGAACTAAATGTTTGTGTCCCTCCAAAAATCATACATTGAAACCTGAATCCCCAATGTGATGGTATTTGAAGGTGGGTCCTTTGGGAGGTGATTAGGTCATGAGGGTGGAGCCTTTATGTATGGGATCAATGCCCTTATAAGAAGTGACATGAGAGATGAGCTGTCTCTCGGCCATGTGAAGACATAACAAGAAGGTGGCTATTTACAAGCCAGAAAGCAAGCCCTCACCAAACACCAGATTTTAGACTTCCCGACCTCCAGAGTGTGAAAAATAAATGTTTGTTGTTTAAGCCACTCAGTCTATGGTATTTTTGTTATGGCAGCCCCAACAGACTAAGACACTTTCCCATTTCTCTTTCCTGAAATTAATTGCATCATCTCTGTGTTTCCTTCATAGCTTTGCTAAAATTTGTAATGCATCTTGTACTTACCTATCTCCCTGAAAGAGTGTGAGCTTCTCTAAGGCAGAAGCCATGTCTTAAGAGTCACACCATCTATCATAGCAGTTAATAATCAATACATGCTATTGGAATTTACTGGTATTAATATAGCAAAAAATGTGATTCAGTGATTATAAGGAGGGCTCAGTTTAAGCATCAGTTCATGGATGAAACCTGAGCTTGCTCTTGTTTAGGAAGACTTTAGAAAGGGATGTCAATTGACTAGGGAGGGACAAAGTGGTAAGTCACACAAACAGGAGAGGCCCCAGTAGCGGTCCATGCTCAGGAGGAGATAGACTGTGTCCATTATTGTCTGGAATTTACTTTAAAATGCACAATATAGATCATGGTTGGCAACACTGTGGGCCAAATCTGAGTCACTATCTGTTCTTGTGAATAAATTTCATCAGAACTCAGCCACACTCATTCATTTAAGTATTATCTATGGCTGTGTTTCTACTTTAAAGGCACAGTTGAGTAATTGGAACAGAAATCAAATGACCTGAAAATCCAAAACTATTCAGTATATGGCCCTTTACAGAGTTTGCTGACCCCTGGTATAGACCATGGAGTATAAATGTTTGTGTTAATTTCAATCTGCAATTTAGTAGAATCTGTTGCCCTGACTGGAATTACCCATTTTGCAATTGGTCACTATTTAATCAAATAGAAATATGTTAGAGGCCTTTCTGCCCTTTTGTGAACAGGATATGAGAATCTAGTAAGTTCTATAGTCTGTGCCCTTAGGAATGGTATCACAGGCCTGATTCCTGAATGGCCCTGAGTTCAACTACTGATCTGAATGTTCCTTAGGGCCTTAGTCTAAGTAGACTGTTAGCTGAATCCTGATGTTGGAGCACTGTTGCACAGGCTCATGGTCACTCTTTCATGTACATGAAGGCTTCAGAAAAGGGCAGTGCAAGGACTTCACTGAGCTTACAGAACAGGGCCATGACTGCTGTGTGCCTGCTTGCCAGAGGATGTCCATGGGGGTAATAGAAATTGGTCTAGACTTGCCCAAGTTGCAATTTGGTGGAGAAGAGACTATAGCACTCATTAGTAACTATAAAAGGCTCCCCCATTTTCTCCTTAAAAAACTAATCTTTGCCCATAATCTGATTGGCTGAAGTCAGTTCCCAGAAGCTTGCTAGGAGGACAGTCACATTTGTCTCAATTGATTCAGGAGGTGGCTCTTCACATGCTATGTGATTGAGGAGCTCTGAAACAGAGCATCTATTTTGCACCATATGCATATATAGCCTCCCTCACAGTCCTCACTCAGAGCACAGGAGGTGGAAGCCAAATGAGCAAACGCATGGCTTGGAGTGTGGGAGAGTGGCCAGTTGGGCATATGCATATTTAGAAAAAACATGAGAGGGTACAAAGTGGGAAGCAGATGCACAGACGAAGAGGGAGAGTTGTGGCCTGGTATGAAAGGCACTGCACAGCATGGCAAGTAGGTGAATTCAGAGTGTCATGTTAATCTGTCATAGCACACATGGTTACTTTGATGGTGATAGGAGTATAATATAAAAATGTTATCTGCAACATTTAATAAATACGTATAAAATATATAAGTTTTTAAAAATACCCTACAAAACCTAATGCTATTTCAGAACTAGAAATCTAAAGTCAAGATACTAACACTTAGAGCCAAGGACCTAAAAATACACATGCCTCAGCTGATTCTTGACAACGCAGGGCAGAATGATCTTTGATATCAAACAGAGAGAATACACCATTTTAAGCTCACAGAGTAAGTGAGACAGTTACTTACTGACTCAGAAATTTCTTTTTGAGGCTCTGGAGTAGATTCACTGAGTTCTTCCCCTGACATCCCAAATCCAGGTGGAAGTGATGATGAGCCAAAGATTTGAACGAGATAGGAATCAAAATCCTCACAAATTTTTTGAAACAATTTTTGCTTCAGGGTGTCTTTTAAAAAAGAAGTAGAAAAGAGAGATAGGAGAAGCAATGAAACAATACTTAAAACTCATTTAAAAAGATCTGCACTCTCCTTAAAATATGTAATTTCCCATTACTTGAAATCAACTGCTAAGTTAACTAACTTATAAAAGCATTTTTACATCCTGTGTAAGAGGTCATCTAAAATAACTTGATTTAATATATATGACACAAAGAGGCAAAAGAATCACTTTAATGTATGTTCATCCAAAGTGTCTCTGTTCACCGTGAATCACTCCTTGTCAAGAGCTAGCCTCACCCATAGTAAGTTGAATTGGCAACTACCTCTGGTTTTAAGGATAGCAAATGGCCAGCCAGTTGAAAATATTCCTTACAGGCTGTAACAAATTACTAACTCCAGATAGAATGATGAAGCTCTCCAAGGATTAAATGTAAGTTGGCTCTGAAATGTCTCTGGCTATTCTAACACATTCACAGCCCAGTGAGATTGAATATACCAGATAAACAAACCCACCAGTCAGCCAGCAGGGTATTGAGGAAGTAGAACCCCAGGTTAGAAAGCTCTGGAGAAGGTGAGAAATAACAAATGGAAAGTTTCTGAGAACGGTATGCTCTCCTTAAGGCCAGTGTGCTGGTACACGGAGTAGGCAGGGCATGAGGCACTGATGGGCGGTGCCCAGCCACATCAGACCCCACTCCCAGGTGGGTAAAGGAAGAAGGATGAAGCCAAACTGAAGCCTTTCTGTTACTTCACAAACTTGCCAGGTGCAGGTCTGCCAGAGTGAATCATCAGTTTCCAAAGAATTGGTATACATTTTATTATAAAGTCATACTGACCATGATTTAATCATAGATTAAATTAGATCAATGTCCTAGGACGGCTCATTAGTAAATATCAGTTAATGTGAAAGGATAAACTTAGCATAGAGAAGCCCATCAGATTAGCATTGACTGTACAATACATTTTATTATTTATTATTTATTTATTTATTGAGACAGAGTCTTGCCTGTCACTCAGGCTGGAGTGCAGTGGCGCAATCTCGGCTCACTGCAACTTCCGCCTCCTGGGTTCAAGCAGTTCTCCTGTCTCAGCTGCCCGAGTAGCTGGGACTACAGGCACACGCCACCATGCCCAGCTAATTTTTGGATTTTTAGTAGAGACAAGGTTTCACCACGCTGGCCAGGCTGTTCTCTAACTCCTCACCTTGTGATCCACTGTGCCCAGCACTGTACAATGAATTTTAAAATGTTGTTCTTTGAGATAAATTCCTGATATCAACCTGTTTACTCATCATTATCTGCTTTCATAAAAACAGAGACTAGAACATGTCCTCTAATTCATCCCAGTTACTTGCATTTCTCATCTCTTTAAATGATCATAACTTTTTTTTCATTCAGCATGTACTTCTTAATTCATTTTTATTTCCTGACTGTTTTCTGCCTTGCTGTTGGCTTGCTCAATCCCTTATTTTAGTTAGGTAACTTTCTGAACATTAACCAATGTTAGCAATATCCCCAAGTCCTATTCTTTCTCTCCATTCCTGTCTGTTGACCATGGACTCTAGTTAACTCCAAGGCCAACTCAGCATTTATTAACCCTGATTAAAGACAAGGGATCGTACCGTCCAAACTGAATGACACTAAGTATTTTTAATCTTCTGGAGTTTATGTGTTACCATTTAATGTTGGCATAAGCCTTATTAGCCTCCAGATTTTTCTATTTGGTCAGGACAAACCAGTGATATGGTACTTGGAGAAACAACGTAAATGCCTTTCCCCTGGGCCAGACAGCCTTCCTTACCTTGCAGGGTAAAGAAATCATCAAACTGGTAAACATGCTCTGGGTCAGTAGCAATTAGATTCATTTCTTTGTGGAATATTTCAAAGTTGGGATCATTTTTCTTCACCACCCCTATCACAAATATCTCCACATTGGTGTCACTGGCATTCTTCACCACCTCTGTCAGTTTCTCTTTATCACGAGAATCTGTCTGCCCATCAGTGATGACCAAGGCCACTTTTTTTACACCTGGCCTTGCGTCTTCGAACATGTCGTTGGCTGCTTGGAGAGCGGTGGCTGTGTATGTGCCTTCCCCCAGATACTGCATGTTGTCCACAGCCAACTTGAAGTCATCCTTGCTGGAGAACTGCTTCAAATTAGCCACCTTCTCCACCTTATGGCTATAGTTGATAATGCCTATGCGGGCCGTGGCAAGGTCCAGAGCAACCCGGTCAGCCATAGTCTTCACAAAATTTTTGATGATCTGGAAGTTCTCTGGCCCCACGCTTTCTGAGCTGTCAATCACAAACACCAGCTCTAGCGGAGTCTCTTTGCATTTGGGCCCACAACCTAAAAGATGAATGTCGAGATAGAAACATTGTGGGAATGATTGACATCAGATTACGGCTCATTAGTAAATATCAGTTAATGTGAAAGGATAAACTTAGCATAGAGAAGCCCATCAGATTAGCATTAGATGTGTATCCATATGCATATATAGCCTCCCTCACAGTCCTCACTCAGAGCACAGGAGGTGGAAGCCAAATGAGCAAACGCATGGCTTGGAGTGTGGGAGAGTG
>NW_012101454.1:4682179-4695498 GCF_000951045.1 Mandrillus leucophaeus
AAATACCTGACAGCTCTCTCCCTTCTGGTTTCTATACTTGACTCTTTTAAAATATACATAATATATAATATAATATATGTGTGGGGAAAAACACTGTAGTGGATAATAATAAATACTTATGTGCTTGTTTCTTGGATTTTAAAGTAAAATATTTTTAAAAGAGTTAGCATGCCCTGTGGATGCCGTCCCAATAACATTCCTCTTCCTCTCCCAGAGAGGTAACCACCATCCAACATTTGCTGTTTATCATCCCACCATTGTATTTAATCTGAATCTGAAAGCTGATATTTCAGTCTTCAACCATAGCCATATATGAAAATTGAAATTTGCTCACCAGGCTGGCCAGTGGATGAAGTAATGGGATGAAAAATTGTCATTGTGGTGGAAGGATTAGGATCTTAAATGTACACAGGAACAGCTATCCCTAACTACTCTAGTTTATGTCTCCAGTCACCCACAATGACAACTATGGCAGCTTTCACGATACCAAGGAGGCCAGCAGTACATCCATGCTATGAAAGCTTTTGAGGGGAGTAATCCCCGAGAACACTAGTCAGTTAAAAAAAACCTTCTATTTAAGTTGATAACAACCACGTAAAGCAGTTGCCAGAGTCACCAGGAAATTTATCAGGGTTCTGTTTCTTTATTCATATCTTTGTGTTGTTCAATAAGCCTACTGCAGAAAACCATCAGGAAATCATGTGCTATTTTTATAGGGCTTCTAGAACCCAGAAGCCATGTCTAGATTGCTGTCTCACTAGAGAGCCTCTCAGGCTGATTCTTAGGCCCAGCAGTCTTCTAGGAAATAAGCTGGTTCTGGGATTCTCTGTATAGAAGGACAACAATATGCCTGCCTCTGACTACTTTAAACCCAGAAGATTCTCCCACCATTATTCCATTAGTCTCTTGTCTTTTGGCTAATTTCTTTTCTTTACTTCCTCTTTCTGGTAACTCTAAGTTTACCACTCAGCCATGGAAGGATTTAGTAGTTGTGAAGCAAGGTGAACACGTGACTCTGTCCTCCCACCTTTGGGACTGAGTACAACTCAAAACTCTACTCAGAAAGAATTCATGGCTTCAGGAAAAACACAGACATTCTAATCACCAGCTAGGCTGGACTCAAATACCAGTTTGGCTCTTGTAGTCATATTTCCTTTGTTGAGTTTTTCTTCTCAGCTCAGGTAAATGTCACAGAATACAAACGAGTACTGTGCTAACAAAAGGCCCGGCTGCCTACATACTCTAGGCCGGCACCCTCACATGCCTTAACCAGTCTGGGAAGATGATTTTATTTTCTTACATCAGGATTTCCACAGTCTCTCTTACTGCTTCCTTTCAGTATCCATTGACTTCAAATGAGCTTTACATTTTCCCACTAGCTATATAATATATATCTGGACAAACACATTCTCTCACCAACCCAGTACATAGTGGGGCTAATACTTTAAAGTGATGGTTTTTTCTTGAGAGTCAAATCTTACCACATATTTCTGTAATAAGTTTGATAATTTCTTCTTTCTAGGGGATAAAAAGAAAAATGTATCACTATATGAATGACTATAATATTTTTCCTATAGCTATAAAAGATATCTTATTACAATCAGCATTGACCATTTGACTTAATCCTTTCAATGCAGAAAATAAAATAACACAGAAGTCAAAAGTTGACTATAATATACCATAACTAAAATGCATTTGAGCTGTGAAACTTAATAGCTGAGACTTTTGGAATTCAAATTGCAACTGCAGCATTTATCAGCTGTGTGACCTCAGGCATTTGGTGCCTTAATAGTATCTGTGTCTCAGGGCTATGGTATGGATTAACCAATGGTAATGCACACATCAACACAGGGTCTGGCAACTTTAACATACCTACAGTGTGGCGCTATATATACATTCAGTTACACAATTTAAACCACATGTGCTGAGCAACCAAGACAAGCCCCAATGCCTGCAGAGAATTCATTCTGTGCTGTGTTTTCTCTTCTTTTTCTGTGCTAGTTCCTGATTTTTTAAGTCCTCTCTTCAGCTTCTTAACACTCTTGCTTTGGCTCTTCTGTGACATTTCCCCATGTTCCTGAATGCCCTTTCCTTGTCCTGCTGCCCATGAGCTGCATCAGAAGGGCCTGAAATGAGCTGTGTACTAGAAATAAAGCTGCCAATGCTCTTCCCTGTGCAGTGTGTTTATAAGTAAGTACGATGAGAGTAGAGAAGGCAGGATTCCACATTTGTCTAACACTTGACGCTAAAAGAGATGATTAACAGAAGCCTAGATCTCAACAGGAGGACCAGTGGACCCAATCTAAGAAAATAAATTTTAACAGGTGCAAAAGTAAAACTTTTAAGAACAAATCTATAATGACATAATCAAGGTGGAGGTGATGTAGCCGGTAACATGGCTCAAAAGTAGAATATATAGGGAATATTCATAATATTTTAATTTAACTTTTTAAACTGTACGTAAAAGCTAATGATTCCAAGTGGCTATTTAAAAAGAACATCTACCGCAATGCTGAGTTATATAATGCAGTTCTACAAAATGAGAGTCAACAGTCATCTTTTTTTCTAGGCTTTGTCATGCTTTCCCACACTTAAAAAGACATTTAAAAAAATCTGAAACAAGAACATGTATAGAAAGGTAAAATGTACATATTTATATATTTATATTAAAAATATCTAGAAAGGGGAAATGTATGTATTTATATATTTATGTTTAATTTTTTATAAATGGAGAAAATACTATACATCAAGTTTTATGGTTATAATTTGCCACAATACTATATTATAATTCATTTTCCACATTATTAAGGATTCTGAAAGACTTGATTACTGAAATTGAATGTATGGCCACTTAAAGGCTCTGTGATACACACTCTCATACTGTACTTTAGAAAAGTTGTAGTAACTGACACCTCCAACAGCAGTAGATAAGAAAATCTGTTTTATTTTAGCCACACAATACCGGCTGTTATTATTATATCATCTTTGTCAATTGATAGATCAAAATCATTGTTTTAAATTACATTAATTAAAATATTCGTGAGGCTACATTTCTTTTCATATGCATGTTTCCAAGTTGTTTTCTCTTGTGCATATCTGTGTATGTTCTTTGTCCTACCTTCTTCTATGGGAATATTTGCTTTTTATTCACTTAAAAGAGCAATGCATGTATTAAGGTTGGATTTTAATTTTGCAACATGTTTTGTGGCATAATCAGGTTTAAAATGCTTGAAGTCACCATATATATAAATGTTTTCTTCATGTTCTTTGCATTTAAGTGACTGGAAGAGTTCATTCCTTCCCCTAAAATCACTGAACAACTACCTTGGTTACTTGGTGCCAATGATGAAGGCATCATATTTATATCTCTCAAAGGATTCACAATCTAGGAAGAAGTAGACAGACGAAGGCTTTCATAAGTGCTATGGACAGCCGAGGAACTATCTCGATCTGCTGGGAATTCCTGGGGCAGGAGAATGGGGATGCGACTGTGGTCCAGGGAGGCAGACTCTGACCAGGTTGGGATAGGAAAGGGGAGCATTCAGGCAAGGGGGTCGGCCTTCTCTCAGAGCATACTGCATTAGAGTACTCGAGTAAACTTATGAATCAGGGCACATAGCAGAAACAATGACAAGAAATGTTGGAGACAGATGGACTCTTGAGGACCTTTGTGTCATGTTGAAGAGTATGAACTTTATCCTGAACAGTGGGACTCACATGATCCCTAGGCAGAGAAGAGCTCTGGTGGAACTTTTATTTAAGAGAGATGATCATAGCAGCCAGTGGAGGGGTTTGAGGTTCCTAAATAATTCAGGCAAAAAAAAAAAAAAATGACATCGGAAGGCTGTGGTAGTAGTAATGGATGAGGAGGACAGGCCTGGAGGGACATTCCAGGGGAAGAATGAGGGGCTTGGTGAGTAACTGGAAGAAAGGATGAGGGAAAGAAGGAGTCTAAGAGGAGGCAAATGATGGTGGGGCCATACTCTGAGAGAGGCAGGAGTGGGATGGGGGCAGGTTGGGAGCTCATGAAGATGACGGAGCCCAGCTTGAGTCTGGCTAAGTCTCATGTGTCTATAAAACATCCAACTAGGTATGTCCACGGGCAGCCTAGGATGTAAGATCTGGTGCTCAGGAGAATTGTCCAAGTAGGGGGTAGATTTAAGAAATGCCAGTAGACACTTGGCTGTTCAAACAGGGACTAAAAATAAGATTGCCTGGAGCAGGGTTTCTCAGCCTTTTTAAAACCAGTGTGTTTCCCCTTCCCCACATTCGATAAATATATTCTTTCTGTTTAAAATAAAAACACTATTTTTTCATTCACGATATGCCATCACTGTGCTATTGAATTAGCCTTTTCAAACTGTATGTCCCCTGCCTTTAGTGGCTGCATTCCCTGAGGGTTTGAAGAGAGGGAAGACTGAGGCCAGACACTGGGAAATGCTAATGCCAAAGTGACAGGTGGAGAAACAGAGTCTTTTTAAATAATTTTATGGGATGTATTAAAACATTTAATGCCATCAATGGCATTTGCCTCTTAAAAGAGGAGTTTGTTAGTCTAAAATGGATCTGCACAATTGATAGCTATTGGGGGATACATTTGATCACAGAAAGGATGAGAGAGAGAGAGAGAGGAAAGAGGCCTTTTGAGAACAGCTTTCATAGGGGAGTAGCCTGAATTTGGTATCAGACAGGCCACCTCTAGCTATAAGGGCTCTGCTATGTGCCAGCTAGATGACTTTGGGTGTAATGTTCAACCAACTTGTATGTCTCCATTTGATGTAGAGATAATATCTACCTCATGGAGCTGTCATGCAGATTAAAGGTGGGATCTTAGGTAAGAGAAGGTTATTGCCACCAGCCTGTCACCGTCTTCTTGTACCACAACCCACTAGTCCTACACTGCATGGGGGTTTGGCCAGCATTCATGCCGTGAACCAGTGCTCACTTCCAAGCTCTGTCCAAATCCCCTGAAACCACCTGCTGTTTGGCCACCTCTTGGCTGGACCTGTGCATCCAGGCCAGTGCTTCAGCTCTCCAAACCTGTGGCCATTTGAACCAAGAATTCTGGAATTCCATGCCTCCAATGTGTGAACCAAGAATTCTGGAATTCCATGTCTCCAGTGTGTGGCACAGAGGGACATACGTGCATGCGCTTTGGCCCCAAGGACTTCTCACCTGGAGGAAGGAGTGCAGCTGGAAAAGGACCAGGGTTCCAGATCAGGGGCCTCTAAAACACCCTGCAGTACTAGGTAAGGAGCCTAACATGTACTGATGTAGAGGAGCCTAACACAGAGCCTGTCACACACTAAATTCTCACTGAATGCAAATTCTCTTTTCCTTCACTCTTCTTGTCTTGCTAGTCTCTTCTTCCAGAATCTAGAAAGCCAAAGTCAGCAGAATGATGTCCCTACTTCTAAGGTCTCTGCCTCTTGGTTGAAAAGCTTCCACTCAAGAGATAAAGCCCATCCTGCCCTCAAACACCATCATACGCCATTTTGTCTGCTCTGGACCCCCAGATCACTTCTTCTATCATAGCATTTATCACTCTATAGGTGAACACCCTTTGTTGTCTTTCTCTCCACCAGGCTGTGAGCTCCTTCAGTTCTGAGAGGTAGCCTCACTCTCCACTATTTCCCCAGTGCCTATTTTGGAGCCTGACTCAGAGTAAGGTTTACTGGATATGTCCAATAAAAGTTGGTGAAATGAATGAATAAACGAATGGAGAAAGGAAACCAGTCCCTCTCCCCATGTTGGGACAGTAGGGCAGGCATAAACCTACAGGAAACGTTCCTCTGCTCATTTACATACACTCTCCCCTGCCACTTTTGGGGAGAAATTGTGCATATGTAGCTACTTCATCTACTATGGGCATCTTTGGGGGTCTGACTTATGGTGGGGAACAGCAAAGAGAAAAAGGCAGACAGCCCACAGAACACGTGCAGTTCTGTTGGTCACATGCCCAGCTCTCAGCTCTTGCCTTCACCAACTGAACTGTCACTCCCTCACACTTGGATGTTCCTAGTACAGTACATCGAGTCAGCTACCCTAGACCACAACCCCTGGAAAAGTCCAACAGGAAAAAAGGAAAAGGTATCTGTTTTTCCTCAACCCCAGAAGATGGATTGCCTTCAAATCAGAAAGGAAGAATGAGACTTTGCCTTCCACTCATGAGACTTTAAAGAGTCTGTTTTCTGTTCTTAATGGTTGTGGGGAGAACAGGAAAATGTTTGTAGATGCTCAAAAAATACTTATTGAATAATTGAATCAATACATAAATGTAATCCCAATTTTGTGATTGCTGCTCTCCTCAGAGCACTTCTAAAGGAACTAGTTCAGGAAAAAAGAGTCCTCATTCTAAAATGAGATGAACCACATAAATTAAAGTCATTTGGTAATCTGGCTTTTTTGAAACAGCCACCTCCTTCTTGGCCAGTAATAGCAGTGTGATCATTTCTACCAAGCATCCGAGTGGAGTAGTCACACACACCCACCATAAGGCAGGACAAAGTTTTATTTCTCCCCTCACAGTCAGATTCAATTACCTCATGCATCTAAGTCAACACTGGGCTGGTAGTAGTTGCTCTCATTTAAATAGAAACTGGAATTCTGCATCCAAAAATTCGTAATTATAAAGCTAAAGCATGAGTGCAAAAATTTTGCAAGCACAAAACCCTCAATTACCCTCTAGAATGGATACTCACTGTAAGTCCTAGGTCTCCTTTGGGTCCTTGTAAACCCTACTTAGTAGAAGAAGAGTAAAAGTCAATATAGGTTGGAACCAGTTAGAGTATAAAATCACAGTGAGACATTAAAAACTACTTCTTGCCTGTTTTCCTGGAGATCCAGGCTCTCCAATTTCTCCTTTATCACCTTTCTTTCCCACATCGCCCCGTTCTCCATGCTCTCCCTTTACACAATAGGGTAAAATGATAGGTTCAGAATGTGAATATAAAAGCCAGATAAGAAAAGCTCTATACTTTGGTTTATCTGCAACTGGCATCTCTTGAAGACCTTCAGTTCTTGTTTATACAAATGCAGTATTTGAAAAAAAAATTGGGGGTAACTTATTTACATCCCATCAGATACCATAATCTAATTCATGATGAACCAGAGGTCTCAGAGTGAAGAGACCTTGAGATATAATAATACCACCTAATCAGTTCACCTTTCAGGACATACAACTATTACACAGTTTACCAAGTTCCTGAGTTATCTGGTATCTCCTACATGGTATGTTGTAAGTATGTTGTAAGATAACTAATAAATCTTTTATTAGTTATCTTCTGCGAATAAAGAAAATGAGATTTTTTTTAAAACATAGAGATGGGATCTCACTATATTGCTTAAGCTGGTCTTGAACTCCTGGCCTCAAGCAATCCCCCTGCCTCAACCTCTCGAAGAAAAGGACATTTTATAAAGTAAACCTATTTATAGGTAGAAAAAGCAATGCACAAGGATTTAATTTCAAGTGGATTTTTTTTTCTTCTGAGAGTTGTAAGGGGACGTGTGACACATATATGAGAGTTCTTCCAAAGTTAAAGTGAAGCTATTGAGATCCTAAGCCTAAGCATTTCTCTAAGATCCTGAGACACTTACCTTCTGGCCTGGGAGGCCACGGCCCATTGTGCCCTTTGGGCCTGGAAAGCCTTGTGGTCCTTGTTCCCCCTACATAGGATATGAGAAAGAGATGTTCTATTAATTTCCCAGGATAGCTTGGATATTCTTTAGGTCAGAAAAACACTTACAGTTTAAAACTGCATTATAGTATTATCTAAATATTGGGGGGAATATATATCTAAACATTTGTATATAAATACATTCACATATGTGTGTATGTGTATGGCTCAATGGTTTGCTAGTAAGTGTTCAACAACTAAGACTAGGATAGAAGTGAAGGCTCTGATTTATGCCATTTGCCTGTTTCTGTGGTGTAAATACTTTCACTGTGGCTAATTTCAAGCTATGAACACATCAACCAGTTCACACATAACAGATAGCTGCTATTTCAGCTATGGTAGTAAAGGTGGGTTGCATCTTCTTTACATTTTTCCATGTTTTCTGGTATGTTAAAAAACACAAGTTATTGGTTGGGCGCGGTGGCTCACGCCTGTAATCCTAGCACTTTGGGAGGCCGAGGTGGGTGGATCACCTGAGGTCAGGAGTTTGAGACCAGCCTAGCCAACATGGCAAAATCCTGTCTCTACTGAAAATACAAAAATTAGCTGGGCATGGTGGGTGTGCACTTGCAGTCCCAGCTACACAGGAGGCTGAGGCAGGAGAATTGTTTGAAACCAGGAGGCAAAGGTTGTAGTGAGCTGAGACTGCACCACTGCACTCTAGCCTGGGCAACAAGAGTGAAACTCCATCTCAAAAAACAAACAAACAAACAAAAAAAATTCATTTTGGTAACGGGGGAAAAGAGTATATAACAGCATCCATCCACAATTAATGCCAAGTTACTGTTTATGTAATTCCCCTTACACTGTTAGTTTCATCTCTGATAATTTGTAGCAACATTCAGGACTTGTTTCCAGCTTTCTCCATCACATTTTAACATTATTTCTTGCCCCACCAAAACCACACAGGTTCCAAGGGGTTTCATGGTGTTGAGCATGACACAGAAACAATCACTAGCAGTATAGAAAGTCATAGTTCTGATGCTCCTTGGATCTTATACTCAATCCTTATTTGACTCTGGATAATTATTAGTGATGAGTCTCTGGCAAAGGCTTGAAGGACCATGGGCTCCTGGGGATTGATCTGTGTTTTTCAAAAGTATCCTGATGGTCCCCACCAAGATCATTGGCATGCTTGATAAAAATTGCATCTCCCAGGCCCAACCTCAAACCAACTAAATGGGAATCACAGGTGAAGGTAAAGGCAAAGTATGCATTTCGCCATAAGCCTGCTAAAGCTCGAGAGCCACTACTCCAGGAGTCATGATGGGACTTATGAGGCGCTCCTGGAAGGGGCCACAGAGGTTTGCGTGGAGACCATTGTAACTTTGGGCATGTCAACATCCCTGAGCCTCCTTTACCTTGTTCATTGGCTGTCAAGCTTTTTAAATCAAAAGGGTTCATTCTTTTTAAAATTGTTATAATGCAATATTTCAGAAGAAAAATTATATAGAATAAAGTAAACACTTATCTACCACCATGTTAAAAAATAAAATAGATACAATTCAAACCTCTTAGGTACTCATCCCCAACCCTATTTCTCTGAGACAGAAAATCTCTACCTGAAATTCATATTTATCATTTGTATCCGTGTTTTTATGCTTTAACTACATTTCAAAATAATACATCATTTTTTTTGTTTGTGTGATTTTTGTTTTGTTTTTGTTTTGAGACAGAGTCTCACTCTGTCACCCAGGCTGGAGTGCAGTGGTGTGATCTCAGCTTATTGCAACCCCCACCTCTCAAGTTCAAGTGATTCTCCTGCCTCAGCCTCCCGAGTAGCTGGGATTACAGGTGTGTGCCACTATGCCCGGCTAATTTTTGTATTTTTAGTAGAGTGGGGGTTTCACCATGTTGGCCAGACTGGTCTCAAACTCCTGACCTCAGGTGATCTGGCTGCCTTGGCCTCCTGAAGTGCTGGGATTACAGGCGTGAGCCACCGTACCTGGCTGATGTTTTTAATATTTTAAATTTACAATAAATGATATATTTATGCATCCATTTTTTTAAAAAAACCTCAACATTATCTATTTGGAATTTATTTATGTGTGTATATATATATGAGGTTCTAATTTATTGATTTTCTCTCTGCTATACAGTATTTTATTTCATTAAGTAACTGAATACAACTTATCCATTAGCCTTTTGATGGACATTTAGGTTATCTCCAATATTTCTGTTTTAAAAAAATTTAAGAATATTCTTTTATATACCTTTGCCTACTTGTATACATTCCTAGGAGGAAACTCTTACATTAAAACAAATATTGTATAAAGTGGTACAAAATAAAGTGAATACAAGTACAGATTCTCTAAAGTTGAACTAAAGGGCTCAATTTTTCACACACCCATCCCTAACCTCTCACAGCACATCGGCTTGAGTGAACTCTAAGGTTCTTTTTATTCTCTTACATGTGTTTCTAAAGTGGTCGTAGGTATGGGGTTATGGTATTGCCTCCCCAGTTCAACACCAGAGGACTTAAAACAAGTTCTTTACAGCGGTGAGACTACAGAGAACTTAATTCACTGAATGTCTTTTTACTTTGTTATCTCTTGAGCCAAGCCCAATGCAGTGACATACTGGGCCCCCCGGGAATGGGTATGCAGTGTTGCACTACAATGTCTTGGGCCCCCCAAGGAAGCTCACCCAGAAGAAGGAGTGCTTCCTCTGTTAGTTGCTTAGAGGGAACAAGTAGGGGGATGATTGGTCTTCTTTAATCAGTTTAAAGTCAGGAGAGAATACAGTAGTCCCCCTTTATCTGTACTTTCACTTCCCATGGTTTCACTTACCCACAGTCAACTGTGGTTGAAAAATAAGTGAGTATAGTACAATAAGATATTTTGAGAGAGACCACGTTCACATAACTTTGATGACACTATACCGCTTATAGTTGTTCTATTTTATTACGTGCTTATTAATCTCCTACTGTGCCTAATTTTAAATTAAACCTTATTATAGGTATGTGTATATAGAAAAAACATAGTATATTTAGGGTTTGGTACTATCCAAGGTTTCAAGCACCCACTGGGAATATTGGAACATATCTCCTGAGGATAAGGAGGGACTACTGTAATCTTTTCCCACCAGGAAACTTGATGTCTTGGGAGCCCCAGAACCCTGGATTGGAATTTGTGCCAGTTAAACAAGCCCTAAACATTAAACTGACACTGGAATTCCAAGATGAAAATTCAAGCAAAAAAAGGAGAGGAGAAAAATTTGTCCTGTTTCCAAAGACGGCACTCCCAACACAGGTGTCATGAAGATGAACAGGCGGGAATGTGTAGGCAACACAGACCAACCTCATTACGCTCACTGCAAAACATGCTCTAATAGGAGTGGATCTGCAGTCTGCTTCTGAACATGAAGGTTAGTGCGGTCTGCCTACATACAGACTAGCAGCCAGCCCCCAGAGTGATATGCAGGACTGCAGGTTATACCTGCAGTCACCTGCCTGAGGTTATACCGTCTTCTTCTGTTCAAATCAAAAGGAAAACAAACACAAATATTATAGGAAAGATATCCTCTTAAGAAAGATGTCTTGGTAAAGTACACTTTGGTATAAATTTGTTTTCTCAGATTTTTTGTGGAGGTGAATGAGGACATTTTCATTCAGTGAGGTACCTGGTAGAAGGTTTGGGTTGCAGGGGAGATGCATCAGAACACTGTAGCTGAGTTAGGGCTCCAGTTGGCCAGGGATAAGAGAGACTAAAGGTTCATGGGAGAACACTAAGAGGAAATCCATGGTTGGCTTTGTCTCAACCTCAAAGGACAGAACAGTGTGATAAACAGAGGAGCTGGGACTGTGGTGTGATGGTGAATATCACTGGGAGTTGTATGTTAGACAAAGTGGATCCAGAAAGAATGCCATACCTTTCTGATAATTACTCAGAATAATTATTTCTTTTGCAATATTTCAGGTTCCTCCAGTAGCTAATACAGAAGATGTCCAATAAATGTTCATGAGTAAGTAGCTGCCTTTAAGAAATGACACAGTTTCCTAATATAGCTAAAACCTATTGCTGTAAGGGGAAGCATGGCACATGCCCTGAGGGAAAAAAACGTTAGAGTAGCAAATTACCGTGTTAGGATAATATTCAGGAATTTCTTTTGCATTATCTCACAATATAAATATTTTCTGTATAACTGTTAACACTATAGATATTCCAGGCAGCTAGATTTCCCTATAATAAAGGCAATTCATTTTCTTTTTAATCGCTAGTTTCCCTTCTAAGTACTTAAAGGCTTCCTATAACTTTCAGAGTAGACTATCTGGCTAAAAGCCTTTAGCAAGTAAATCCATGTCTGAGCTTGGCAGAGGTGAATGCTATCCAATTAGACTTTTAAATGTGTAAGTCTCAGGAAAATAATAAATAATGATTTGAGTGTGGGTCAGAAGCAACTGCAGGAAACAACCTATTGGAAGCTATAATTAAATCTAAATTTCAAACCATGGTTAATCACTATATCACCACATTAGATGTGTGTCCTGATAAAGATGTGATCATTTTCATTTTTCAGATGACTGCTTGTTCTCTGGGAAAGAAATTTCTAAGAATAATGCATATCTACCTGAATGTTTCCACTGATTTATTTTTGCATTACTGATACGTCAGGAAACAATGATTTTTCTTTTGAAATGTTTTCTCAGTAAGGTGTGGTAAGAAAAAATCAAATTCATAGATGATCATAAAATGTAAAGTGGACATCTGGCTTCTGCCAGTATGTAGAAAAGTAGAAAAAATGCTACTCTTATTCTTAAAACCCCAACAACAAAAAAATGAGAACTAATCTGTGAAGTCACAGCTTTTCTTGAATCCATCATAGAGCTGTGGTTGCAGGGCAACCGGCCAATTCAGCATCTAAGGACAGTCAAGATCCTTCAAGGAGACACAGGCTTGGATATTCACTTACCTGGCAGAGGTGCCACATGTTATACAAGCTGGTAAGAATTCAGCTAAAATTTTTAACCGGTCGCTAAAGGCTGAGTGTGTGACACCATGAGGGGATAGGACCCCTGGGAGCTTCAGGCACAAGGGAAAATCACACCTACCCACAGACTTTTCTCAGGGACTTTGCTGGTGCTCAAGAGAAAGACTGGGGCCAGGAGTAGGCTTCCCTTGTGGTGCCAGCCTTGGGAGGGAAGCGGCAGTCCCACAAGTTTCAGTCTGTTTGTGCTGCTATAACAAAATACCATAGACTGGGTGGCTTATAAACAACAGCAGATTATTTCTCACAGTTCTGGAGGCTAGAAAACCCAAGATCAAGGAATTGGCAAATTCAGGGTTTGGTGAGGGTCTATTTCCTGGTTCATAGGTGGTACCTTCTTGCTGTGTCCTCACATGGTGGAAGGGACAAGAGAGCACCCCGGGGACTCCTTTATAAGGGTGCTAATCCCATTCCTGAGGGCAGAGGTGACCTAATCACCACCCCAAGGCCCCAATTCCTAACACCATCGCCTTGGGGATTAAAATTTCAACATATGAATGTGGGGACTATATGCAATTTCAGACCACATTCTGTTTCCTTTTGAAGGAAACAGAATAAACCTTGCAAGAATGAATCCTGGGCCCAGATCTTTAGAGAAGCCCTACTACTTGGGGAAGGTCAGGAAACCATGCCCAGACCATTACAGGCCTCCTCCTA
>NW_012101454.1:4696388-4698468 GCF_000951045.1 Mandrillus leucophaeus
GCACACCAACATGGCACATGTATACACATGTAACAAACCTGCACGTTGTGCACATGTACCCTAGAACATAAAGTATAATAAAATAAATAAATAAATAAATAAACAAATAAATAAAATAATCATAAAAAAAGACCTAAAACAAAGCCACGAGTGTGGATTTCTTCCTATGCAGAAACAGCTTCTGCTCTTTGAATTCAGGAGGCTTCTACTGTTACCAGAAGCCTCTATGTTTCCCTAGGATTTATATTCATACCAATTTCAGTTCAATTTTTTTAAGTTTCTGGGGTACATGTGCAGAACATGGTTTGTTACCTAGGTATGCATGTGTCATGGTGGTTAGCTGAATCCATCAACCCATCATCTGCATTAGACATTTCTCCTAATGCTATCCCTCCCCTAGCCCCCTAGCCCCTGACAGGCCTTGGTGTGTGATGTTCCCCTCCCTGTGTCCATGTGTTCTTATTTTTCAACTCCCAGTTTTGAGTGAGAGCATGCGGTGTTCAGTTTCCTGTTCTTGTGTTAGTTTGCTAAGAATCATGGTTTCCAGGTTCATCCATGTCCCTGCAAAGGACAAGAACTCATCCTTTTTTACGGCTGTATAGTATTCCATGGTGTATATTGCCACATTTTCTTTATCCAGTCTATCATTAATGGGCATCTGATTGGCTCCAAGCCTTTGCTATTGTGAACAGTGCCGCAATAAACATGTGGGTGCATGTGTCTTTATAGAATGATTTATAATCCCTTGGGTATATACCCAGTAATGGGATTGCTAGGTCAAATGGTATTTCTGGTTCTAGATCCTTGAGGAATCACCACACTGTCTTCCACATGGTTGAATTAATTCACACTCCCACCAACAGTGCAAAAGCATTCTTATTTCTCCACATCCTCTCCAGCATCTGTTGTTTTCTGACTTTTTAATGATCACCATTCTAACTGGTGTGAAATGGTATCTCATTGTGGTTTTGATTTGCATTTCTCTAATGACAGTGATGATGAGCTTTTTTCACGTGTTTGCTGACTGCATAAATGTCTTCTTTTGAGAAGGGTCTGTTCATATCCTTTGCCCACTTTTTGATGGGGTTGTTTTTTTCTTATAAATTTAAGTTCTTTGTAGATTCTTGATATTAGCCCCTTTGTCAGATGAGTAGATTGCAAAAATTTTCTCCCATTCTGTAGGTTGCCTCTTCACTCTGATGATAGTTTCTTTTGCTGTGCAGAAGCACTTTAGTTTAATTAGATCCCATTTGTCAGTTTTGGCTTTTGCTGCCATTGCTTTTGGCGTTTTCATCATGAAGTCTTTGCCCATGCCTATGTCCTGAATGGTATTGCCTAGGTATTCTTCTTTTTTTTATGGTTTTAGGTCTTACTTAAGTCTTTAATCCATCTTGAAATAATTTTTGTATAAGTGTAAGGAAAGGGTCCTGTTTCAGTTTTCTGCATATGGCTAGCCAGTTTTCCCAACACCATTTATTAAATAGGAAATCCTTTCCTCATTGCTTGTTTTTGTTAGGTATGTCAAAGACAAGCTGGTTGTGGATGTATAGTGTTATTTCTGAGGCTTCTTTCTGTTCTGTTCCATTGGTCAATATACCTGTTTTGGTACCAGTACCATGCTGTTTGGGTTACTGTAGCCTCATAGTATAGTTTGAAGTCAGGTAGCATAATCCCTCCAGCTTTGTTCTTTTTGCTTAAGATTGTCTTGGCTGTGTGGGCTCTTTTTTGATTCCATATGAAATTTAAAGTAGATTTTTCTAAATCTTTCAAGAAAGTCAATGGTAGCTTGATGGGGATCGCATTGAATCTATAAATTACTTGGACAGTATGACCGTTTTCACAATATTAATTCTTTCTACCCATGAGCATGGAGTGCTTTTCCATTTGTTTGTGTCTTTTCTTATTTCCTTGACCAGTGGTTTGTAGTTCTCCTTGAAGAGTTCCTTCACATCCCTTGTAGGTTGTATTCCTAGGTATTTTATTCTCTTTGTAGCAATTGTGAATGGGAGTTCACTCATGATTTGGCTATCTGTTTGCCTGTTATTGGTGTGTAAGAATGCTTGTGATTTTTGCACATTGA
>NW_012101454.1:4700758-4701763 GCF_000951045.1 Mandrillus leucophaeus
TGCAAGAATGAATCCTGGGCCCAGATCTTTAGAGAAGCCCTACTACTTGGGGAAGGTCAGGAAACCATGCCCAGACCATTACAGGCCTCCTCCTATGGGTTTGCTGGAACACATAAAACTACAAACTAAAAAGGGTAAATTTTACTGCATATAAATAATCCTTTACTAAAGAATAAAACAATTCTTTAAAAAATTAAAAAGAATTAGATGAACACTTGGCAAAATTTAAATGAGTTCTATAAATAGTATTATATCAATAATTTTCTGATGTTTATTATTGTACTGTGTTATATGAGAGAATGTGCTTGTTTGTAGCAAAAATACTGATGTATTAGGGGTAAATAGGTACCATATCTGAATTTTACTCTCATGTGTTTCAGAAAAATAACATGACACATACATATATATATATATACGTACACACAAAGTGTTTGATACAGCAAACGTGGTAATATTAACATTTAGAGAATCTGGGTAAAGGATATATAAAAATTCTTTGTATTATCTTTGCAACTTTTTTTGAAAGTCTGAAATTATTTCAAAATAAAGGTTAAACATTAATATATTAAATGAATGAATGAATGAATGTACCAAATGGTTGCAAAAAGATGTCAGCTATTACTGCTGCAGCGGTTAAAGCATATGAGTATACAGGTACTTTGCCTACTCAAAGTTTGGGAGCCCAAAGGCTAAAAGAACATCACAAGACCTAAAACAACCCAGCCATCCCATTACTGGGTATATACCCAAAGGATTATAAATCATGCTGCTATAAAGACACATGCACATGTATGTTTATTGCGGCACTATTCGCAATAGCAAAGACTTGGAACCAACCCAAATGTCCATCACTGACAGACTGGATTAAGAAATGTGTCACATATACACCATGGAATACTATGCAGTCATAAAAAAAGGATGAGTTCATGTCCTTCGTAGGGACATGGATGCAGCTAGAAACCACCATTCTCAGCAAACTATCGCAAGAACAGAAAACCGAACACC
>NW_012101454.1:4708008-4710183 GCF_000951045.1 Mandrillus leucophaeus
TTTTTTTGCTTGGTAGGCTATTAATTACTGCCTCAATTTCAGAACTTGTTTCAGTCTGTTCAAGGATTCAACTTCTTCCTGGTTTAGACTTGGAAGGGTGTATGTGTCCAGGAACTTATCCATTTCTTCTAGATTTTCTAGTTTATTTGCATAGAGGTATTTATAGTATTCTCTGATGGTAGTCTGTATTTCTGTGGGATCAGTGGTGATATCCCCTTTATCATTTTTTATTGCGTCTATTTGATTCTTCTTTTCTTCTTTATTAGTGCAGCTAGTGGTCTATCTACTTTGTTGATCTTTTTAAGGAGCTCCTGGATTCATTGATTTTTTGAAGAGTTTTTTATGTCTCTATCTCCTTCCGTTCTGCTCTGATCTTAGTTGTTTGTTGTCTTCTACTAGCTTTTGAATCTGTTTGCTCTTGTTTCTCTAGTTCTTTAATTGTGATGTTAGGGTGTTGATTTTAGATCTTTCCCACTTTCTCTTGTGGGCACTGAGTGCTATAAATTTCCCTCTAAACACTGCTTTAGCTCTGCCTCAGAGATTCTGGTACCTTGTATCTTTGTTCTCCTTGGTTTCAAAGAATTTATTTATCTCTGCCTTAATTTCGTTATTTACCCAGTAGTCATTCAGGAGCAGGTTGTTCAGTTTCCACGTAGTTGTGCAGTTGTGAGTGAGTTTCTTAATCCTGAGTTCTAATTTCATTTCACTGTGGTCTGAGAGACTGTTTGTTATGATTTCCATTCTTTTGCATTTGCTGAGGAGTGTTTTATTTCCAATTATGTGCTCAATTTTAGAATAAGTGTGATGTAGTGCTGAGAAGAATGTATACTCTATTGATTTGGGGTGGAAGGTTCTGTAGATGTCTATTAGGTCCAGTTGGTCCACAGCTGAGTTCAAGTCCAAAATATCCTTGTTAATTTTTTGTCTCATTAATCTAATATTGACAGTGTGGTGTTAAAGTCTCCCACTATTATTGTGTGGGAGTCTAAGTCTCTTTGTAGGTTGTAAGAAGTTGCTTTATAAATCTGGGTGCTCCTGTATTGGGTGGCTATATGTTTAGGATATTTAGCTCTTCGTGTTGCATTAATCCCTTTACCATTATGTAATGCCTTTCTTTGTCCTTTTTTATCTTTGTTGATTTAAAGTCTGTTTTATCAGAGACTAGGATTGCAACTCATGTTTTTTTTTTTGTTTTTGTTTTTGTTTTTTTGCTTTCCATTTGCTTGGTAAATATCCCTCCATCCCTTTATTTTGAGCCTATGTGTGTCCTTGTACACGAGATGGGTCTGCTGAATACAGCACACTGATGAGTCTTGACTCGTTATCCAATTTGTCAGTCTGTGTCTTTTAATCGGGGCATTTAGCCCATTTACAGTTAAGGTTAATATTGTTATGTGTGAATTTGATCCTGTCATTATGATGTTAGCTAGTTATTTTGCTCGTTAGTTGATGCAATTTCTTCAGTGTCAATGGTCTTTAGAATTTGGTATGTTTTTGCGTTGGCTAGTGCTGGTTGTTCCTTTCCATGTTTAGTGCTTCCTTCAGGAGCTCTTGTAAAGCAGACCCAGTGGTGACAAAATCTCTCGGCATTTGCTTGTCTATGAAGGATTTTATTTCTGCTTCACTTATGAAGCTTAGTTTGACTGGATAAGAAATTCTGGATATGAAATTCTTTTAAGAATGTTGATTATTGGCTCCCACTCTCTTCTGGCTTGTAGGGTTTCTGCAGAGAAATCTGCTGTTAGTCTGATGTGCTTCACTTTGCGGATAACCTGACCTTTCTCTCTGGCTGCCCTTAACATTTTTTCCTTCATTTCAACCTTGGTGAATCTATTATGTGCCTTGGGGTTGCTCTTCTCAAGGAGTATCTTTGTGGTCGTCTCTGTAATTTCTGAATTTGAATGTTGTCCTGTCTTGCTAGGTTGGGGAAGTTCTCCTGGATAACATCCTGAAGAGTGTTTTCCAGCTTGGTTCCATTCTCAATGTCACTTTCAGGTACACCAATCAAACGTAGGTTTGGTCTTTTCACATAGTCCCATATTTCTTGAAGGCTTTGTTCATTCCTTTTCATTCTTTTTTCTCTAATCTTGTCTTCATGCTTTATTTCATTAAATTTATCTTCAATCTCTGATATCCTTTCTTCCACTTGATTGATTTGGCTATTGATACTTGTGT
>NW_012101454.1:4710233-4721032 GCF_000951045.1 Mandrillus leucophaeus
TCTTTGTGGTCGTCTCTGTAATTTCTGAATTTGAATGTTGTCCTGTCTTGCTAGGTTGGGGAAGTTCTCCTGGATAACATCCTGAAGAGTGTTTTCCAGCTTGGTTCCATTCTCAATGTCACTTTCAGGTACACCAATCAAACGTAGGTTTGGTCTTTTCACATAGTCCCATATTTCTTGAAGGCTTTGTTCATTCCTTTTCATTCTTTTTTCTCTAATGTTGTCTTCATGCTTTATTTCATTAAATTTATCTTCAATCTCTGATATCCTTTCTTCCACTTGATTGATTTGGCTATTGATACTTGTGTATGCTTCACGAAGTTCTTGTGCTGTTTTTCAGCTCCATCAGGTCATTTATGTTCTTCTCTAAACTAGTTATTCTAGTTAGCAATTCCTCTAACCTTTTTTCAAGGTATTTAGCTTTCTTGCATTGGGTCACAACATGTTCCTTTAGCATAGAGGAGTTTGTTATTTCACCTTCTGAAGCCTACTTCTGTCAATTCATTAAATTCATTCTTCTTCCAGTTTTGTTCCCTTGCTGGCGAGGAGTTGTGATCCTTTGGAGGAGAAGAGACATTCTGGTTTTTTAAATTGTCAGCATTTTTGTGCTGGTTTTTCCTCATCTTCATGGATTTATCTACCTTTGTTCTTTGATGTTAGTGACCTTCAGATGGGGTTTCTGAGTGGACATCATTTTTGTTGATGTTGATGCTTTCCTTTCTGTTTGTTAGTTTTCCTTCTAACAGTCTGGCCCCTCTGCTGCAGGTCTGCTGGAGTTTGCTGGAGGTCCACTCCAGACCCTGTTTGCCTGGGCATCACCAGTGGAGGCTGCAGAACAGCAAAGACTGCTGCCTGTTCAATCCTCTGGAAGCTTCATCTCAGAGGGGTACCCACCAGATGCCAGCCAGAGCTCTCCTGTATGAGGTGTCTGTTGTGCCCTGCTGGGAGGCCTCTCGGAGTCAGGAGACACAGGGGTCAGGGACCAACTTGAGGAGGCAGTCTGACCCTTAGCAGAGCTTGAACGGTGGGCTGGGAGATGCACTGCTCTCTTCAGAGCCAGCAGGCAGGGACGTTTAAGTCTGCTGAAGCTGCACCCACAGCCACCCCTTCCCCTAGATGCTCTGTCTGAGGGAGATGGGGGTTTTATCTATAAGCTCCTTGCTGGGGCTGCTGCCTCTTTTCAGATACGCCCTGCCCAGAGAGGAGGAATCTAGAGAGGCAGTCAGGTTACAGCAGCGTTGCTGAGCTGTGGAGGATTCCGCCCAATTGGGACTTCCCTGCAACTTTCTTTACATTGTGAGGGGAAAACTGCCTACTCAAGCCTCAGTAATGGTGGACTCCTCTCCCTGCACCAAGTTTGAGCATTCCAGGTCGACTTCAGACTGCTGTGCTGGCAGTGAGAATTTCAAGACAGTGGATCTTAGCTTGCTGGGCTCCGTGGGGGTGGGATCCACTAAAGTAGACCACTTGGCTCCCTAGCGTTAGCCCCCTTTCCAGGGGAGTGAACAGTTCTGTCTCGCTGATGTTCCAGGTGCCACTGGGGTATTAAAAAAAAAAAGTTCTGCAGCTAGCTCGGTGTCTGCCCAAAGGATCTCCCAGTATTGTGCTTGAAACCCAGGACCCTGTTGGCGTAGGCACCCAAGGGACTCTCCTGGTCTATGGGCTGTAAAAACTGTGGGAAAAGCATAGTATCTGGACCAGAGTGCACCATTCCTCACGGCACAGTCCCTCACAGCTTCCCTTGGCTAGGGAAGGGAGTTCCCCGACCCCTTGTGCTTCCTGGGTGAGGCAATGCCCCACCCTACTTCAGCTCACCCTCTGTGTGTCGCCCCCACTGTCTAACCAGTCGCAGTGAGATGAGCCAGGTACCTCAGTTGGAAATGCAGAAATCACCAGCCTTCTGCACTGATCTCACTGGGAGCTGCAGACCAAAGCTGTTCTTATTTGGCCATCTTGCCAGCCTCCAATCCTGTATATGCTTTCTATAAATTTGATTTTATAATATGGGAAACTAATGATATTCTGCACTTTGATACTCTTACTTTTCATAAGGTTTATTTAACTGGTTCTTAAATTCATTTGAAGATGTGTCGAAAGCTGTATTTTCTGCTGCAATTGCTGTGGTTGGTCATGACAATAAGGAAATTCAGGATGCTACAGCTATGGAGGGTCAGTTCAATCTTTTAAACCAGCAGGATTGTCCACTTGGACACAGCCAGTTTATAGGTCTGATGCTGGTTATCTACCCCCAGACTGTGAATTCTATCTACACAGGGATAATATAAATGCTAATGGAGAAGTAGGACACCAGGGCTGGACAGCAAGAAAAGGAGTATTTTCCCTTCCTGTATGAGTTCATGACTTCCCAACATTCCTCTGTCATCTCAGGTAATGACAGAGGTAATTATTTATAACACACTACTTATTTCTAAGAAGAGATAGGTATTTCATGTTTATGAAACTGTACTAGGAGGATCACTCTTAAGGAAAAAAATAAATGAGCTGTTCTTGGATTTCAGCACTCACTCATTGCCTCAGACTGAAATGTGGACGGTGAGAGGAAAAAACAGCTATGGGCTGGGCATGGTGGCTTAGGCCTGTAATCCCAGCACTTTGGGAGGTTGAGAGGGGAGAATTGCTTGAGGCCAGGAGCTCAAGACCAGCCTGGCCAACATAGCGAAACCCTGTCTCTACTAAAAATACCAAAAATTAGCCAGGTGTGGTGGCGTGCTCCTGTAGTCCCAGCTACTCAGGAGGCTGAGGCAGGAGAATTGCTTGAACTCAGGAGATGGAGTTCTGCGGTGAGCTGAGATCACGTCACTGCACTCCAGCCTGGGCAACAGAGTGAGACTCCGTCTTAAAACAAACAAACAAACCAGCTATGGTACCCGAATGGGATTTTGGCCCAAACCCAGGCTTAATTCAGTGAAAACATTTTACCTTTTAATCTTTCTTCTTTGTACTCTTTTCATTTTACTATGAAGTTGCTTTCTTCCTTATCATTTTCCAACTTTTACAAAAAGAAAAATGGCTAAGGCCAATAATATGGCCAGTATTTCCAGCTCAAACAGAAGCTTGGGTTTCTCCTCCATTAAGATTTGCAGTCCTGTCTGATAAATCACAGAGACCTGGTTACACATTACAAACAAATGAAACTTCTGGCTAACCATCAGTTATAGGTCAATTGGAACGTGCTTGGTTGAGATCACTTGCTGTAAAAGCTCTGAGAAGAAGAAGAATTTTACTTTTGTATAAAATTTTATTTGCTGGGATGCAATCACGCAACCATATTAAAAGTTTAAACCCATCCCCACTACTTTTTCATGACCCCCAAAACAATTTTACCATTCTTTCCTCTACTTCTCTTCTAGTTTGCCTGTCCTCCTTTCTAATTACAGTATTGCTAATTAGGAACCAGGGGAAATGTACACTTTGAAAGTGGGGAGTGAAAGCCTTCTGCTAGGTCAAATAAAAAAGCCAGGATTAAGAGGTTGACTTAGTGAGTTAATTATAATTAACAAGATGTAGTGACCTACAGGTCAACAAGTATTTGACCTGGAATCCAGGAATTACCTTTGTGTTGAAAGGGATCATTTTCTGCTTTGTGAGTACAGCTAATTCACTTGAAAAGGAAAATGTACTTCTCATTAGCCTTTGTAGTACATAAAATTGTACATAGTGACAGAAGGAGCTTATCCAGAGACCCCCTAGAGCAACCCAATGGTCTGCCATTTGTGTATTGACCTCCTTCTCCCTGAAGTTCTGATCCTAATTCTCCTAATCAGCAACTGCCACTTATTGTGTGCCGATGTGCAAAGAATTGAGCTAATATACTCATTTAATTTTTGTGATAACTCTGGGAGCAAGTATATAAATGATAAAACCAAGGCTCACTAATACTTTCACTCAAATGCAAAGCTGAGAGTCCCTCTGAACAAAGGCTTTGCTGGTTTTCATTCCCTAATACTATCTTGGTGTAGAGTAGAAGTCAGGCAGTTTCCCCTTCTCTAACTTGATAATCGACAGCTTCCAGTTTCTTAAAATCCTTTTCCTTTGTGGAATTCAATCCCTCTAACTCAATGTCCCATTTAGATATGTTAACATTCTCTAATGGGGACTAAGACAGCCTAATGCTTGTTCAATAAAGCACCCTATTTGGTCAGGAACAGAATCAATGAGTAAGTTACTTGTTATCAGGCAAGTCATTTGTTGGATTGTAGCCCTGGCTCATTTGGTACCTGGCCAGAATACAATCCTGATGGGCTTAATGGAACAAAAACATGGCTTCATTATATTTGATTTTCATTTAAATGGTGATCTAGTTCCATTGTGTCTGGTGAAAGGCAGATAAATAGTTGACTTTTGACAGATTCAGGGACTGATTTTGAGTCTGTTCCTAAAAACAGTTTAAAACCCGCACCATTTGTACCTCTTCCCCTCTCTCCATGGCCCTCAATGCAGGGCTTTTGTTAATAACCTAAGCACTTTTAGCCATGTATAGCAAGGGTTTTCAGAAAAGTTCCCATGGAAATGTCCATGTGCTGGATCAAGATGCTGCTGACATTAATACTGATGGCTGTATCTGTTCTTTATTGCTGTTGTAATGAATTGTCATGAGTTTAGTGGTATTCTCTTACAGTTCTAGAAGTCAGAAGTCTGAAATCAGTTTCTCTGGGCTACAGTCAAAGTGTTAACAGGGCTGGTTTCCTCTAGAGGCTGTAAGGAGATAATCTATTTCCTTAATTTTTTCAGCTTTTGGTGGCCACCTGTATTCAACTGTTTTCCTCCATCTTCCCGCACTCCAGTCTGTTTCCATCATCACATTGCATCTTTCATAGTCTCTTCTCCTTCTGCCTCCCTTTTATAAAGGACACTCGGGCCTTATATTCAAGGCCCACCCAGATAATCCAGGATAATCTCCCCATCTCAAGATTCCTTCTGCCATTTAAGGTAATATGTACTAATTCCAGGGATTCAGATGTGGACATCTTTGAGAACTATTATTCAGCTTACCATGGTGGCTTTTGCTCTATTTATGTAAAAAAGTAAGATAATAATTATATTGTCTGTAATTTACCTTAATACACTTCCATTTAGATCGTATCATGAATATGTATACATGCAAGTTAACTTAATTTGAACTCTAGGGATGCTAAGTTAACACTTGAAATAGCATATTCAGTAGTCCGCACTTCTCAGGCATGTGCTTCAACTATTGCTATCTGGATTTGCTCCAGAGGGATAATTAAAACAATCTATCTTTGATGAAATAAGGAGTGTTTAAGACATGTGGTAGCCAGAAATGTTGTACAGGTACCTTACCCCCTGCATAAGTTGGGCATAAGCGTGAGGTCCACTCACCAGCCAAATAGAGCACCTAATTCTTGAGCTCCATTCAGAATAAGTGCTTCCTACTCTCATCCCATAATGAAGAATCCCTTCAAGTGATGTGACTAAAAGGTTAGTTGGTCCTGTCATGAGAATATTTTTGCATTTGCCTCAGAGTGTTCATTTCATGCAAAGTGCTTTAAAATATATAGAATTGGAACTTTGGCCAATCTTTTAGTAAAAGTGTTTGTGCCTGCTTATAATAAATAGCTGAACACAGGGTAGAATTCTGTCTGAAATTTGTTTTAATTGAAACTTGCCATCTGATAGCAAAGTTGTCTAGAAGGAAGCAGGCACTCCTACTGAATTCTATTCTTCAGAGGCCATTCTTCTGATAGTCATCAGACAGAATCTAACAAATAATAAATATCCAAATTGGCTTAGCTCAGCTCTCAATACTTACAGTCAAATGTTCTCTATTTGGAGATTGTTTCCTGCAATCATTTTCTTAAACTTTTAGTTCTTGCTTCCATTTTTTCTGTTTATAACCACTAGCAAATGATAAAGTGATTGGACAAGTAGCAAATGAATATTTGCCAATAATCTCAGCAACAGTCAAGCCATTTAACTATGTTGATTGCTTCAAGGATACATGCTTACAATTTTGATTTTCTATCCAATTCACAGAATTTAGTCCTCTTTTCTGACAATAAAATTGTTCTTAGTTTAAGTCCTAGAGTTAAATACATGAATAAGTCAGTGCAAAGGGTGCCATGGCTTTGAGGAGCTTTTCCAGTTGAACTCAGTTGCATACATTAACTTGTCCTGCCCTCCTGTCTAAACAGCTGTCTGTAAAACCTGCCAAATTTAATGAATGCCTCACATGACATTTGAATATACTCACACCACAAGTGATAAATAGAGAGAGACAGGGTTGGCTTTACGACAGTTGACTCTGCTACAGACAAGGATGTCTGGAATGCTCTCTTTGCTGGCCATCTGCACGATGCAGTCTCCTTGTCCTCCTGAGTGTTTAGTGGTTTGTGTGTTCAGATGTCAGTTTGCCTTTAGCTACTCTGATGCCTCTGTTGGTGCTCCCTGTATCCTCAAGGTAGGTTTCTGCCAGGGTCCCTTACTTTTACCTTCATGTTATCCTTAGCAATCTTGTCCACTTCTGACTTTAATGGTGACCCTAGAGGGCTAATCTCCAATTCTCTAGTTCCCAGTGTCAGCCCTGTCTCTTAGATCCAGGCATAACTTCATATCTGCTTTCTACAGTTTTCCATATGCTAGCCATTTCAGAACCAAATCCATCAAATGCAGGTCAGCCACATCTGCTTTTCACTCTTGGCTTTCCCTTCTCCACTCACCCCTTAGGCTCAGGATTCTTTTTGTGTTCTGACCTCTGTGCTTCCTGAACACTCTCATCCAGTCTGTGGGCAAGTCCCAGCCTCCCAAACACATCCAAGAAGTCTTCCCTGATCTGCCCTCACCCCAGCCAAGACTGGTATCTTCCATATCAACCCACAACTTTCTTAGAGCTTATATCCCATAACAGGCTTGGATGCTCACATCCTATCTGTCCTACTTTTCATAAACTCCCAAAGTGGAGGCATTTCTCCTTATTTCTACCTTCTGAATGCTTATTTCAGGGCCCTGCATATTGTTCTGAGATAGAAAGAATGGATGTGGAGGTTGGCCATCTTGTTGGTAGAAGTTGCCTAGAAATTATGCATCCTAAATTTTGTCTTGTTTAGTCTGGGTTCCTCTCAGGTTGATAGAAAGCAAATTTCACGACGAATTTTTGGAGTTCAATATGGAAAAGAAATAATAAAATAGGGATACATGGAAAAATGCCATCCAAGAATTCATTACGTGGTTCAATTGAAAGAAGCGTTTACAACCAGATTCTCTGGGCCTAGAATCTGGAGCTGAGTCTAGGGCCACTTTATTAAAAACTTCGGTGGCACTGTCCTCTGAGACAGTTAAATAAAGCAGATAAAGGAGTTACCACAAGTTAGAAAAATACTACACTTTATTTAAGCAGCATTCTGCTGACTGCATAGGCCACTTCAGCAGAGCTGCCAGTAGGTAAAGCCAGCCAGAACTGCTGACCTGTGTGGCCACAGCTGCTACAATAGCAGCAGGAATGGGGCTTCCAAGCAAAGCATTCAATCCTTCTGTATACTTTTCTGAATGAAAGGATTCCATAAAATGTTGCATGCTTTTCAAATTACTCTTCTCTTTTCCATCCATAATTAACAGACAAGAGTAGTGAAAGGCCTTCCCAGAAGCAGTGAAAGGCCAAAGCACCCTTTGTGCTGATTTAATACTTGAGTAGGCTAAACAATGGCCCCTAGATATCCAGGTCACCAACCCCAGAACCTATGAACTCTACTATCCACAGAAAAAGTTAAGGATTGTGGCATGGGTAGATTATCCTGGATTATCCATGTGAGCCCTAAATGTAACCACAAGTATTCTAAGAGCAAGGCAGAGGGAGATTTGACAGACAGGAGAGAAGAAGGCCATGCAACAGAAAATAGGGTGAAGCAAAGTCAGACAGAAAAGATGGAAACCATTGGCTTTGAAGATGGAAGAAGGAGCCACAAGCCAAGGAATATGAGGAACGTGTCTACAGAAGCTGGAAAAAACTAGGAAATGAATTCTCCCCTAGCAGAGTCTGCATGGCCAGGTGCCCTTCAGAATGTTGTAGAATGCATTCTCATGTTTGGTGGGAGGGGATCTGAAGAAGCCCTTTCTTACTTGAAAAATCAAGCACATCCCATTTGTCAATTTTGACTTTTGTTGCCGTTGCTTTTGGTGTTTTAGACATGAGGTCCTTGCCCATGCCTATGTCCTGAATGGTATTACTTAGGTTTTCTTCTAGGGTTTTTATGGTATTAGGTCTAACATTTAAGTCTCTAATCCATCTTGAATTAATTTTCGTATAAGGAGTAAGGAAAGGATTCAGTTTCAGCTTTCTACTTATGGCTAGCCAGTTTTCCCAGCACCATTTATTAAATAGGGAATCCTTTCCCCATTTCTTGTTTTTCTCAGGTTTGTCAAAGATCAGATGGCTTTAGATGTGTGGTATTATTTCTGAGGACTCTGTTCTGTTCCATTGGTCTATATCTCTGTTTTGGTACCAGTACCATGCTGTGCTGTTTTGGTTACTGTAGCCTTGTAGTATAGTTTGAAGTCAGGTAGCATGATGCCTCCAGGTGCTAGAGAGGATGTGGAGAAATAGAAACACTTTTACACTGTTGGTGGGATTGTAAACTAGTTCAACCATTATGGAAAACAGTATGGCGATTCCTCAAGGATCTAGAACTAGAAGTACCACATGACCCAGCCATCCCATTACTGGGTATATACCCAAAGGATTATAAATCATGCTGCTATAAAGACACATGCACACGTATGTTTATTGCGGCACTATTCACAATAGCAAAGACTTGGAATCAACCCGAATGTCCATCAGTGACAGACTGGATTAAGAAAATGTGGCACATATACACCATGGAATACTATGCAGCCATAAAAAGGATGAGTTTGTGTCCTTTGTAGAGACATGGATGCAGCTGGAAACCATCATTCTCATCAAACTATCACAAGAACAGTAAACCAAACACCGCATGTTCTCACTCATAGGTGGGAACTGAACAATGAGATCACTTGGACTCGGGAAGGGGAATATCACACACCGGGGCCTATTATGGGGAGGGGGGAGGGGGGAGGGATTGCATTGGGAGTTATACCTGATGTAAATGACCAGTTGATGGATGCTGACGAGTTGATGGGTGCAGCACACCAACATGGCACAAGTATACATATGGAACAAACCTGCACGTTATGCATATGTACCCTAGAACTTAAAGTATAATAAAAAAATAAATAAAAAATAAATAAAAAAAAAAGAAAAATCAAGCACATGCCTAGCAACTCCTTCCTCTTTGGCATTATGGATTTTTTGTCTGCTGGATTGTTTCCAGCAGCATAAACATACAATAATATCTCACAGCTTAAAAAACAAAAAAAGCCTTCCTTAATCGCACATGTTACTTCTCTATAATTCCATTTCTATACTTCTTTTTCTCAAGTGTTGCCTGTATACTTTGTCTTCACTTCTTTCTTATCATTTTCTCTTTTTAAAATTTCTTATTTTAAAATCATTTCAAACTTACAGGAAAAAATTCCAAGAATAATACAAATATTTCCCATATTCCCTTTACCCTAATTCATCAATTAACAATTATTTAACAATTTATAGATGGTATTTAAAGTCTTGAGACTAGATGAGGAAGACCCAGGGCCCAGTAACGGGATTTCTTCTCTTCTATGTATACTCTCACTTTCCACATGTCCTCATTCAGTCTCAAGACTTTAAATACCATCTATAAATTGTTAAATAAAACTTATATCTCTTGTCCTGACCTCTCCCCTGAACTCCAGATTTCTATCCCCAAATACCTACTTAGCAGGTCCATTTAAGGATTTAGCTGTATGTGCCCAAGTCTGAATTTCTGATTTCTCGACACCTACCCACCTCCATTCTTCCTATTATATGAAGTCTCCCATTTCAGAAAATGGAAATTTCACCTTTCCAGTTATTCAGGTCAAAAGTCTTAGTTATCTTTGACTTCTCTGTCTATATTATACCCCATATTCAGTCCAGAACGCAACTACCCCTTATCACTTCCGCCATCACCACCCTGCCCACACCATTTCCTGTCTGCACTTTGGCAATACATTTCTATCTTATCTCTTTTTTTGGTTTTGTCCCTTTATAGCCCATTTGTCACATACTGCCAGAACCATCCTTTTAAATCATGATTTATATCAGGTCACTCCGCTGTGCAAAACCCTTCAAGAACTTCTTATATCACAATGCTCACTGCATTCCAAATTGTCGCTGATGTTCCTCAAATATAGCAGGCATGGATTCTTATTCCAATCCCTAATTGATAACCCCCAAAATTTATTCTCTCCATTGCCTGAGCTTCTACCCCACTTCTAAACATGCAGGATTCAATGTTAAGAGCCAGGAATGCAGAGTACAGAAGGACAAATAACAATGCTAATAAGGGAGGCTTTTTGAAAAAAGTAAGCAAAAGCATGTAGTGACTGGGTTCTTCCAATAGGTGAGGAGTTGCTCAAAGTCTTCCTTTAATTCATGCTTTAAAATCTACCATCAATACAGCTGGCTACTGTGGGAAACTGTTTTGCACATTGACTGAGATTATTAGGATTAGTTCCAGCTCATAATTGTTAAACATCAGAACATTTTGCTTCTTCCTGTCAAGGCTTGTTGCAATGTCATCGTCTTATGCAATAAGAAGAGATAAATTATAAATATCTATATGCTATGGCTCAGAAGGAATGGACTTATTTTAGTGTGTGATATATGGGTTCAATCTTACAGTTCCCAATTCCACCTCATATATTAATTACTCTTTGTTCAATCCTTT
>NW_012101454.1:4721695-4741179 GCF_000951045.1 Mandrillus leucophaeus
CTGTATGTTTTGATATTTTCTTGCCAAATGGATTTAAGGGAATGTGGATGGAGACTTTATAGAATCTAATCTCTATGCACAGGGGCTTTAGCTGTAATAGTCCCTTCTATCTTCAGCACTTACCACAGTACCCAGCACATAGATGCTCATTAACATTTGTTGAATAAATGCTCTGGAAGATGGGCAAGATTATAAATACTGAGGAAAACTACAGACAGGACTCATGTTTTTCCTTGGGTAGCTACTGTGTATCCGGGTATATGTTAGGTGCTCAGGATACACAATAAACAAGACATCTACTATCTCACAGTATGGTGGTTAGATAAGAAATGATCACTCATGGTGTGAGAAGTGTTGTGATGTGGACTAGTCACAGTGTACCATGGGAGCACAGGCTTCAAGAGACAGCGAAGGCTTCTGGAGGAGAGGCTATCTAATACAAGTCCTGATATATAAGTCAACCCGCTCAAGTGGGGGTGAAAGGGATCTCTCCAAGAAGAGGGAACAGCACGTGAACAAGCACGTGGCCCAGGAAACACAGCTTTCATGGGGAAGCTAAAGACTTTCAGTACAATCAGATCAAAGCCGAGGGGATGAGAAGACTTGAGAACGGGTACGTAGATCATATGTGTACACTAGTTTTTGAAGCTGATCTCTTTGGCTACATGTTATAAACTGAAAGAACCATTTCAATGCCTCTTTTGACTTGTTTTCTTGATAAATACAGAAAATCTTTTAAAATTATAAAATGGATTTTTTATTATATACTCACACTCACATTTTACTGTGGATTAAGTTTTAGCTTATTAAAAAGTACATTCCAGAATGTTTGTTAATGGCAAATAATAGACAGACACTTCCTTACTGGACTTTGGTAAGGAAGTCAGGTAAGGATGAGTGGCACTTTTCTTAAATGTATGTACTAAACCTGGTAATGTGACTTATAATGTCTCAGCATGTAATATTTATAGACTAAGGTGATAGAAAGGATGGATTCCACCATTGTTCTTGCCAAATGTATAATGAAAATATTCATCTAGGGATAGGGTTTTTGTTTTATGCTACAGTCCAGATATAAAATGCAGTTTTGTATGGTTCGATAGCTTACAATTTAGTGGGTAGATTTGTAATTAGATTTATATACCTGGCATCAATTTTGTCATAATAAAACCTTTCCATTCCATGTCTCAGCTTTTAGACACAAGCCACTAGATAAAAATCCTTTCCTAAGAAGTTAAATTTATGTGAACTAGATTTTTGAATGCCATTTGTAATTGCCTGGATGCCTGTAATAGCCTTCTTGGTGCAATCCTGGCCCTGTTGCAGTGTATTCTCAGTCCAAGAGTCATGGTCATTTTTTTTTAATTGCATATCACTCCTTTATTAGACTGATCAGGAAAAAAGATTTAGTAAAGTTGTGCTCAAATGAATACTGGGCCCATGTGGCAGGGCAAAGCAAATAGAACATGATTCAGAAATCAGTCAGTGAAAGACACAAAACAAGGCGGGGGAGGGATTCTAAAACACACAGCAGGAGACACTCCTACCCCTGAGAGGCCAAGGAGCTTATATATGGTCTGACTTACTCTTTGAAAGAGTGACTGCCCCCAGGAGACAGTTACTCTTTCAAAGAGTAAGTCAAACCAAATCATGTTGTTGGTCGAATCCCAGGAAATGGCTCCCCATTTCACTCTGAGGGAAAGCCAAGGACCTAAGAAGGCCTATGTGGCTATAGGCCCACTCCAAATTCAGTGCTGTTGCCTCCCTGACCTCATCTGCATCCACACTAGTCTCTTTTCTCCTCTTTGAACATGTCAGCCACCCTCCTGCCTCTATTGCACAAGCTCTTCCCTCTTCCTGAAATGTTCTTCCCCAAGAAATCCACAAGGCTGCCTCCCTCACCTCCTCTGGTCTCTGCTCAGATATTATCTACTCATAAGGCCATTCACTAAAATTACATCACACACCTCTATCCCCCCTATCCTGCTCTTCTTGATTTGCCATAGCAGTTTTCACCTTCCAACATACTATATAACTTTTTTATTTATTATATTTATTGCTAATAGAAGCAATATCCATAAAGTCAGGAATGTTTGTCTCTTTTGCTTATGATACATCCCAAGCACCTAGAAGAGAGCCTGGTGTGCTTACATATGTTCAATAAACATTTATTTACTATTTTATTTTAATTTTTTTTAGACAGAGTATCGATCTGTTGCCCAGGCATGAGTGCAGAGGCATGATCATGACTCACTGCAGTCTCAACCTCCTGTGCTCAAGCAATCCTCTGGCCTCAGCCTCCTGAGTAGCTGAGACTACAGGCATGTACCACCATGCCCAGCTAATTTCAATAATCCTTTATTGAATAAATTTCTGAAATAAAACTTTGTATAACTAGCAAGGATTGACTAGTGGAGCCAGTATCCTTCACTTTAAGCAGAAAGAAGATCTGATTTAAGAACTTGTATATGAACTAATTTTCTTTATATGTAAAACAAAAGCAGATTATATTTTGAAGGATGTATTAGCATTATTCATCTCACAACCCTGGCAAAGAGTGTGTGCACACTGTTATTTAAGTACATACATAGCAGGAAAACATACCAAATATGATTGTTTACAAAATCACCACAGTATGGTAATTTAAGATAGATTGAGGTCTGTGGAAGATTTATTTCTTTCTAAAACTGGCATAATAATCACAATGGGAACTATTAACACATCAAATTTCATTTTTCAAAACCAACAGAAGCCAGCTGGAGAACTTTCAGAAGACTAGTATTCTAATGGATTAAAAATCTATTTTCTGCTTTGAAATTTAAGAGGTACCATTTAAAGGCATAATTGCATATGCCTTTTATGAAGTCTTATAAAAGCTCACTGTCTTTATGCCAACGAAGAGGAATTGTAATGAATGTGTTAGGACTACTCTTTAAATGTCATCTCCTCAAATATGAATTCACAGGAAAAGCTGTCCATTTCCAAGACAAGCTTCCTTGCAGAAACCACAGAATTGTGAAAATCTAACAACTAGAGAGCATCAGGTGTCTCATTTATTTCTAATTTAATTATTAATCTAAGAGGATCATGGAAACTATAACAATATTGCATAGTGATTGGCTGATCTAGTGACAGGCAACGATGGAGTAAGGTTCCTCCACCTTAACTCTTAATATATTAATATGAGTCTTTAAAAGTAGGACCTAGATAAGATCAATCAAGAATTTACTAAGTATACACCCTCTCATGGGGCAAAACCAAAGCATATAAAAGAACCAACAGACACAACACCCTTAGGTTTATTCATGTCCACTAAGTATATTCACTTTTATTGCATTCATTGTGATCCTGCTGCTTTATAGTGACAGATAACTTGGTCACAAAGGTATCAATTTAAGAAAGTCAAATCCAGCTGTACCAAATAAATGCCTACCTGCTAGGCCAACCACGCATACCAACCTGTAAGAGTGAGATATTTCCACTATTGAACACTAGGATTTAGAAAATAATCACTTCACAAGTTTAGGGTTCTCTTTAATAATGGAATCCAATAATTGTTTGTTGAATTAAAGTATATATGAATGAATCATTTTGTGGGTCTAACAGTATGATTGCAGGTGGAGCTTGGTCATCACCCAGCTATTCATTCAACAAATATTTATTAAGTTCCTACTATTTGCCAGACACTCTGCTAGGTGCTGGGAATGAGAGGGGGATAAAATAAACACAGCCTCAGTGCTCACAGAATTTCTTTTTACTTTGAGAAGACAGATAATCAACAAAGAAAGAAATATTTTCAGATAATGATAGTGCTGTGAAAACAATAAAACAGGATAATATGATAAAATGATGGAGAATGGGGTAGGCAGGATAATGTGGTCAAGGGTGGTCTCTCTAAGGACATAATACCTGAGCTAATACTGTCATAAAGAGAATGAACCAGCCATGTCAAATGCCAAGATAGAAGAAACAACAGTGCAAAGGCTCAAAGGAGTGAATATTGTTTTTGAGGAATAGGATGAAAGCCAATGTGCTCTGATTGTATTGAGTGAGATAAAGTGAGATACAAGATAAAGTTAACGAGGTGGACAGCATCCAGATTATAAACTTTTAATGGTTTGCTTTCTTTTCTTTAATCTTTAAAAAATATTATAGGAATACCTTAGAAGCTTTTTAAGCAAGGAAGTGATATGGACTAAATTCTTTTTCTAAAATAATATTCTACCCATATAGAATGACTATGTGAGTTTTAAAAAATCAAATAGAACTTCTGGAAATGAAAAATGTAACTGAAGCTAAAAACTCAATGGACTGGTTAAATGACAGATTTGATACAGCTGAAGAAAGATTTAATGAACTGGAACATAGAATAGAAAAATAACAGCCATAATGTAACTCAGAATGATTAGATTGAAAATGTATATATAAAAGAGATGTAGAGAGGAAAGAACTAAAAGGTTTAACTAAATGAAGTTTCAGAAAGATAGTGGGGCAGAGGGGGAAGAAGACTAGGTCAGAAGCAATCTTTGAAAATATAACACAGAGAATTTTCCAGAAATCATAAAATATACTAGTCTACAGAATCAGAATTTCTAATGAATCTTAAACAAGATAAATAAAAATCAATCTATATCTAAACACATAATAGTAAGAATGCAAAACACTAAATAAAAAGAGAAGGTATCAAAAGCCGCCAAGAAAAGGATAAATTACTGTGAAAGGAATAGTTAGACTGATAGATAACTTCTCGAGAGCAATAATGGAGACTAAGTGACAGAGGAAAATCTTCCATGTACTCAGAGGAAAACTGTACTTGAAATTCTATTCTTAGGAAAATCTCTTTTAAGAAGATATTAAGGAGAAAAAAAAGATACTTTCAGGCAAACTAAAATGGAAAAAAAATTGCTCTAGTAGACTTTTACAAAAAAAAAATTCTAAAGAATACAATGCAGGCAGAAAGACAGTGGTTTCAATCTGAGATGCAAGATGGATTAAAGAGAAAGAGAATAGTAAATACATGAATAAATCTACATAAACAGTGACTATATCCCAAAATAATATTTTGGGGGGTTAAAAACTGATTAAAATGTAAAACAACAACAATAATATCAGGGTAAAGTAAACAGAATTTAAGTATTAGAGGATTAAAAATAGAACACCAGTGAAATGTAATCAAAGGACAGTAACTACATTAATTTCAGATAATAAAAGACTTTAAGGCCAAAAGCATTACTAAATGTGGGGTCTTAACAAAGTCATTACAACCAATATCCTATTTTCTTTTCTTCTATTTCTTTTTCCATTTTCTTCTTAATTCCATTTCTGTGTTTCTCTGCCTCCAGTTCTCTTCATTTTAATAGTGGTGGTTCTTCTTATTTGGCTTAGAGTAGGATAGGCACTAGTTCCTGCATTACAGCCATGCTCATGATTCCCACTCTGACAATGCGAAAAGTTGTTCTGAAGAACTGCTGCTGAAGAATTTTTGCAAGATTAAAGACAGATTGCTCTGGGGCTATCTTTATGGACTGCCAGTTTGAGCCACAATACTCAAAACTTCATTATCTTTCCTTGGTTAGAGATTCTGTAAGTAACCCTGAGCAAGTAATTTACTTCATTTTCCCTTGCTTCTTATAATTAAAACAAAAAGACTTATCTGCAACTAGGTAAGGAAAGGTGCTGATGACTAAAAAGCCAACAGTTGTAAAGTTCTTATGGTGTTTGTAAGAGCAATAAAAGTCTGTTTAGATTACATATTGTGCACTAATTTGTCATAGAGGATTGCAGTATAAAAGAACATGTCCTTCAACCAGTCAAACAGGAAAGAACTTGATAAGTCTTTGAAGGTGTGAGAAGTGATTATTACAGCCCCATGCCAGTGCAGCTACACATGCCAGCCCAGATCCTGCTGTTGTTTTTCCTTGTAAAGCTAGCATTGATTTCAAAAGGTCACTAAATCCAACTCCTGGATTCTGAAGAACTGTACTTGGGGAAAAAGAATTGCTCTTTATGTAATATTTCTATCTTATAAAAAAATAGATTATCAGGAAAAAAAGACCTCACTTTATATACCTCACATCTCCATGTGTCAACTTTAAATTTCAAGATGCAAATTAAAATTTTGAGTGACATTTCGTTTTTAAGACCTCAAATTGATCAGTTTCCTCTCTCTAACATCTACTCTGATTTGATTACTACCTAACGCATGATTAAGTAGGTCATGTGAAGAGCAGCTCTGAGTGATTTGGAAGATGCTATTTAACATCTCCGTGACTTAGTTTTCTATGGCCTACCTCACAGGATGGTGAGGCTTGAATAAAATAATACATCAAATTTACAGAGTATAATATGTCCCTACCTCTCTCCAGGAGCCCAAAGCTCTAAGTACTAAAAATACCTCTTATCTTGCTAAAAGGAGATGGAGAAAAATTTATACTAGTAACTTACTTCCGACCAACCAGTGATGGGTAGGAAAAAGAGAAAATGCCTTTTATAAATTTTCAACAGTGAAATTCATAGGCTATAAAGGTGGTAGCAGCAGCTAAGAGTAACTTATTCATGTCCTTCACTTGACTTGGTTTTACATGGACAGAATCTGTTACAAGAATGAAAAAAAATATATGGTATCTACATCTTTATATATTAGACAGATATGAGTAGGTGGGTAGGAGGAAGGGAGAAAGAAAGGAAGAAATGAAGGAAAAGGAGAGAAAAAAGACCAATTTAAACCAGCAGCATACGTACCATAATTATAAATTATGGACTATTATAGGATGATGAGTAGTTTTAGTGTATGACAGTTCAAAGGAAATCTTTCACATAATTTTCTAACTTTTGGTGATATTTTCAAATCTCCTTTTTAAATATTCAGAATCAGCACATAGTACTGAGCAATGTCTTATCTTTATTACCAAATCAGCAGCCATTTTTATTTTTCTTTTGGAATTTGAAAACTATAGTAAACCTTGAGATAGGGCACCCTATTTAATTCAAAAACGTGATTTCAAAATTTGCTTTTCCTTTTTGTTTCATGGCAGATTTCAGCAAATCTGTGACGGTCACTGTCATCACACAGGGCCTTGTTCATAGCAAATAGGCAAGAAATACAAGCCAGTAATAATGATTATTCAAGCTCCACTCAATTGAGAGCCTAAGGTTTTCATTCCAAATCTGATTTGGAGAATTGGATATTAAAAATGAAAATTTAATAATGAGATTGAAAGAGGAAAACAGTCTACTATATCCTCAGATTTTGATTTAGGAATTATTTTTTTAAATTATCCTTTTTCTTAACTGGCTTGAAGGAACGAAAGCAACTTGGCCCAGGAGGTAAATGAAAGCGTGAAAGTGAAAAGTACAAATGGTCACAGACCCAGCCTCAGTTAATAAATGCAAATGTGCCCTGATGTGTACCACCCTACAGAGAATACCGTGAGCGCTTTTGATTTTGGTTTATAACCCGGGTAATTGTTTTCAATTTGGTTTTAAAAATAATAAAGGTATAGAGATGCTTTCAATGTCTGTAACTAGGTTTGTAGATTTTGATCACCAGGATAATTTTTAGCCACACCATCAATCCCCTGCCACAATTGACATGGCAGGCATAATCTTAAAACACCAAACTGTTTAAAACTTGAAGCCTCTCATGTGGTCTTGACTCCTCCTTTTTATGAAGTGGAGTCATTGTGTGAATTTCAAAATTACAATAAGAGATAAGTCACAGAGGTTAATTCAAAGAAAGTTCCTGGTGCACGCAAACACATCATCTATGCTATGCTGTTAATTGGATAACTGATTGTTTCTATTAATTTCTGAGGTGTGTTCAACTTGAATGCAGTGATTTTACTACCACCAAGATTGGTTTTTTTCTTCCTTTTTTTTTAAATGCTGTTATTTAGTTGCAGTCAAGAAGGAGAAAAAAACCTTTAAGTTCAAAAGCTAAAGTCATAATATTAAAATATATGTGCGTTACTCCCTTCATAATTAACACCATTGTACAGCATGGTTATGAGTTTAGAAGATGAAAGAAAAATTCCTCGTATCAATACTTTTAAAGCCTTCTGTAGGTACTTACAACTTAGTGTACTTCAAACCCATCCCTGACTTTTTTTATAAATGGGATTCCTTTTTCCCCCTTAAGTTAAATTTCAATGAATAAATGGTTTCTGTTTGGCCTTCAAGCATGGCAATTATCTGTGTTGTAAAAGATTCATTCTAACCACAAATCTAGTCCAGTGGATTCTGGAAACACTTTCAAAGCAATCAGGTCACAGGTAGGAGCTGGGCAGAAGGTTGGCAGGCTCCATGTGAGATTTCCACTACAGAACCGTGACATTCTTTCAAAAGTTAATTTTTCTTGTAAAGGGAAGCCAGAGGTAGCAAAGACATCTGATTCTATTAAAAGAGCCCCTGGAGTTTACAGAAACACAGTTATTGTGGCACAACTGAGACAAACCAAAAGAAATCTTCCTAAGAAATGACATTAATCTCAAACACAGAGTCAATAATCTTATAATGTTCCACATTATGCCCCAAATTGCTGAATCAGAGGGCTTTGGGGGGAGAAGCAATTTTCTGGCTGTGCCCATTTATGCTACACTCTGCAAGGTGAGCTGACCCACCCATCTTCACACCCCTACTTGGTCTCAAATGCTGCTGGCATCCCAAGCAATCACCCAGGACTCCAAACCTTCCCTTATTCTCCTTCAGGAGCCTAACTGCTGCTCCTCTTTTTCTCCTGAAATCAGGCTCTTTGTGCCAGCTTTGTCCCCCTCCCCTGATCCTCTCCCTGCTCATCTCTCCCCAGCCTTTGAATCATGGTGCTCCTACTAAATCCCAGGGGTCCCTCATTCTCTGGCCCTGGCTTTGCTATGGACATGAATGAGCATTTCCTGTTACTTTCCTGGTCCTACCAAAAACCCTAAGCCCCTCCAGCTCTTTGGCTGATTCTCAGCCTGTCTACTGACAATTTCTAAGTCATCCATGAGTAATACTGATGCTGTTTGAAGTAAGTAAGAAGATTATCAATGCTCTAAGGTTCTCTTTTTAGGTTAGGATAAAATAAATGATGGGCTAAACTCAGTCCTTATAAGCCCAGGTGTCTGTGCCCACAGTATCAGGAGAATGACGGGGCATTCTGGAAGTTGCCATGGAGACCACCAAACTTTCTATTCTCTTCTGGAGGCACCAAAATACTTCAGAGCAACAAATAACTTAAAATTTCCATCTTTCCTAGAAACAAGTTAAATTATGAATGGCAATGATTGTTGACTCTTCACGAAACCTCTGATTCCTTTTCTTCCTGGGCACACAGCGTGACTACCTTTCCCAGCCCCTTCGCAATTAAGTACAGCGATGCAACTAGTTCTCACCAATAAAATGTGAGCAGAGGGGATACATGTCAAATCCTGGCCAAGAGTTTATGAAGCAGGTATACCCCTTCTACATACTCCCTTTTTGCCTGCTGGGTGTAAGTGGTAAAGAGGCCCAGTCAATAGAAGAACCATAAATGGAAGACAAGGTTTTCTAAAATTCTGTGTGGAAGAAAATCACCCACCAACCAGGAACACACACATTGGACTGTTATGTGAGCAAAACCCTCTACTCTGTTTGAACCATTACACATTTGGGTGTCTGTCTGGAATTGGAGCAATGCCTACAATAACAAATGTAACCAACATATTAGGCTTAAGAGCATTAAATCACTTGAGCATTAGAATTGTAGGTCTTCTTCCTGGAAAATACAAGAGGGACTAGCAGAAAGGGAAGGGAAACAGTAGAAATAATAATGTGAATAGCTACAAACATTTTCCACATATATAACCGTGTATTACATGCATTACACATACTATCTAATTTCAATCATTCCTCACAACAACTTTAGTAAATAGTACTGCATTATCACATTACTCAGATGTGGAAACTGAGGGAGACATGTAATATTCAGGAAGTGGAGGAGCCATGATTCAAATCTGGTGACTCCATAGCCCACATTCTGGTTGAATACCAACTCTGTGTCCTAGATATTTTATACAATTTTTTCTTTTTAACACCGTGTAAAATAAGCCTTATTATCCCCATTTTAAAGATTAGTAAGCTGAGATTCAACAAAGATAAATGATTTGTCTAAGGTTACAACTGGAAAAAATCGAAGCCCAGATTCAGGCCAAGATATGAGTGACTCTAAAGTCACTGAGAAATGAGTCCCTCATTCTCTTTCCCTTACACCGTGGAGGTCAGAATATAGATAGAGGGAGATGTCATGCAGAATGTATTTCACTCTATTTAAGAGCTTCAGATGTCTCAGAGGTTGATCTGTTAGGTCCGTGACTGTGTGACCACTGTAGTCATTGCTATTTGTCAGTTTTGGGGACCCCGGAGTTTCTGTTGGATAGAGGTCACCAAATTACCCAGCATGTAATCGAGGCTATTTTTTAAAACTGATAACAAACTTGTTAGACTTGAAATAACCCCTCCTTTGCTATAGCCCAACAAGAGGTATCCTCAGCCAGGGGTGGATCAGTCATGTTCAAGCCTACAGGAAGAGCAAAAGCCAGGGGCATGGAAGCTAAATCTCTCAATGAATAAAGCATTTATGCATAGGAACAATTATAGTAGAGCCAGTCCACAAATCTACCTCATAAAGTCTTTAAAGTCAGGAGGGCTACCAGGAATTGTGTTTATATAAGGACTTCTGGGTCCTCTGAATATAAGTACTAAGGGAATGTCAGGGTTGATCAGGACACTGGAACTGACTTAAACAAGGATAGAGAGGGGGAAACTGGCATAACTCCCAATTAGAAATGAAGAATGGGGGAAGCCATCCACGTCTGTCTCCGTGCTTTGTAACCTGGGTGGTCCACCCTCTAATCACATCCCTCCTGGCCTCATATTGGCTACTTGGTATATAAAGGAATTCCTCCAGACCCAGCCCCATTGTTTCTCCCTCCTGACTTAATCTGTGGGACTTCTGATCTATATCTGGGTTAGCTGGAGGCTCACAGTGGGACAAAATGGTAGCATCATATAACTTCCTGACCTGTGACATGAACCATTTTAGGATCAAACAGCCACAGTCCCATATTCATCTATCCAAACTACAGACATTTGTGGTTGGGAAAAAGCACCAAGGCCCTGAAGGAGCTGGAGTTCCTCTTCAGTGCAGAGCCAGTTGGACCAGCAGAGGAATGGCAGGAGGCTGCCATGGTACTAAATAAACAGGGGTGAGCCCATCGTGCTCTCAGGGTTTTCCAGGACCAGAGCTACCACAGCAGCAGCCCTGGGTGGTCCCAGAGCCCCAGGAAAGGCAGGGGAAAGAGATTCCCAGAAGATCATACTCTTCCATATACAGAATCAAGAGAATGGGAAGGGGTATGGAAAGAGAAGCCCTTCTACTCCCACATTCCTTCCAGTCATGTCCTTTCATTTTACAAATGGTAGCCAGAGTGAGTCTCTTCCAAACTGATCAGATCATTCTTCAGTTGCTCCTAGGATTAAGGCCAAACTCATTACTTGGCCTATAGGACCTCACAAGGGGCCTGCCTACTGCTGTAATCTAAATTCACTCCATTGTGCCATCCTCTATACTCTCCAGAACCCAAAGTCTATTTTATAGCCTGTAAATCCCATGAGGACTAAGTTCATATATTTTTACTCACTACTTTATACTAGCACTTGGCTTATATGCCTGACATAGGTGGTGCTCAATCAGTATCGGTTGGTTGGTTGAATGAATGAATGACTGGCTGAAGAGCCAATATTCCAGCAACTAAGTTAGGTGAGTGCTGAAGCAAATCACTTGTGATTGCAGCTACAACCCTTATTTCTCCAATAAATGGAAGCGGATAGAGAGACAGAGTACAGTTCAGGCTTCTGTGTTAAAGGTTAACAGCAACAAAGGTTTCCATCAAAGCCTACTAAGCACACACATCAACAGAAGCAGATTTCACTGATTCAAATGCTCTTTGGGAAGGGGTAGGAAATAAGTCAACAAATGAAAGTAAGAAATGAAATTTTACTGTTCCTATATCCTTGAAATGACTCAGAAGAATGCCACCAATTTGGTTTTTCAGTTCCCTCCCTTTTGCAGCGATGGTATTTTGTTGGTGCAATAGTAATTGCGGTTTTTGCCAGGGTCATGAAAATGAGGTGGAAGTCCTGAGGGATGTACCTCTGCCCTGCTGCCAATTGGATGCCAGGCAATCCAATATGTCTAAAGAGGTTTTCCTGGTTGTTTTTGTTTGTTTGTTTGTTTGTTTGTTTTTTGGGACAGAGTCCCACTCTGTTGCCCAGGCAGTACAGTGGTGCGATTTTGGCTCACTGCAACCTCCGCCTCCAGGGTTCAAGTGATTCTCCTGCCTCAGCCTCCTGAGTAGCTGAGATTACAGGCATGCACCACCATGTCTGGCTAATTTTTGTATTTTTAATAGAGATGCGGTTTCACCACATTGGTCAGGCTGGTCTCAAACTCCTGACCTTGTGATCCGCCCACCTCAGACTCCCAAAGTGCTGGGTGTTTTTTTTTTTTTTTTTTTTTTTGGAAGACAAGTCTCGCTCTGTCATCCAGGCTGGAGTGCAGTGGCACTATCTGAGCTCACTGCAGCCTCTGTCTCCTGGGTTCAAGCGATTCTTGTGCCTCAGCCTCCTGAGTAGCTGGGACTACAGACATATACCACTACACCAGGCTAAGTTTTGTATTTTTAGTAGACGTGGGATTTCACCGTGTTGCCCAGGCTGGTCTTGAACTCCTGACCTCAAGTGATCTGCCTGCCTTGGCCTCCCAAAGTGCTGAGATTACCGGCGTGATCCACCGCACCCGGCCTAGAGAAGTTTTATGAGTGAGCCTTAGTCAGAGCTCACTGCTAAGCAGCATCAGGCTACAGCCCTAAGTGAAGGAAAAACTTATCTCATTTCTGATAAGATGGGGATACGTGGCAGCTTTGATTTTGGTTCTTTCCTATGATGGGAGGCTTCAGGACCTGGTTCCATCCAGGATGGAGTTTGGACACAGCATAACCCTGAGAGCATAAGGATGGGCAGGAAGCCAGATAAGTTATAGTTGGTAAAGATTAATTAAACACAACCCGGGCGAAAATGAGGAAGTATTTCCCAGATAAAAGAGTGGAGAAAACCGGTCCCACGCCTAAAGAAGTGGCAGCAATAAACTAACAGCATGTCTAAATTGAACTTATGTTGGTGACAAGACCTGTGGTTTGGCATAGGTTTATTCCCTAAGCAAACTCATGTCAAACTGTGTGTATAGCACTACCACCTTTTAACCTTAGAATTTAAAGATTAAGTATGAGATTGGTGTTGTTTATGAGAAAGCAGAGTTTTGCTATATTTTCTTTTCAGGGCTCGTACTATATGGGCAACATGCCTATTTGGCCTTTGCTTGGATACTCAGCCCGAGAGATGAACAACTGTTATTTAAAAGACCTGCTGTAGAAGCTCTAGACATTGTGTGATAAACTGGAGATTTAACACACATTCTATGAGTTCTGCTCTTGACTGAGCTCACTCTCTCTACACAGAAGTAGGCGGTTTAATTTCAACATGGGATTTTCACATTTATTATCTTAAGCTCCTACTGTCTCCTACTTACTAAGAAGTTCTGCTGTTTGAAAAGCAGTTTATTTTTAATGTTTCCACATTTTTAGAATCAATCTCAATCATCCAGAGGTGAATAACTCAGTTTCAAAGCTTAAGCACGGTAAATATATATGTAAAACGAAAAACCACCTCATGAGGGGGGCAGCAGTGGAATAGGAAAAAGAGTGAACCGATAAGAACAACAACATCAACATATTAGAAGCAGAAGAGGGAATTTTTTAGAATTACATAGTAACCTTTAGATGCCAAATTTGTCTACTGAGACATGCGAGACCCTGAGAGTCCCGCCATGCTGGATAAGCTTGAGGCTGCTGACACAGAAACAAAGTGACATGTAGATGGCTATGAATTCCAGTAACACAGATTTAGGGCCTAGAACAGAGGTTCTCACCCTGGCTGCTCAGGAGAATCCCTTGAAGAGCTTTGAAAACTACAGCACTCACGCTGTACTCCCAGAGATTTGGATTTCGTTCCTCTAGGAAAGGGCATTAGTACTATTCAAAAGCTCCCTAGGTGACGCCACTGTGAACTAAGATTGGGAAGCCCTGGGCTACCATGGAGGATACAGGTGAGGAAGGTGAGGGGGAGAGAGAGAGAGAGTGTGAGCACAAGCGAGAGAGCGAGGGAGCATGAGAGAGAGAGAGAGAGAGAGAGAGAGAGAGCAGCTGAGTATAAATCATTCAATTCACAAAGAAAGGAGAGCAACAAACCATAGAACAGTTCAGGTTTGCACCAAGCAATTTATATAATGTTTAGCATTTGCTAAAGGATTGTACTCATACCATTTTTACACTTCCAGATGATGTCTCTAAATACTGGATGCCATTTAACTGCTAGGCTCACAATAAATCTATTTCATAATAGCCATTTTTGTGTTATCAACAACCTCTTCTCTCCATCACTGTGGTGAAATCAGAGGTGACTCCAGCACAACTCCATTCACTTACTTTAATTCCTTGTGATCCATAGCCAGGGGGACCAGGAGGGCCCGGCAAGCCTTTCTGCCCAGTATCACCCTGTTAGAAGATGGGGAGAATTTGAAGACAAAATGTAAGAAGATCGAAGAAGAAAGAGCGTTAAGTATTACTACTCTCAGCTTCATTCTTACTTCAGTCTGACCAGGACCTTCATGCTGCCTATAAGCTACTTCTGATTTTACTTCAAGTGCTTCCCCAGTATTTTTAAACCACAGAATTCTTTGCAAACAAAACCTTATATATAATCCAAATAAAAATTAAGCAGTAAGCAGAGCTGCTTGGCCTAAGCAGAAATGGAGGCCCAGGGCCTCATCTGCTTGGGCCCCCTTCACTGCCCTACCACCAAGCCCAAGAACACCAGGGCTGCCCTGCACCACGTATGAAAACCACTGACATCTGGCTCCATATAGCTTTAAGATGTTGCTCCATTTCTTTTTTTTTTTTTTGAGACAGATTCTCGCTGTGTCTCCCAGACTGGAGTGCAGTGGCGCAATCTCAGCTCACTGCAAGCTCCATCTCCCGGGTTCATGCCATTCTCCTGCCTCAGCCTCCCAAGTAGCTGGGACTACAGGCACCCACTACCACGCCCGGCTAATTTTTTGTATTTTTAGTAGAGACAGGGTTTCACCGTGTTAGCCAGGATGATCTCGATCTCCTGACCTCGTGATCCACCCCCCTCGGCCTCCCAAGTGCTGGGATTACAGGTGTGAGCCACCATGCCCGGCCTCCATTTCAATATAAGGTGTGATTTCACTGAGGTTGCAGTTAAAGATTCAGTGGATATCAATGTCCAAATTTTTAGGAAAATATGTAGATGAAGCAATAAGCAAATGTAGCATTTCCCAGTATCTGTTCATAAACTGAGCCCATGTTTCTTTGGAAACACTTCGTGGTGGAATAAGATTGGAAAATAGCATGTGCTTTCCCTTGGAGATCTCCAGTGCACACTAATATAGTAGATTAATGGCTCTAACAAGTCCCACAATAAAGAAATTAGTGTAAAGTTGCTTGTCCCAGAAGTTCCTAAATTAACATTGGGTGGAAGAAACCTTCAGAAATGCTGAGTTAATATAAGTTATTGTATAAGTCAGTCTTTTTCTTTCCAGTATAAAAAAAAAGCTTGATTTTTTTCTGATTATAAGAGGAATACCTGCCATTGCAAAAAAAAAATTAAACAGAAATAAAGATGACATGAACAAGAAAAACAGACCCATCTTCCCATCACCCAGTGATAATGACTACTAACATCTTGAGGGGATTGTCATCTATTTAAAGTGATCTAGAAGGTTCAAAAATAGCACACTGCCAAAATGGAGTTGATGGACAAAACAGAGATAAACTGAGAATCTTGGTAATTCTGGGATGCTCAGTAAAATCTTTGACTCATACAGGCTTTTCCCTCTCTTCTCTGAGAATGGGCTCTAATTCACTTCTGTGCATTTTCAGCATGAATATATCAATTCAAAATTTGAATTTGTGGTAAGTGGTTCTTTGACATCTATTTTCCCTATTGAACATGCTTGCTACTTCTTTACCCGACGTTTGAACAAATCAGATAAATTTGTTGAGCAAGTGAATGAACAATTAAAACTAGATTTCTCAAACTCAGCACTATTGACATTTTTTAGCTGGGTCACTCTTTCTGATGGGAAGCTGTCCTGGGCATTGTAGAATGGTTGGCAGCATCTCTGGACTCAACCTACTACAACCAAAAAATGCCCCTAGGCATTGCCACATGTTCCCTGAGGCCAGGGAAGGGAAACAAAGTCTCCCTCTCTGAGAAACACTCGATTAAAAGAATAAAAGGATGAATAACCACCAAACTGAAGGAGACATAGAAAGGAGGGAATATGGGCCAAAAGAAGTTGCTCTCGTCTTCTCCAGGGACAATCAATCTAGACTCTTGCACTGACGCCCTGCCAGAGTAGCTGTGGCACACAGGGCACAACACATTAGCAGGTGACCTGTTAAAAGGCCACCTGAGGCACCTCTGCCAAAGTAAAGATGTGCTTCTTGACAATGGCACAGCCTCTAAGAAACCTGGAAATGTTCTGAGCACTTTGCAATTAAAAAGAGGCTGACTTGCTCATTTCTTTTGGGGGAAGTAAACGGCTTTATAAATTCAAATGTTCTATTTTACTGAATGTTCACCTAATACGAAAAATAAGACTTTTCATCAGTCATCCAGAAAAAAAATAAGTCAACACCAAAATGAACACTTCCTATGAAGCTACTGTTCACTTGTTTGTCACTGATGGTATCTAACCCTCACACAGAGCACTGAGCTGAGGACTCACCTTTGGCCCTTGGGTTCCTATGCCCCGAGGCCCAGAAGGACCTGGAGGGCCTCTGACCCCAGGCTCTCCCTGAAAAGACACAACGAATAACAAGTTACTAATTTTTTTAATACTTTATGTTTTTTTTCAATATATATATTTTAATATAAAAACTTCTTGAATGTGACTAAGGTACTAATTGAACCCCCTTCTCCTAGATCACTTTTACATTACCACTTGGGCAATCTTCAAACCAACAGATCCAGGTCCATTTCAAATTAATCAAGTCAATTAACTTCTTGGCAACATTTACTTTTATCAGAACTCTCTTCTCTAGAATTTGGAAAAGTATTGTGAATAGAGGATGGAAGAAGAGACAAGAATAAAAAACAAGAAATATAATCATATCCTGAACTAGTTGCTTTTATCATTGTATGCCACAAAGATTATGCTATTTGAGTTAGAGACTGGCTCTATGATGTTTCTGCCACCTCATTAATTGGAACTGCAGGGTAAACTCTAAAAAGGATTTTCAACTTCACTAAGGCACGACAGCTTCATAGCTGGCAACTATTACCAGAAAATTGGTGGGACCTGATGAGGGTAGGTGAAGCCCTGTGGCTAGACCTACTAGAGATGCTAATGATGGGAAGAAGGAGAGAAATAAAAATCACTTCATTAGCCACCTTCTGTATTCCCAAGACAATGCTACACATGTTCATATATGTTATTTGATGTAATTTAGTACTCACAATAATCCTGCATTATAATGATGTCTAGTTTATGTAACTTCTCTGAACCTCAGTAAATTCATCACATATGTAGAAAATCATATCTGCATTTCATAGGGCTCAGAATTAAGTGAGACAAAGCTTATAAGTGTTTCTATCATGATTTTTACCACAGAATAGGCACTTAGTATATGTCAGCTCCACCCCCCTATTTTATGAAAGCGGAAACTAAGGTTTGCCCAAGTCTGCACAGCTATTAAGGTGCAGGGCTAGAAGGTTGTAGAAAAACAGGAACCCTCATAATTACTGGTGTAGCCACTTTGGAAAACCGTTTGGTGGTTTAAGGTTCAACATAAATTTGCCATATGATACAGTCATTTCACTCCTACATACACACCCAAAGAAGATAAAAACGTATATCCACACAGAGACTTGCATATGAATGCCCTTAGCAGCATTATTCATAATAGCCCAAAACTAGAAACAGCCTAAATGCCCATCAACTCGTGAATGGACAAAGTCCTGTAAATTCAGCAATAAAAAGGAATAAACTATGAATAAATGCTGTAACATAAATGAACCTCAAAAACATTATTACTAATGAAAGAAGCCAGATATCTTATATGATGACATTTACAAAAAATATCCAGAAAAGGTATCTCTATAGAAACAAAAAGGAGATTAGTCACTGCCAGGGCCAGGGATAGCAACATGGATTAACCATAAATGGTCTTGAGGGATTCTACTGAGGGGATAAAAATGTCCTAAAACTGATTTATGGTGATGGCTGTATAGCACAGTAGCAAATTTACTTAAAGAACTACTGAATTTTATACCTAAAAAGGATGAATTCTATAATGTGTAAAATTATAGATGTGTAGAATAAAGTAATAAAGAATAAAAAGAACCAGGGTCAGGCTTTGAAATATCTCCCAAGACCTTTGCCTTAGGTCCTGTTTTGCCCATATCCTGTTACCAGCTAAACAGCTTCTAGCTTCCAACATTGCAAAAACCATAAATTATAAGAAATGTTGAAGTTGTTTATCCAGAAAAACAGGCCATCTTTTAATTTACTTTCTACTTACAAACTCTAAAATACTTCTAGATAACACAAGCCCTTAAAAGGACAGGGGCCATTTTAAAACTGTACTTTATTACTGACTTAATTCTTTTAATATCTACTTTCATAATTATGTATTTCTCTTTTGCTTACAGGCCACTTTTAGTATACTGTCTCCATCTGTTCCACTTAGTACTCAGCTGCTTTTAAGGCTACAGGTGCTAATTGTCTCTTTAACACCTCTCTCCTACTGACTCCCATCTTTCAGTGTCCCCAAGTTCCTGCCAGCTGAAAGGATCACTCCAACATCAAGGGCTCCAAGTAGAGAACATGAAAACCCTGTAGTACATACATTTCCATTATCACTCCTTTCCTGAGTACCTCTGAAGTACCTTCAAAGGGAGTGTAAGTTCACTGCCTGAAGTTCTCCAACTGCACCTGACTGATTCATATACTTTGCTACATCTTAAAAGGGACATGTCTTTTCTCTTCCAAACATTTTGACACCCTCCAACAAAACAAGGAAGCATAGTCAAATAAATCTTACCCAAAATCATTGAATGTTTTATCAAAAATAATACTCCTCTTTGCTCAGTCACCCCAACCTACCCCAGATTTGATGGCTTCCTCTCATTCATTTCTGTTTGCCTGTGCCCTTCCATGATGAGGTGAAAAGGTTAGGAAGGATACAGCCAGGTAGGGCACGGTGGCTCAAGCCTATAATCCTAGCACTCTGGGAGGCCGAGGCAGGTGGATCACGAGGTCAGGAGTTCGAGATCAGCCTAGCCAATGTAATGAAACCGCATCTCTACTAAAAATACAAAAATTAGCC
>NW_012101454.1:4742314-4746670 GCF_000951045.1 Mandrillus leucophaeus
CTTCCCCCTAACCTTCAACCTTTGGGAGTGTCTGATGGCCAACTGCAGTAGGACAGCTGACCCTGTAGATACCTTACTGTTCTCTCTGTCCTGCAGCCTCAGCCAATGAATTTAAGGTGTGTTCCATGTCATCTGTGGTCCTTCAGTGTTCACCTAAAACAAATTGTCCATCCTTATCCATATAATTGTTGACATATAGCTATGTTTCACATATCTAAATAATCTTTTGTATCTTTCAAACTATGGGAAAATAATGACATATAGTAATGCTTTTGTGAATCTAATAGACTTTAAATCAAGTCTTAACATTCTGCAGATATTAGAATTGGTCTGTAACATAGCATGAGAGTTGTTCCTCAGTGTAAATGTACCATACTTCGATAGATGGGAATATTAGGCATTTAATGATCTGAGAATCCACAGAAGTCGCATCTCTCCACTATGGTGAGGTCTTTGAAGATGATCTTTTGTTGTTCCATGGGCTATGTGTCCATGTTAGGCCACCACACCTGGTGAATGTGAGCAAGAGAATTGCGGGCAGGTCTTACTTGGCCATTTGACGGCACTGGTTTTGTCATAAGGTAGCACCACAGGTACCTAAGAAGTGTGTTGACCTGTGATATTTTCAGATACACAGTTTATTGTCAGTGGATACAGCGACATTCACAAATAAAGGAAATTACAACAGGTTTTTGCATAGCTGGACATAGCTTCCCACGCAACAGCTGAGGGTTGTTGGAGCCTGCAGAGGGAGCCCTTGTATTAGGAGATAATGAACAGACATGCGAGCAAATTCTAGAGTCGCCATTGGCAACGACATCTATCACTTTCCTAAGATGACAGCCTTAGCCTTATCCCTACCCGCTGCACACACTCTCTCAAAAGAAGAATAATGGACTGTTTAGATGGCATACCATTTCCTCTTGGCCCACAAAAGGGATTCTAGATGGGAGATACTGCTTTCATTTTCACAGGAAATGGCCAAATTTAGGTCTGTCTGCAGTACTTGTGCATATGAACTTAACAAATGATTCAGTGAAGACTACCTAGACCATAACCTTGCAGAGTGGATAATTTTAACTCCTTTAAAAATACACACCATCTTACGATAGTTCTAAAACTCATACATTGAAGCTTTCCCTTTTTAAATGAAAGAAGAAAAAGGAGAGCAAACACATTCATTGTCTCAGTAAATCTTCACTTTGGTTAATATTAAAACTATTATAATAAATAATAAATAAAAATAATACTTATTAAGTTTATTATGCAGCAGGCACTTTTCATTCATTATCTTACCTGATCTTATCAACATCAACTTGTTCCATGTTACAGATAAGGAAACTGAGGCTATAGCAGGATACATGACTTGCCAAAAACCAGGCAGTCTGAAGCAATTCAAACCCAGGTATGACTCCAGAACCCATCTCCCATTTTGATGTTGGCTGGGACTAGATGCAAGATGCTAACTTTTCCATAGACTTTCTTCCAGCTGCCGTTTAATGCAAAGACCTCAGCTGTTTGGCTGTGAAACTGTGAAAGTCCTTTTCCTATATCGCTAATCACACTCTCTCAAGGAGAAGAACATCCTGGATTATAAGATTCATCCCATATTACATAGGTCCCACACAACCTGCACAAGAACCCAGCCCTCTATGTCTTCCCTTCCCATTTTCCCTCCATTGCTAATCCTCGGTTTTGCAGTTTACTCCAACGTGTTAATTGACTTCATTCCAGATCTCCTACCTATACCAATTCTTAATCTCTCTTCTTATCCATCCTACAATGTGCTTGATTTGGTCGTGTGATGCATAAAATGGTTACTACCACTAATTACATTTTAATATGTTAGAATTCATAAAGATGTTTTATGTACATTATTCTATTAATTTATCAGAATAAACCTGTGATATAGGCATTATTATCCCAAATCACAGATAAGAATGCTAAGCTTCAGGGAGACTGAACGACTTGCTGCGGTCACACAGCTAGTAAGTGGCAAGGTTTCAAGGTAGAGCAGTGACAAAGAAACAACCCATTATACCTTATGAGTTTTCTAAAAATTTCAACACAATATTTGAGGAAATAATCAGCCCATTAGATTATTTTCCTCCCCCTCACTCCCCCACACACACTAATGAGGCTTTAATCATTCTCTCTCCCTTTGTGCCAGCTAAGTTCCTGCCATTCTTTGAGAAGAAGGTGGAAGCAAGATATACTTGTTCCAAAAGTGATTTCATGCTTTTCTACTTTGGGGACAATAAAAGCAAATTAAATTCACTGTGAAAGAATCAGCCTCTTAAGAATGTTCCAAGGAATGGTACTCTAAAGATTCTGCTAAATGATGAAACTGAGGAATCACTGGGTTTTAAAATAAGGTAGAAGTCAAAGTGATGATAGCACCTTATGTTTCTTTCTTTCTGGTTTTTAAATAAAATTAAGATATAACTACTCCAACTACCACAAACATAGCCAGAACTCTGGAATGAATTACGTAATTCCACCTATGTCATGAGTTAGTATTTCTTGAACACCTCACTCATGGTAGCCAGAATATCAATGGAAGTTTTAGAGGCTTTTTTCTAAGCATATGCACATATTGGCAATGTGTATTGATTATTGAATGATATGACTCAGTCATTTCTCAATGACACCCTTTAATATGAATAGGAAGACAGTACCAACTGTCAGCATGATCATCATGGGGATGAGAAAAGAATTATACAAATGCTGGAAAATAAAGTTCCCAAATTGCTACATTTCCTCTCAAGTATTTTTTCACCTTTAAATTTCAAAGTATTTAAAGTATTTTCAATTACTTGAATCAATTTCTCTCCTAAAACTTTGATATTCACCCCCAAACAGCTGTATCTCATAGTCCCTGACAATTTTAAAACTTCTTGTTTTTTTTTCCTTTTCTCAAAATCAACTCATCAAAGATACACAAATGATGGCCTTTTGCCAAGAACTTCAGTGGAGAGGAAGAGTCGTATTTAGCTTGGTTAGAAACCTTGAAAACAGAAATACTGATACTGCCTCTTATGACAGGGAGAAGAGCAGGCTGTCTTGTACTAAAACTGACTCTAATTTTCCACTGGGAGAAAGTTCCTCCAAGTCCGCATGATTAAAAATAAAAATGTGTTTATGGTGATGTGGGCGATGAATGTTAAGGGGATTTACCGTGTGTCTCTAGGGCTGAAGGAAAAGTATGTACATACTCATAAGAAGAGAAATACAAAGCTAGGAAAACAGCAAGGAGAGATGAAAGCAATACTGAAAGTCATGAGGTGGATTAGAGTGCAGCTCAGATTTTAGAGATGAGGCATAGAACTGCATTGGGGAGTAAACTTGAAAAGTTACCTTTTCCTGGTCTTGGATATGACCCTTTCTGAAACCTCTGGGTCAAACTGCCTAGCGTCTAAACTTTGTATGGCTCTGGCTTTAATTAGTTCTGTTTTGGGCTGATTGTCCAGCCTGCAGCAATTTTGCAGTCATATTATAGGGAGGTGGCTTTCTTCAAGTCCACTTTGGAATTACATGCCCTTAACTTCATTATTAAGTCTGTATCCTAGGCCAGCCCTCCTTGTTGGGCACTGTTCAAAATGGAGTTCCTTGTCCAGTCTATGTCTGCCAATGGAATTCACACATTCCTAATGCATCTCTGTGTGAATCGGTCCTCTGTTCCACCAATGCCTGTTGGTGGAGTGTACATATGTGAGCCATTGCAGAGAACAGAGGGGCAATTCAGATGCTGGGAACATTTTTAGAATAATGATACTCAGTGGAATTCCACATAGACTTGCGTTTTATGACTATGGGCCACTTTTGTCAAATAAAGCATGTATTTACGATACTCAAACATTTAAAGTTACTGAAAAATATTTAACTCTTTTGGGTTTTGGGTTTATGCTTCTCTTTAATGTTTACATAATTTAAGTTTTGACAATAGAAAAGCTAGGCTGAAAGAAGAAACAATCCAACTACACACAAAACAGTGCCTAGATAGAAGATGGACAGCATAGGAGATTGAGTATCTGTAGATCTGGGTAAGTCATGCTTTCTACTCTGATTTATTCATCCATTTAGTTTTTCATTCATTCATCCATATCCAAAGCCCCTATCATATACAAAACAAATAGAGTATCAAAAATGTTTCTATTGTAAAGAGTCAAGTTGCTCAACCTTCTGGTTGTTCATTTCTTCGTCTATAAAACAGGGGTACTGTTTAAAATGTCATAATATTCTGGAAATATTTAGGTAATACATAATCATTATAATAATAATAGTAATTATACCTGTAATAACAACAACAATCCAATAAGTCTTTTCTGCCAACAGACTTATGCCAGCAACTTGAGG